>NC_045455.1:71798406-71932057 GCF_002776525.5 Piliocolobus tephrosceles
AAAAAAAAAAAAAAAAAAAAAAAAAAAAAAAAAAAAAACTTGGGAAATGAATTCTTTCTCTAGAAAACAATTAAATGCAATCTAGATAGTGGCATCAGGCACAAGACTACCACAAAAAGACCTCCTTTCCATCCCTCTTTTCTATTTTTGTAATTGGTTTTTGTACTTTTTCTGCTAAACAGTAAAATCTTACAGCGAAAGCTAATATAGAAAATAAAGTATACAGCCAGGCGTGGCGGTTCACACCTATAATCCCAGCACTTTGGGAAGCTGCGGGGGGGCAGATCACCTGAGTTCAGGAGTTTGAGACCAGCATGGTCAACATGGTGAAACCCCGTCTCTACTAAAAATACAAAAAATAAATAAATAAATAAATAAAATAAAATTAGCCAGATGTGGTGGTGGGTGCCTGTAGTCCTAGCTACTCGGGAGGCTGAGGCAGGAGAATCACTTGAACCCAGGAGGTGGAGGTTGCAATGAGCCAAGATCACGCCACTGCACTGCAGCCTGGGCAACAGAGCGGGACTCTATCTCAGAAAAAAAAAAAAGGAAAGAAAGTATATGGACATAATTTCAATTTTTACTTCATCAAATCTCCATTTAATTTGCTAATTTTATTAGCATTTCAAACTGCTAATCAAACATTAGAAACAAAAATAAAGGTAAGTGCCTCCCCCTACATTTGTCCTTAAGAAGTCAAGAAGAAAACTCAAGTTAAGCCTATCCTGTGCCAAAATGATGAACCATAATGCATTACTTGTTAGATAACGTAACAGCTTTTCCTTTCCATTAAGAACTGAAATGTACTCATTAAGGACGAAGTTTGGTTTTGAGAATTTAGTCTCACAAACATTAATTTTTAAATAAAATTGTTTAAAAATTAAAAGAGAAACTGCTGGAAATTACCGGTAATATAATAAAATTAATTCAGTTTCATACCAGAAACACTAATGTTTATAAGTTTGCAATATTGACAAAGTGCTGATAATAATTATTACTGTAAGATTTTCTATTTTCACAATGTTGTCAGTTCATGTTATTAGCCTTCTCAATAAACATTCAACAATGACCACTTTTTTGTAAGTTGCCCAAAGTGTGTATTTACTGACATATAGGCTTGTGGTCTGGTATAGTCTGATACAAACATTCAACTATGACCAGTTTTTTTTTTTTTTGAGACGGTGTCTCGCTCTTGTTGCCCAGGCTGGAGTACAATGGTACAATCTTGGCTCACCCGCAAGCTCTACCTCCCGGGTTCAAGCAATTCTCCCGCCTCAGCCTCCCGAATAGCTGGGATTACGTAAGGGCATGCACCACCACACCTGGCTAATTTTGTATCTTTAGTAGAGTCGGGGTTGCTCCATGTTGGTCAGGCTGGTCTCAAACTCCCGACCTCAGGTGACTCACCTGCCTCAGCCTCCTAAAGTGCTGGAATTACAGGCATGAGCCACCACACCCGGCATGACTACCTTTTTGTAAGCTGTCCAAAGTGCATATTTACTAACTGATACACATAGGTTTCTGGTCTAGTAAAGTCTGATGAGGAATTATGCAACTCTGACATCAAATTTTTCTTTTATATTGAACCCATGGATAGATTTATTAAGAACTTAATACATTATTTTATAACTTTAATAAAATATTTTTGTTATTAGTAGGAAAAAAGCATTATAAAAATGTTTAAGCCAGTTTTTTTCCTAAATATACAAAATATCTGATTCCATTCTAACAGATTTTGTTAAAAAACTAGTCTTAGTACAAAAGCAATTAAACTTAGCATACAGGAAAATGATTTGTGAACAAGATGCTTGTGAAAATAGTTGATGATTTATAAATGTAGACCCTGTATATTATTGTATGTGCACTGCTAACTCTATTTACAAACAGCTTTATATTTCAGGCACTTATTTTATATCCTATAACAACTACAAAATGTAAGGGATATCAGGCTATTCTTCACATAGCTCTGGTTAGTCACAGAATGACTATTATAGGACCAAAACAAATGTATAAAAATGTTTTCTGCATCATCAACATGCATGGATGGTAAAAAATTATAATACAGGCTATTAAAACCATAACGCATGTTCAATAAGTGATGGACAAGATCTGTTTTATTTTTCTAAGCTGTTACTAAGATGATCTGGGTTGCTTATGGCCATCTTTGCAAATGTTGCTTTGGTAGATATCTTTATAGTGGGAGATGATGAGGTTGATTCACCAGTAGGAAAGTATAAACTCCTATATTATTTTTTTCCAACTGTGGCAATGGTTTTGTTTTTCATTTTTGTTTCTGAGACAGACACTCGCTCTGTTGCCCAGGCTGGAGTGCAGGGGCATGATCTCAGTTCACTGCAACCTCAGCCTCCTGGGCTCAAGTGATCCTCCCACCTCAGCCTCTTGAGTAGCAGGGACTACAGGTGCACACCACCACACCCAGCTGACTTTTCTATACTTTGTAGAGATGGGGTTTGCCATGTTGCCCAGGCTGGCCTAAAACTCCCAGACTCAAGGGATCTTCCTGCCTTGGCCTCCCAAAGTGCTGGGATTATAGGTGTGTACCACCATGTCCAGCCAGTAAATTGTTTTATACTAAGTTGTATTCTCCCATTTCCTCTATGACTGACTAGAAGATTCGTTCACAGTGTTGTGAGCTGAGGCAAGGGCAAAATCTGTGTCCATGCAACAGTCTACAGTGATATGCTCAAGTGGTAACCAAACCTATAGCCTTGGTTTCCTAGTAATATCCATTCAACAACTGAGTTAGGTAGGAACAAACGAAACATACGTATCTGAATGAACGTGTGCCCATATTTCTTCTGGTTCATTATGAAAATTAAGAAGGATTTGAGCCTGCTGTGGTTTTATACAGATCAAAATGAGAATATAGATGACTAAACGGAAGTGGACTTCTATGGATTTAATTCATTCTTATTTAAAAAAATTTTTTTTTATATTGCAGACATGGGGTCTCACGATGCTGCCCAGACTAGAATGCAGTGGCTTTTCGCAGGCACAATCATAACATATTACTGCCTCAAACTTCTGGGCTCAAGCCTTGGCATCCCCAGTAGCTGGGAATACAGGCATGTACCACTGTACTCAGCTTTGTGGATTTAATGCATACACAAGGTAGAGCTTAAAATATGGAGTATGTTTCATAAAAGCAATTTAGATACAAAATGAACTTGGTAGTTTAAAGTGAGCCTTTACAAATTTTGTAAGAGATGGTCAAGTGATCATCTTTACATCATTTAAGATTAGATCAGATTCTTGAAATTGTAAACACTATAACTGGGAACAGGCTACACTATCTTCTCCAAATAATGTCTATCAAAGAAAATGTATTTTCTGCAAAGTACACACTTACACTATGTGAAATCTGAAGGAGATACATTTTAAAAGTAAAAATATATTTATGTAACTGTAATGTTTCAGTTAAGGACTAAAGGAACTTATGGGTGGGTAGAAGGGAATGAGGTAATGTAGTTCAAGAAGCCTGACCTAACAGAAATTATAGAATGAAGACTGGAAAAATTACTGTAATGAGAAATATTTTTCTTTTTCTTTCTTTTTTCTGAGACAGGGTCCTGCTCGTCACCCAGGCTGGAGTGCAGTGGCATGATCATAGCTCACCACAGCCTCAACCTCCTGGACTCAAGCAATCCTCCTGCCTCAGCCTCCTGAGTAGCTGGAACTATAGGCACATGCCACCACACTCAGCTAATTTAAAAAAATTTTTTATTTTTAGTAGAGACAAAATCTCACTGTGTTACCCAGGCTGGTCATGAATTCCTGGGCTCAAGTGATTCTCCTGCCTCAGCCTCCCAAAGCGCTGAGATTATAGGCACGAGCAACCATGCCCAGCCAAGAAGTCTTTTCAATTTTCACATTACACTAAAAACTGAAGTCTTATAACCAGAATTATTTATTTAAAGCTAAGCACCCAAGATGATTAAGGAATCTCAATTTCTAACCCTTTGATCATCAACTTAATTCCTAAAAATGTTTAGGTTAGAAATTCAGTAAGCTGCTTGCGGTGATGGAGGCCATGTTTCTCCAGCCAGCTACTTTGATATATACAAGTATGAATCATCTTTTTCAAATTAAAATTTCTGTGATTCTATGACTATGTGATAAGTGCCAACGGAATACAACAGTGAGATCAAACAACTTCTATTCAGCAAATTTAAAAATACTATTCTGAGTAGAAATCAGAATTATTAGCTGCATATCATGTCAAACTGCAGGAAGCTACCCAGGCGTACACTAACCGAGACACTGTTGCTATGGTGACTAAGTAAATATAGCAAATGGCTACTTCAT
Organism: Piliocolobus tephrosceles; assembly: GCF_002776525.5. Taxonomy (NCBI): domain Eukaryota; kingdom Metazoa; phylum Chordata; class Mammalia; order Primates; family Cercopithecidae; genus Piliocolobus; species Piliocolobus tephrosceles. The sequence continues at coordinate 71,802,733 of NC_045455.1, forward strand.
TAGTGACTCCATAAAACTTTAAATGCTAGAAAAATAGATGTGAAATATCTGGCTGTATGTGGCTACCAATGTGAGCCGGAATTCAGAGAAAAATTCTTAAAAGAGAAGGTAGTTTTTAATATGCTGTTTGAAAATTAAGAAGAGGGATTCTTGTGCTAACTAGAGCCAGAAAAAAAAGAGAGAAAGAGTGGTCAACCTTTCAAGGAAAAGACCTTCATTTAGGACCAGCTGCGGTACTGATACTGATATTGAAGAGTGAAAGCCATCGGGAGTATCATTTAGGACTGCAAAAGTAGGAAAGGAGGACTCCCTATTGATTCACTGCTCTGTGGATGTGGTTTCAGGCCATATGGTCTCCCTCTCTCCATTGAGAGGATGAATAGGAGTGAGAGAATTTCTGTACATATTTCAACTTTGAATTCAAGAATGAAAATAGGCCGGGCACAGAGGCTCCTGCCTGTAATCACAGCACTTTGGGAGGCCGAGGCGGGCGGATCATGAGGTCAGGAGTTCAAGACCAGCATGGCCAATATGGTGAAACTCCGTCTCTATTAAAAATACAAAAACTACCTGGGCGTGGTGGCACATACCTATAGTCCCAGCTACTCAGGAGGCTGAGGGAGAAGAATCGCTTGAACCCAGGAGGCAGAGGCTGCAGTGAGCCAAGATTGTGCCACTGCACTCCAGCCTGGGCAACAGAGTGAGACTCCGTCTCAAAAATAAAATAAAATTAAATTAAAATAAAATAAAATAAAATAAAATAAATAAAAGAATAAGAATGAAAATGAAAAAATAAAAGCTGGATATGAACTTCTGTGATACAATGACAAACAATTAGTACTAGAATTGAACTTATCCTGAAGAAGTTAAATTATCTAGCATTCTGCATACTTCTACTCCAAAAAACAAAAGCTGCAAAAAAAAAAAAAAAAAAAACCCCACAAAAGCTGCAAACTAAAAAAAACCCAAACCTAAACACTTCTGTCTTATCCTTATGAATTTACATTGTCACTAAGAACTTTTCACTGACACCATGTAGGAACAAAAGATATTCTTACATATTAGTAGATGGTAGTGGTATTGTGACCTTTTGATGTTACAATGCCACATAAATAAAAACCCTCGTTCAAAGTAAACTTATAATTACATGACATGCAGCTAGTTATGTATAACATATCACTGTAAACAATTATATCTCAAAATGGACAATATATAAGCAGTACTAGTTTTAGTTAGACTTTTCACAAAACTACCAAACTATTTTAAAAAAAGACTGGCAATATACTCAACTTTCTGACTTGTAGTAAATACAAGACAATGCTATGGTAGTTTTGGTCCTTGCTTTTATATGTGTAAACCTTGAGAGGAAAAGCCATGCTTACCAAGTACCTCAATGTATCCTCCCCTATTTCTCCTATTAAAGTCCTTGTAATCCTGTCCTCTTTACCTCAGTAACTTGTGCACACCACCACACAAAAGAGTCTCCTCCCAACCACCCTTTCTAGTACTTTCCAGTACATCCTCTGCCTTCCCAGTACTATCTATCTGAATGGCTTTCTCATCAGCACTGCTTGAGACATACCAATTAGTACCGGAGGTACCTCTCCTATCATCCCTTTTTTCTTTCTTTTTTTTTATTTTGAGATGGAGTCTTGCTCTGTCGGCCTGGCTGGAGTGCAGTGGCGTGATCTCGGCTCACTGCAACCTCCGCCTCATGGGTTTAAGCGATTCTCCTTCCTCAGCCTCTGGAGTAGCTGGGATTACAGGTGCATGCCACCGTGTCCGGTTAATTTTTCTATTTTTAGTAGAGATAAGGTTTCACCATTGTTGGCCAGGCTGGTCTCAAACTCCTGACCTCAAGTGATCCACCCCCCTCGGCCTCCCAAAGTGCTGGGATTACAGGCGTGAGTCACCACGCAAGGCCTCTCCTACCATACTTAAGCACCCTAACCGCACATAGGTTGCCATTATTAAACTTTTTACCCTAATTTTCTATGTATTCTACTTTCCGTGTTAAACTGAAAGTACAGGGGCGGGGGGACAGGAGAAAAGAGGAGGGTGTGACCCGTGTCTATCAGTCCTTCTAAGTGTTCTGAATATTTCTCAAATAAAATGTAAGAGATGAAAAAATGCATCCTTACATCACTACATGTTTTCTTCCGGCCAGGTTTCCTTTCTGTCGACAGCTCGCTAACATCTGGCCTTCACCATCTTTCCTACCTCAACTTTTTTTTCTTCACACTGGATTCTACACAACATAATTCCTATTAAATATTAATACATATTTATACTATCTTCTCATAAGCCTCCTTCTATCCCCAACAAAAGCCTCTAATTTCAAACTAGTATCACATCTCTACCATCTCCCAACAGCTTAAAGAGATAAGTATAATCACAGTGTGTAGGAAGAGCTGCCGTGGAGAGATGAGTGAAGCACATGGGAAGAGGGGGCAGCTGCCTGGAGGAGGACAGGGAGGCTTTTCCGGAGGTGATGGCCTTGCTAGGAATTTGCTGTACAAAGAAGGCGGTGGTGGGAGGTGGGGGGAAGTAAGGGGCAAAAAAAAAGGGTGGTAAATTTCAGGAAGGGTGTGCAATCCACAGAAACTCAAGAAAAGAGAGGGAGAGAGAAAAAGAGGAAGCGAGGGGAGGGGAGGGGAAGGGAGTGGGGAGGAAGGGAGATGAGGAGAACGGAGAGGAGGGGAAGAGCCGGGTGCGGTGGCTCACACCTGTAATCCCAGCACTTCAGGAGGCTGAAGTGGGAGGATCACCTGAGGTCAGGAGTTTAAGACCAGCCTGGCCAACATGATGAAACCCTGTCTCTACTAAAAACTACAAAAATTAGCCAGGGCGTGGTGGAAGGCACCTGTAATCCCAGCTATTCAGGAGGCTGAGGCAGGTTTCATTTAAAAGTGAGGATTGGTCAGGTGTGGTGGCTCAATCATGCCTGTAATCCCAACACTTTGGGAGGCCATGGTGGGCAGATCAATTGAGGCTGGAAGTTCAAGGCCAGCCTGACCAACATGGAGAAACCCTGTCTCTACCAAAAATACAAAATTAGCTGTGTGTGGTGGTGCATGCCTGTAAGCCGAGCTACTCGGGAGGACGAGGCAGGAGAATTGCTTGAACTCAGGAGGTGGAGGCTGCGGTGAGACGAGATCATGCCATTGCACTCCAGCCTGGGCAACAAGAGCGAAACTCCGTCTCAAAAAAAAAAAAAGGATTAAACTCTGGCAGCAATAAGGACAATGAGGCAGGATAAGCATAGACTGGTGTTTAGGGAGAACAATACCCAAGAGATGAGGAGAAGCTGTTCAGTGCCCATGGGTTAAAGGGAAGAACGGTGTGTGAGCATGGTAAGCGGACAGATGCCACTGATCTCAAGAGGTTTCCGGAGGCCTAATGTAAGTCTGGCCCAGTGTCAGGTACTGCTCCAGAAATGAAAAGGAAAAAGCTACAACCTACTGGAGGGGTGGGCAAGACAGACTAGTAACCAAATCAAAGAGCTTCTGGAACGTCAAAGGATTCTTCATTGGTAATTCCTAGGATTTGTTACCTTGTTTTCTAGCCTTCAGTCCCCCTTCTTTCCATGGCAAACTCATCCCTTGGGCCATCACCTCCCCAGAAAAATTTTCCCTTACTCCGGGGGCATTTGCACCATTTCCCCATGCACTTTACTCATCTCTCTACTGCAGAGGACTCAGGATTCCCATAGCCTCCTAAAAAGTGAGCACCAGCATGGTGTTAAAGAAGGAAAAATAACCCAGTATGTCATTTGATTACATTCCATTTAATACTTTCAGAGTGTCTGTCATCTGTCAGGGACTATGTTAACTACTAATCTATATTCCTTTTAAAATACATTAGCAAAAACTTTAAAAGAAATCTTCAACGAAAGCAAATAAAGGCAAGACTATCGGAGAGAAAGCCTAACTCAAGCAAAAGTTTTGTGATATTTGTTTTTTAAAAAAGTTTTGAGGTATAAGTGACATATAAGCTGTAAAGTGTACAATTTAATGTTTTCACATATGTCCATGCCTGTGAAATCATTTGCTGTTTTTAGAAAAATTGTCCAGCCTTATAACCTAGGTTCTTCAATGCTGAATTTTGTTCTCCCTGTGGATAAACTGAACCAGAATATATAAGTTACTATCTATCTCTGATCAATAACCTGGAAATTTTATCTTACATTTTTAATTGAATATGAAAATATATATCATCTAAAACTCAACAACATGATCTTCTAAATTTCATATGCTAATAAATACCTTTAAAACGTCAACATACTTTTGCAGGCAATATAATTATATATCTTAAAGAAAAAATTGAAAAATGAAATAATGCAAATATACAAAATAATTTTCCTATAATCCAGCTATATAATATTTTTAATTTTTGAGACAAGGTCTCACTCTGTTGCCCAGGCTGGAATGTAGTGGCATCATCACAGCTCACTGCAGCCTTGACCTTCCAGGTTCAAGAGATCTCCTACCTCAGCCTCCTGTTACTCCCCAGTAGCTGGGACTATAGGTGTACACCACCATGACCAGCTTATTTTTAAATTTTTTGTAGAGACAGGGTCTTACCATGTTTCCCAGGCTTATATTTTTTAAAGAAACATATTTACAATAGCAACAATACTATAAATACACAACTCTTACCAGAAAAAGGTTCAGCCCTCTTAGAAGAAAACTATATACTGTAACTGAAAGATATAAAAGAAGGTATGAATAGACAGCTGTATTTCTGAATGTGATAATTAAATATTCTAAGTGAATTCTTCCCAATTAACTTTATAGATTTAGAACAAAAAATTTTTACTGGAGATTTTTGAACCTGGGAAAAAAGTGTTCTAAAATTTGGACAAGGAAGACCAAACAGGTAAGAAGAATCAAGAAAAACATTTAAATAGAAGAACAATAGTGGGAACTATAATATTCTAAGGCATTAAAATACATTAAGCTACAATAATCAAAATAGTATGTCTCTGATATAAGATTGGAATGATAGAATGAAAAAAACTGCTTAGAAACAGACCCTATGATGTGTAAGAATGAAATTTTTAAAGTGCCATCTCAAACCTCTGAAGGAAAGGATTATTCAAATAAAGTGCTTACAAGAGGAAAAGATATGCTGATGGGGAAAGTTACCAAAAAGAAAGGAAAGTTAAGAGATAGCTATACAAATTACAACCGATAGCATACGTTTAGAGCTATAGTTACAACATGATATATCGCCTCAAATTTCCTTTTGGTTAGGTAATACAGTCACATGGTACTGAATTCATATTGTACAAAAGGATACATGATTATAAATAAGTCTCCCCTAGCCACCCAGACCTTCTCTTTGGGGGCAACCACTGACCCAATTTCTGGTGCATACTTCAAGATATATTCCATGATATTTCTTTCTTTTCCTGATATAATCATCATTTATTTTACTATCACAGCCCATAAAAGGAAGAAAACAGATGCATTTTTCCTAATTCCAACAGAATCTGCCAATTCCTTCATACTTGTTGAGTTAATTACAATAAGATTGGTTATAATGCTGATGAAGAAATTCAAATCAAACTTCCTATAACAAACAATGAGGAAATAAAATTTCTTGAAACAAATAAGTACAACAGGCACCACTGTCTCAATATTAACGGTTATATGACAAAAAACCATTGTAGCAAAACATCAAGATATAGCAGGGAAACTTCTTAAATGCATTTGAAGATATGGTCTATGACATTTCACTTTTAAGCACGTACTTGGGTGGAAATATTTTGCCTTTGCTCTGGCTCTATAATCACGGTTGTCTTTGGGAGACAGCTTGTCATAGGCCAATGTTATCTTTTTTTTTTTTTGAGACAGTTTCACTCCTATTGCACAGGCTGGAGTGCAATGGCGCTATATGGGTTCATTACAATCTCCATCTCAAGTGATTCTCCTGCCTGAGCCTTTGAGTAGCTGGGACCACAGGTGCGTGCTACCACAGGTGCGTGCCCGGCCAACAGGCCAACATTATTCTTATAGGAAAGATGAATTATTGGTAGGGTATTTAAGAAATAAGAAATGATATTTAAAGTCAACCAAAGTATTTAGTCATTTTATCTCAACATGAGGGTCATAAGGGAAAACATTAAGTGACTGATTTCAAAAATAGGCTTTTGAGATAATTTAAATTACAGATGAAATGGCAATCAGGTCGAATATGACATTATACTGTTATTGTGCCACATACTATCCGAAAGTTGTACCTCCTTGTTAAGAATTCTTTATCTGCCAGACTATAGAATATATGTCTCAAACTATGTTCTAAGGACCACCTACATCGGAATTGTCAGGTTGCCTACTAGCAATGTTTATTTCTAGTCCCAACTCAGACCTGTTGAATCAAAACCTCTGGGGGCCAGGTCATGGAATCTGCAGTTAGTGAAGGCCTCAGCTGATTTGTATACACAAACATGAAAGTTTGAGAACAACTGGGTACTATGTTAGCCCCATAAATACAGAAATCCTGTTTTTCCTATTCACTGCAGGGACAGTGCCTAGCACAATGCCTGACAAAGAAGGCATCTTGTGGGATACCTTCTTTGTCTTCATAAACATACAATGGGATTGACTGCAGAATATCTTGATATGTTGTCAGCACTCAACAGATTTTGAAACTGCATGCTTCATCCATGATAGAGATTTGAATAAAAATCAGAAAAACAAGCTTTGGCAATCAACAGCTTAATAGAGTTCATTTACTTGCATGATTCACTTTCACAGCAAAACACTTGGAAAGATGTCAGGAAATTTAATTAGCAACACTTTATTATATATCTGAGTTTCAGATAGATGATACAAGTGTATCACATGAACAACAAAGACCAAGTGACCCAAAGGGAGTGTTCTTCCAACTAAAATGAGATATTCTACATATTTTCTATGCTGTGATTTATTAAATGCAATGACATCTGCCCTAACTAGAATCGGAAAAAAGGGGCATCTCAGCAACGAAAACAGATGTCACAAGGCCAAACATGACAGATCTGAGCACTTGACTCATAGGCAAGCCCTTCAGACCTTCCCTCAGAGTCTATTCAGTCTTCTTTTACACACACTATTCACTCTAATGGAATTTTAAAACTGGATTCTTTGCTCACAGGAAATTAAAAACACTAAATCAGAAGGAAGAGAGAGGCTGCAACAGACAGTAACACAATCAACATGACAAAATGAAAGCTGATAAGGGGAGACTGAAGAACTACATGTAACTCTCAAAGAACTTGCAAAGCATAATACTCCGGGGCCATCTTGTAAAGGGGCAAATAATCCTACTCTTCTTGATGGTATATGAAGGCATCGGCCCCATAATCAAAACATGGGTATTCATATGAAAAACTAAGTTATAAAGAAGGCTAAATTATGTTCTCAACAAGCTCTGCTTATGAAGTATGGATATAGTTTAATATACAGTATAGCTTAGAAAGATTTTCATTCATTAAAGTGAATTAAAATTTTTAAGTTACAAACTTTCAAAGGAGTTTAATAACTATTTTGAAAACTCAACTACTAGAAATAACTTACTCCTCTAGAGTTTCAGGAAGGGAAAATGGTATTAATGTACCAAACCAACGAAGATAATTTTCAAGACAAAACGTTCTTTAAGATTTTTAGTTACTTCTTAACATGCTTAGCAACAGTTCTTATTTTATATATTTGAAGGACTGTATAGTCATTTATTCACCACGTAGAGCTGGCATGGGGGATTACTTCTAGAAAAGTCATAGTGCAGTATTCTATCAGTTGTTTTCATCTTGAAGAGTAATTTTTTTTATGAAAAAGGAATATCTAAAGTTCTGTATCAAAAAATGTGCTACTGAAATGTGTTAATGATAACACAAATAGAAGTAGAAACTGCCAGTAATTTAATGAACTACAATAAAACGCCATATGGCATTCAATATAATTATGCAATAAGAATTGAAAATTCTGTGAACAATAGCATTTGGCTGTCACCACACCCACTCCCTCCAAAATTGGTGCACACACCCTACAGCATTGGTAAACAACAGATTTATAAATTCATTTTATATATTTCTTGTTCATATTAGCCTCATAAGGGGTGTGTGCATGTGCGCGTGTTTGTTTCACCTATACAACTGCATCATTTTGGATTACAAAAATCAACTCTTTTTTTTTTTTTAATTGAGACAAGGTCTCCCTCTGTTGCCTAGGCTGTAGTGCAGTGGCACCATCTTGGCTCACTGCAACCTCCTGCACCTGCCTCCTGGACTCAAGTGATCGGCCCACCTCAGCCTCAGGAGTGCCTGAGACTATAGGAGTAGCTGAGACTACAGGCGTAGCTGGGACTACAGGCACATACTACCCTCAGCTCATTTTTTTTTAAGGTTTTTATAGAGATGAAGTCTCACTATACTGCCCAGGATGGTCTCGAATGCCTCAGCTCAAGCAATCCTCCCGCTTTGGTCTTCCAAAAGGCTGGAATTATAGGCATGAGCCACCGTACCCAGCCAAAATCAAGTCTTAAAAGCTAAAAGATCTAGCCATAGTTCATGAAGCAGGTTTAGCATTTATCTTTTTGAAACTACACAGGATGTTGCATGTCAAAGAACAAATTATCTACAGTGAACAACTCAATAGCAGGAAAAATGTCTTATTCATCTTTCATTCCTGAGTGTCTGGTATATAATAGATGTTCAAGGTTTACTGAATGGGTTTACATGCATTTGTGAAGCATGGGCTGTAAAACCCTTGGTATTACAGTATACAATATTGATTCTGAGGGGGAAAAAAGTGTGCTCATCCTATAGTATTAACCTTAGTTCTAACAGGAAGTGACATCTTTAATTCCTTATCCAAGCTAAAGTACATTTATGTATCATGATATGTTATGCCAATGACATGCCATTTTAAAGAGAAGGGGGCTTCTTTCATTGAGATTCTAAAATTAACTTGGAATACATTAAATAAAAGTCAGTTCAATTTTATAAGGACTCAACAAATAAAAAACTTAACAAGGGCAGGGCCCTGTTAAATTCTCAAATAAATTTAACAAAATCCTAAAGGGATTTTGAAATTCCTTTGGGATTTTGTTAACAGAAAAACACTCTGTTAACTTCAGATAAATCTCCAAAAATGCAACAGGCTAAAAAGGTTATGATAAACATTCATTCATGCAACGAATACTTACTGAGCACTATCATGTATGAGGCACTATGCTAGGTGGTGGAGATACAGTCAATACGTCATAATTAATTAATTAAGGTAGTCACACAGGTATTCTTAAGTGTTAAGAATACAATAAACCTGAGTAATGTCATAGCACATAATTAGGTGGTGGTGGTGGTGGTGGTGGCGGCGGCAGGGAGAAGTCTTACTATTTCACCTAGCAGTGGTCGGGAAAGGTCCATCTGAGGAGGTTCCATATAAACTGAGAGAACTGCATGGTGGGAAGGAGGCTACCAACTGAAGATCTGGTGAAAGATTTGTGTTTAGGCAGAAAGAAGGGCCCTGAGATGGGACTACTCTTGTTCTTTTTGACGGACAAAAGGTGGCAACTATGGCTGCTGTCTAATGAATGAGGTGTGTAGTGGAAGAAGAGGTTGAAAAAGCTTCAGGATCAGATAAAGTTCTGAAGGCCAGATGATGCAGGATTTGCACATTTTATTTTAACTGCAATAAGCAGGGAAGTGGTATGACTAGATCTACACTAATGAGTCTGACCTGTGAGGGATGGTCCATAGTGGGAAGGAAGGAGCTACTACTTAGGAGGTTACTGCAGTAGCGGAGGCAGGGCCAGCTTCATGGACAGGGAGCCTGTGCAGTCATAAAGGGCCCCCACTTGGAAGGGGGCCCTGAGCTTGATTTAATGCTCCACTGTCACTGTTTTGATTTTTATTAAAATTTTAATAGTTTTGGGGGTACATGTGGTTTTTGGTTACGTGGATAAGTTCTTCAGTGGTCTTTTTGAAATTTTTAATAATGTATGAACAAGAGGCCTTATATTTTCATTGCACTAGGTCCTGCAGATTATATAGTCAGTCCTGAACTTATATTCTGGAGCAAAAATGGCAGCTTAGACTAGTGTAGTAGGATTCAGGGTGTATTGTGTTGGTACAACTAACAGGACTTGGTCATTGACTAGGTGTGTCTTGTCAAGAAAAGAAGAATCATGGATAATTCCCAGGTTTTTTACCTGAGAAACTGCGTAAAAAATGGGTAAGACTGGGGGCGGGGAGGACACTGTATTAGAGGTGGGCTAACAACCAAAGATTCAATTTTATGCATGTGAAGTTAAAACACGTAGGAGACATCCAAGTGGAGCTCTCAAGGGGAATGGTGTATATGAGCATAAAGCTCAGGAGAGAGGTCTAGAGGGGTCTAGGCCAGAGATACAAATTCTGGAGTTTCTCTCTCTCTCTATATATATATATATACACACAGACACAAACACATACACACACATTTTAAGTGGATGGGATCACTTAATAAGATAATGTAGGAGGCAAAAACTTCAGACAATAAGTAGGAGCCTACAAGGATGACTAAGGTCAGTAACCAAAGGAGAAGAATGTACCAAGGATAGAGCCCTGAAGGAGACCTAGGAACTCCCCTCAGAGTAAAATACACTCAATCAGTGACTCTTACTAGATCAAATCTAGCCTGTTCAGTCTGGCACAAAATACACTACCATCAGCTCAACCGACCAGGCAATTTTATGTATTCCTTTTTCTGTCCATCTCTGCTTTACCAGAATGACCTCTACTAAGGTCACTGCTATTGTTTTATCCCTTTCCTGGTTAGATTGTGCCAATCCTGCCTGGGAGCCCTCCCTCCACTCTTTATGTAGTCAAAGTCTACTGATACATATATGGTAGTATAAGTATGGAAAATACTTACATGATGAAGTTTGACTTCTGAAACCTAGTATTTACTGCCTGTGCCAACTTCTCACACAGCATAAAATAATACCCTAAATTATCAGTTACATTAAATTAGTATGATCAATTTTCCAAGAAACATAGATCTGGTTGCTTTTTAAGGTTACACTGCTTAGTACACACTAGATGCTCAGTAAACATCTGTTAAACAAATGAGTAATAAATGGTACTCTGAAGCTATGAAATATAGGGAAGTAGCAAAAGCAGATAAATCAACTTGGCATGCAATACCTTAAAAAAGACTGACTCATTGTGATCAAATCCTGGGCAGCCTGCAGGACACAAATGCATAAAGCCAAATCACATACTTTTCATTCCTTCCTTTACTTAACAAGTATTTATTACGCACCTACTAGGTGCCAGGTACTCTTCTGTTCATGAGACACACCCATAAATGAATCAGACAAAAAGGTCTTTGCCCTCATGCAGCCACGTTCTACTGGGAATACTGTTTATTGGCATATTTTGTTTTATATAACCTCACTAAGCCCATATATGTCATCCTTTCCCGTTTTTCTGACATGTACTATTTTTCAGTTTGAAAAGTTTCTGCCTGAACATTATTAATTCCTTCCTTTGGGATTTTCTCAAATATATAACACATTAAAAGGTTTTAGACATTTTGAGGCTTTCAAGTCATAAAAACAAAAGTGTACAATATATGACAATTGAGGTATCTGCGGTACATTAAAGATTAGTAGATCTTCAAAACAGCACAACAACTAGTTCATTAAAACTACCCACAGCATTAGAGATTTCACATAAACTTCAGAAAAGTAAACTTCACAGACTCATAAAATCATTTAATGTTCTACCTCTTCTGCAGAAATACAGAGCTTTGAAATTCAATTCAATCATGCTATCGAAGTTCACTTTTAAATTATAAAATCAGAAATTAGATAAAAATTCCAAACTAAAACAATGAGACCGCTTTACATCTTATATGAATCTTCTATTTATTTTATAATGTAACAGAACCATGGTACTAACAATGTTGGTTTAAGCTGTGGGGCTTTGAAGGTCATTCAATAAGAGGGAGGAGAGACAGAGTGCCAGCTGCTCCCTTCTCTTTTCCTACGAATAAGCCAGGCAATCTTTTGAAACTGAAAGCTGAAAGAGGCAGCTTGTCATCTGATTCCCTTGGAATCAATCAGATGTAGGTTCAAATTCCAGCTTTGCCATTTACAAATCATGACCTTGGGCAAATCACAACTTTTCTGTGATTCAATTTTCTTTTTTGTGAGAAAGGAAATGAGGTGTTTTTTGTTTTTTGTTTTTTAGGATAGTCACTAAAAATAACTCTAATTCATATAATATGAAGCCATATAAAAGTGAGGGACCCACTATGCAGGCTGAACCATTCTGCCTGAAAGTCATTTTCTTTAAGCAGCTTTAAAAACAAACAAACAAACAAAAACACCCGACATCTTCTCTTTCTCTACTTATAAACTCAAAGATTCCTTAAATAATTCAAGTTTTCTTTACAATACATCTCATGGCAACTGCATTAGAGTCTCAAGCAAGACAGATAGCATGTAACACACTTAGGAGTCAGGTGTTCTGTCCTATACTGTCAGTGAAAACTACTAGGAATATTTAAATCCTGATCATCCCAAAGTCTAAATTAGTTCTTCCTAATAGTAAGCTAAAGACTTGATTAACAGCATTTAACAATCCCAGACCATTCGGCACCCCACCAATTCAATTCCCTAAATGAGACCCTTTTTCTTGAACAAAGAATATGTGGTATCTTTCCTGCATCTCCAAATGTTTCAGAAAAATCAAAGACCAAGAGTTGAAAATTCCAGTGCCTGCAAGGACAGGCAAGTTTATTTAAAATTACTTAAAGTTTAAGTAAACTGGTAAGAAAATAGGACACATTGGCCTGCAGCAAACTGGAGGGTGCAATCCCTTCCTAGATTGGCCTGTTTTATAGTGCACAATGATGCTGTGTTAAAGGGGCACATTCACATGAGAGACAGCAATTATTGTGTCAATTTTCTGACAGATGGCAGTAATTGCTTAACAAAATCTGTAAATTACAACGATTTTCTGACAGATAAAAATAAATGCACTTGAAGAAGGAGCACCTTTTTCTAATATGTACAAAGATGCCATATGGACTAGTCAGTGACTGTCCTGCTCCTGCCTAAGGGAATCTGGCCACTTCTGGGGGTCACCTTCAGCACTCTTTTTAAATCCTCAGAACAGATCTCTAACAAATGCAGCTAGGTCAGATCTGCCCATTTGGCCCACGAAGCAGAGATGGTTGTCCTGGTGACAAATCCTCCAGCAAACTAAAACGATTCCTTAATTTTGTGTTTGGGGCCAATCTATAAACGGTTTAATTTCAGTGAGTTTCTTTCTTTCCCATGGGGGGAAAATATCTGCCTACTCAAATTCCTTGAACAGGTAATCTAATGGCTTTTATTTCACACTTAGTAATAAAAGGTTTAAAACCAAATACCCAGTTTGACTTATGTCCATTCATTCTTAAAATATATCCAGAACTGACAGGCTAGAAAAGATCAGAACAAGATAAAAAGTAGATGCCTAAAGACAGACATTGCTAAGGGGAAAAAGTGAAAACAGGAGATGCCTGGATAATAAAGACAAACTTTCCATACTTCACAGTTTTGCCTAAGGTTAGCCCTATTGATTTTCAACTGTGAGTGAACAAAGAGAAACTGTGTGCTGAGGTATTTTTATCCTGCAAAGCTGTAAGACCTTGTAGAAACACCACCACATGCCAATACTGCTTCTCAGGACTTACAATTTGAATTTTAAACATAGCTAAAAAAGAGTATCAATTCTGGAGATTCATTAACCAAGGTACAATGATAAATCCCCAACTTTAAAATGCTGATCTTTGGTTACTCTACTAGTGTTAACTGAACATAAAGCTGTTAGAATGAAGATGAACAAGATATAGTCCCTGACCTCAAGAAGCTCACAATCTAGCACAGACAGAAACAAAAGTAATAAAAGTAAAATAAAAAGCAAAATGTGATTAATGGTTTATTTTAAAAAGTATAGCAGGAGTTTGGTGGACATAGTACTTGTTCTGTGTGAAGATGAACGGTCAGGAAGATTTCCCATTTGAGCTGAATCTTTTCGTTTTTTTTTTTTTTTTTTTTGAGATGGAGTATCGCTCTGTCGCCTAGGCTGGAGCGCAGTGGCGTGTTCTCAGCTCACTGTACCCTCCGCCTCTCAGGTTCAAGCAATTCTCTGCCTCAGCCTCTTGAGTAGCTGGGATTACAGGTGCCCGCGACCACGCCCAGCTAATTTTTCTATTTTTAGTAGAGACGGGTTTTCATTCTCTTGGCCAGGCTGGTCTTGAACTCCAGACCTCATTATCCAACTGCCTCAGCCACCCAAAGTGCTGGGATTACAGGTGTGAGCCACCACGTCCGGCCCATTTGAGCTGAATCTTAAAGCAACCAAGAGCATTGAAGACATTTAGGGACATTAAAGTACTTGATGCACTTCGGGAAGAATGAAAATGGCTGGCTTTGATATGGTGCACACTTGAGTTAGAATGGCAGCAGAATAAGATGAGGCCAGACCCCCCCGCCCCCAACAAGTAACTTCCTGTTCTATAGCCTTAAAAACAAAAACAAACTTTGGGCCGGCATGGTGGTTCATGTCTGTAATCCCAGTACTTGGGGAGGCCGAAGTGGGTGGATCACTTGAGGTCAGGAGTTCAAGACCAGCCTGGCCAACTTGGAGCAATCCCGTCTCCACTAAAAATGCAGAAAATTAGCCAGGTGTGGTGGCGCATGCTTATAATCCCAGCTACTCTGGAGGCTGAGGCAGGAGAATTGCTTGAATCCAGGGGCACGGAGGTTGCAGTGGGCTGAGATCACACTGTTGCGCTCCAGCCTGGGTGACAGAGCAAGACTCTATCTCAAGACTTTGATTAAAAAAGACTTACAGCCCCACATATTAAAAATCACACATTTGGGTATGTCAGGAGAGTCACTAACCAATGAACACAAGAGAGCATGCGGAAGAGATGGGGAATTCAAAAAAAAAACAAGAGATGTTCAGGGTGAGACAACACTTAGCTACTGAAAAAACTCCTCCGCTCCCCCATCTTAAAGTGAAAATATCAGACATCACAAGAAGGAATACACATATATGTGTATAACCTTTGAGTTTTAAAAATTATTCCAGTGCTTTCTTTTTTTTTTCTCTTGAGACGGGGTCTCCCTCTGTCACTCAGGTGGGAGTGCAGTGGTACAACCTCAGCTCACTGCAACCTTGACCTACAGGCTTAAGCTATCCTCCCACCTCAGCATGCACCATCATGCTTGGCTAATTTTTGTTGTTTGTTGTTGTAGGGATGGGGTTTCTCCATGTTACCCAGGCTGGTCTCAAACTCCTGGGCTCAAGCCTTGGCCTCCCAAAGTGCCGGGATTATAAATGTGAGCCACTGCACCAGGCCTCATTCTTTATACATATTCCCAAGAGTTTTTACAACCATTTGGAAGTCCTTGTTTCATCACAACAGTAAATCTTCAGGGGCAGTCTACAGCTCAGGGCTGTGAAAGAGACAGCTGCTATGGCTCTTCAGAGGAAAGAGGGCGATCTCTACCACTGAGTCTCCCTAAGGAGTCTTTCTTGAAACAAACAGTTTTAGTTTGTTTTTTTTTTTTCTGAGACAGTCTCACTCTGTTACCCAGGTTGGAGTGCAGTGGTGCAATCTTGGCTCACTGCAACCTCTGCCTCCTGGGTTCTAGCGATTCTCGTGCCTCAGCCTCCCGAGTAGCTGGGATTACAGGCACCTGCCACCACGTCTGGCTAATTGTATCGTATTTTTAGTAGGGACGGGGTTTCACCATGTTGGCCAGGCTGGTCACGAACTCCTGACCTTAGGTGATCCGCCCGCCTCAGCCTCCCAAAGTCCTGGGATTACTGGCGTGAGCCACCATGCCCGACTCAGTTTTAGTCTTTTAAAAAATTCTGGGCAAAACACCTTGCCTAGTTTTCTGTTATAGTTTTATCCCAAAGGTATTTTTATACTTTTATTACAACTACTCATAAAATGTTTTACATTATAAATTAGTGCATTTTAATGCAGTCATCCAGCTTCTTCGACACAATCCTTCACTTTCAAATAGGTAATTAAAAAGGAGCATTTCGACCAAGCATGGTGCCTCACGCCTATAATCCCAGCACTTTGGGAGGCCATGGGTGGGCGGATCCCTTGAGCTCAGGAATTCCAGACCAGCTTGGGCAATATAGTGAAACTCCAGCTCTACAAAAAATACAAGAATTAGCTGGGCATGGTGGTGAGTGCCTGCAGCCTCGGCTACTTGGGAGGCTGAGGTGGAAGGATCACATGAACCCAGGAGGTCAACGCTGCAGTAAGCTGTGATTGTATCATGCACTCCTGCCTAGGTGACAAAGTAAGACCCTGTCTCAATTTAAAAAAAGAAAAGAAAAAGTATTTCAAGGGGAAAGAATGTGAGAACAAGGATGGACTTATGGCAGAGACAGTTGCCTTCTTTACTTGGTTTAGTTCTTCAGAAGGACTTCTTGTTCCCTGAACTTTAAATTTTTTTATTTAAAAAAAAAAAGAAAAGAAAACAGCTGGCTGTGATGTCTCACACCTGTAATCCCAACACTTTGGGAGGCTGAGTTGGGTGGATCACCTGAGGTCAGGAGTTCCAGACTAGCCTGGCCTACATGGCGAAACCCTATCTCTAAAAATACAAACATTAGCCAGGCATCGTGGCAGTCGCCTGTAATCCCAGCTACTCAGGAGGCTGAGGCAGGAGAATCACTTGAACCCGGGAGATGGAGGTTGCAGTGAGCCGAGATCGTGCCACTGCACTCCAGCCTGGGCAACAAGAGCAAAACTCCATCTAAAAAAAACCAAACAAACAAATAAACAAAAAAACTTGGCCAGCCACAATGGCTCACGCCAGTAATCCCCATACTTTGGGAAGTCAAGGCAAAAGGATTGCTTGAGTTCAAGAGTTAGAGACCAGCCTGGGTAATATAGTGAGATCTCGTCTCTACAAAAAATTACAAAAAAAAAATTAGGTGCACACCTGTAGTCCCAGCTACTCAGGAGGCTGTGGTAAGCAAGACTGCTTAAGCTAGCAGGTTGGGGCTGCAGTGAGTGGGGATTGTGCCACTGCACTCCAGCCTGGGTTACAGAGCAAGACCCTGTCTCAAAAAACAACAACAAAAACTTACAGTCCCACATTTAACAAATGACACATTTGGGTACCTCAGGAGAGCCAAAGTATTACTGCAAGAAAGGATGATAAGACTATTTCCAAAGACAACTTGGGAAAATTTCAGGATTATCATCCTTTACGCTTTCCAGAAAGATTCTGAACATTCAACGGGAGATTTTAAGTAAAACACACGAATTTCCGATATAGACATACATCGATGGTAGCACATCAAGGAATCCCTGAATACAGAGAACAGAGTAGATGAGAACACTATGAAGAGTGAGTTAACTCTTCCTTGGGTGCAAATGTGGAAAATATCCAGGTCATTCTAAATTATCCCTTAGGAATTTTGTTTTGAAGAGAGACTTTTTTTTTTTCTTTTTTAAAGGACAGGGTCTTATACTGCCCAGGCTGGAGTGCAGTGGCTATTCACAGGCATGGTCACAGTGCATTACGGCCTCAAACTCCTGAGCTCAAGCAATCCTCCTGCCTGACCCTCCCAGGTGGCTGGGACTACAAATGTAAGCCACTGTGTCTGGCTCTGAAAAGAAGATTATCATGGACTCTCTAACAAAATCTTCGGATTCTTTCTGTCAGCTCTAGTTTTCTTTTAGCTATATTTCTTTTTCTTTTTTTTTTTTTTGAGACAGAGTCTCGTTCTGTCGCCCGGGCTGGAGTGCAGTGGCCGCATCTCAGCTCACTGCAAGCTCCGCCTCCCGGGTTTACGCCATTCTCCCGCCTCAGCCTCCGGAGTAGCTGGGACTACAGGCACCTGCCACCTCGCCCGGCTAGTTGTCTGTATTTTTTAGTAGAGACGGGGTTTCACCGTGTTAGCCAGGATGGTCTCGATCTCCTGACCTCGTGATCCGCCCGTCTCGGCCTCCCAAAGTGCTAGGATTACAGGCTTGAGCCACCGCGCCCAGCCTTTTAGCTATATTTCTAACTCAAACTTGATTAAACTGATTTACCTACCTCAGGTCAGGGATTTAAAAAAGAATCCTTCTGGTATGTAAGTCTCTTCTATCATGAGAACTAAAACAAATGGGATAGCGGTGGGAATATCCCCAGTGCATTTCAGGACAGGATTTTCTTAGCCAGGTTTCTCTCAGGTTACTTTCAGGACAGCATTTCTTACTCAGGTTATTCTCATAAGACTAATTAGTTAACATTTCTTGAGTATATACTGTCTGTGTCAGACCCAGATAAAATGAATGCTTCCTTTTTTTTTTTGAGATGCAGTCTCACTGTCGCCCGGGCTGGAGTGCAGTGGCATGATCTCAGCTCACCACAACCTCCGCCTACAGGGTTCAAGCTATTCTCCTGCCTCAGCCTCCCAAGTAGCTGAGACTACAGGCGCGTGCCACCACACCTGGCTAATTTTTGTATTTTTTTTAGTAGAGACGGGGTTTTGCTACGTTGGCCAGGCTGGTCTCAAACTCATGGCCTCAAGTGATCCACCTGCCTCAGCCTCCCAAAGTACTGGGATTACAGGAATCAGCCACTGCGCCTGGCCGAATGCTTCCTATCCCTAGGATGCTTTCTGGTAGAATGGGTTTTGCTGCGGGTCTTATGAGTGCCTCCCTAGCATGCACTTCACCCCTGTCCTACCGAGTTGCAGCCATCTGCACTGGATGGGACTGACTCTCCTGCCTACACATTTCCACAGGTGGGCTCTAAGCAGTCCATGTAATACTATCTTCACTGACATTTTATTTATTTATCTTCATTGACAATGTATTGGCTTATTGGTTTAGGTACAGACTCAGAACTCATGCTGACCCACTGAAGGAAGTGAAGAGTTCTGTTTAATGGCTGATTACAGACAAAGGTCATTTAACTTTGGGGAACCCCATACGAATAAAGAGGCAAGAACAACAGGCAGCTATATTACTACTAGGGAAAAGTCAGACTGAAGACAAGCAAGCTGGAGAAAGACTCGAGGAAATTAGAAACAGAGCTACAGCACTGATGGCACTGTCAATTTCTAGATAAAGGCATGGCTAAAGCACACAACAATACTGGATTTCATACTGAGTCAATACATTTCTTGTATTTTTAAACTAGTTTACATTGGGTTTTCTGAAACTTGCAAATGGAAGCATACCAACTGATTCAAGAAAATTAACTATTAACCACAACATTCACTAAAAACTATCTTTAGAATTCTAACTTACTGCTATGACTTCAACTTTTATTAAGGATTTTTAAAATGTTTTTCTTTAAAACCATTTTTATTCATTTTTACCATTTAATAAATATATAAAAATTCACATGAAAAATTAACACAGCACTATCACATATCCAATTTTGTGGGGCTACTGGGAAGCACACAACAGTTAATACTCACCCAGAGTGTAAACAATAAAGAAAAAGAAAAAAACAAAAAAATTTTAAAAAATTCACCCAGAGTGGTTTGCTTTAATCTAGAATTTCTAGTATGAATTTTCTAACTGCCAGCACTTTCACTATTTGACTCATCTTTTATTTCTTGTTTTAGGTTAGTATTTTCGTGTACCTGAGCTACTTATATAGCGGGTGACCATATGTCCCAGTTCATCTGGAACTGCTGTCTCAGTGTAGTATCCTCCCTGGTTAGTGCCTGCTTTCATTCTCAAAAGTATCCTGTTTTGAATGATAAATTATATGATCATCCTATTTATAATTATACTTCTTGGAACAGCAACGTTTCTGATTTGGGGATATTTGCATTAAACTTAGCAGTTAATGGATAACTATTAAACTTAGCAGTTAAATAGGATATACATCCTATTTATAATTATACTTCTTGGAACAGCAATGTTTCTGATTTGGGGATATTTGCATTAAACTTAGCATCCTTAACATCTGAAATCTGAAATGGGCACTTCTCAAAGCATTTCCTCTGAACATTATATCAGTGCTCAAGTAGTTTTGGATTTTGAAATGATTTCAGCTTTTTGGACTTGGGATACTCAACCTGTATCCCATTCAATAGTTGGGCTAGTATTTGAATGTTTTATAATCATATAGGAACCTGTGTTCCTATAGAAGGGTTTTCCTAGGTTTTTGGAAAAAAATCCACAAACATTAGAATAAAAATAAAAATGTTTAAGACGAGTATTTTCAAATGAGTTAGTGACATAAACATACAGAAGTTAAAAAGCCATATAATTTCCTATTTCTATGATTTTCCTATAAGAAAATATGTTAGGATGATTGCCTTATATTTATGTCCCTTTATACTTAACAAAGTACAATTTGAATTATAAATAGAGTGGGCACATAAGCCACCATTCAAAGACCAGGGAAAAGCTGAAGAGGCTGAAATAAAAGTTACACTTAAAATAATCCAAATTAAATCAGTTTAATACACCAGATATGATGCGATATTAAGTATATTTCTATTTACCAATTCAAAATAATTTTTCTCCTAATATTCAGATTAATCCAAACTAATGTCAGATAAAGAAAAAGTAAGATAAGTAGCAGAACACTTTTTTCTTCTCAATATGAAAAGTTAGGCTGTTACAATTTTAAGACTAGCAAACAAAATTATTAGGTTTTTATTTAGTCAGTTCTACATTTTCTTGGTGGCTAACTGGATTCTTGCAGGATTTTTTATTGTGCGAGGGGATCTGATGAAAGAAATTTCTTTCTTGGCCTGAATTTCATAGACTGAAGGGTTTACATATTCCTTGGGTTTAGTGTATGTATTTACTAGAATGTAAGTATGTATTTAATTGCCACCTTCATCTAAATGAATGACAGAATCTTACTAACTTACATTTGATGAATATGATTATAATTCTCATAACATCTGGCTAATTTATCAGCCAAAATTTAACAGCAGAGAGCTATAAGAATTACTAAAATTAAATTCCCACTAAAATAAGACTAATCATTCTTAAAGATCATTATTTATAAATGTTAAATAAATTTTGTGATACATGTAGTCATTTGTTTCCAAGAATGTAGTTCAGCTGCTAGTTACTAAAGTATAATACAGTAAAAACTCACTGATTAAAGAAAAGCGATGCATTGACTTAAGAACAGGTCTTTTTTGATGAAAAGGCTTTCTCTTCTAGTCCTCTATAAATAGAAGATTCATTTCTTTATATTTTGAAAAACAGATTTACTGTTGATGAAATGTTTTATATTTATTTTGAAATCACTTTCTCCTTCTCAAAGCAAGGGACATGTGCACAGGTGTGCACAACAATATACATATATACAAAACTGAAAAATAAAGTCCAGGTTTCAAGTAGGCCCAAATAAAAAAATAATTAATAAAGAAGCTGAATGCTGATGATTCCCGTATTTCTGTACCTACCTTTGCCATTTCTATTTCAATCCAATAAATACTTTTGGATATTTATACCAAAAAAAGAAAGGAAGGAAAGGAGACAGGGAGAATAAGAGGGAAAGAAGAACAATAAAACTCACAGTCTCTGTTCTCATGAAGTTCATAATGTTGTAGAGGATACAATTACGAATTCCCAAAACATTAAAGTGGGGAACAGAAACTATAAGGAGGTTTTGCTGAGTGAGTGATGCTCGGTTGGTTTTAAAGGCTCAGAAAGATCTTGGTAGGAGGTAGATAAGAAATCCTAGGTAGAAGCTGGGGCCTTGTGGCTCATACCTGTAATCCCAGCACTTTGACGGGCTGAGGTGGGCAGATCACAAGATCAGAAGATCAAGACCATCATGGCTAACAATGGTGAAACCCCGCCTCTACTAAAAATACAAAAAATTAGCCAGGTGTGGTGGTGGGTGCCTGTAGTCCCAGCTACTCGGGAGGTTGAGGCAGGAGAATGGTGTGAACCCAGGAGGCGGAGCTTGCAGTGAGCCGAGATCTCGCCACTGCACTCCAGCCTGGAAGACAGAGTGAGCCCCTGTCTCAATAACAAAAAAAGAAACTACAAAAATTAGCCAGGCATGCTGGAGGATGCCTGCAGTCCCAGTTACTTGGGAGGCTGAGGCAGGAGAATCGCTTGAACGTGGGAGGCAGAGGCTGGAGTGAGCGGAGATCGCTCCACTGCACTTCAGCCTGGGAAACAGAGCAAGACTCGAAAGAAGGGAACGGAAGGGAAGGGGAGGGGAGGGAAATCCTAGGTAGAAGATGCAGCATTTAAGCAGCAAAGGCATAAGATGGGAAAGTGCCAAGCATATCTGGGATAAGAAGTTGTAGTGTGCTATAACTATATAATGTCTATGTAAAAGAGAATAGCTGAAAACGAAGACAAGTAAGACAAGAGCCAGATCATCAAAAAACTTGAATATGACTAAAATCTATGCAGTTGGAAGGAGGCCCTGAAAAATTGTAAGCATGTTTATGAAAAATCTAGGTATAGAATATCTCAGACTTACCAATTCTGTTCTCAAACACTTCTACTTTAGTGTGCTATGAAGAAAATACAAGTATAGAAAGAGGTAGGGTAGTCAAGGTAGGCCTCATAAAAAAGTGGTATTTTGAGAAGAGACGTGAAAGAGGTGAGACGGCAAGCCATGCAGTTATCTGGAGAAAGGATGTTTCAGGCAGAAAAGAATGTCTGTGCAAAGGCTGCGGTGTGGATGTGTGCCTGGAGTGCTCATGGACTGTTAGGTGACAGGTGTGGTTGGAGCAGAATGAGTGAAAGGGAGGGAAGAAAAAGATGAGGATGGCGAGAAGGTATAGACACTGGTAGGATGATCACATAGGACCCTGTAGATCATTATAAGTAAGGACTTAGATTTTATTCTGAGTAATATAGGAAGCACTGCAAGTGACACTTGAACAGAGGAATGGCATGATCTGACTTAGATTTTAAAAGAACTTCCCTGGCTACTGTGCTGAGAAGAGACTACAGTGGGGCAAGGGTGGAAGCAGGAACTCTGGTAGGAGGCTACTGCAGCAATCCAGGTGAGAAATAATGGCAGTTCATAGGGTGATCAGACTATGGATATGTAATATTTTGAAGGGACAGTCAACAAGATACTTCTGACACACTGGATGTGGGATGTGAGAGGAGTCAAGAACTAAGACTAAACCAAGGTTTAACTAAAAACCAATGTTTTTGGACTGAAAAAATGAGAGGACAGAGTTGGTATTAACTGAGACAAGAAAAATGCTAGTAGAGCAGGTTTTGTCAGAAAGATCTGGAGTTCAGTTTTTTACATATTTGAAATGTCTATCAGACATTCAACCCGGCTTTTGTACGTATGTTTGATGTTGAAGAAAGAGATCTGGGCTGGAGCTTCTGCCATCCTCTCAAACAATTCCTCCATTCCAGGCTTACAGAACCATACACAGGTCCCTAAGGTCTTCCCCATGTCTTTGTGCACGTCTATTTTTAATGTTCTTACCCAATCTCTTTCTCCACTTGGTCAAAAAAAGCTGTCTTCAAGACTTAATGTCATATATCATCTACTTCATGAAACTCAAATGATCCTCCTGAACCACTTGTTTCTTTTTCTAAGTCACTTAAGTAAAGATTAAAATACAGTCATGCATGGCTTAACAATGGGGATATCTCATGAGAAATGCATTGTCAGGCAATTTCACTGTTGTGCAAGCATTCTAGAGTGTACTTATACAAACCTAGATGGTATACCCCGCTACACATTCCTGTAATGAACACTGTAGGCAACTGTAACACAATTTTAAGTATTTGTGTATCTAAACACAGAAAAGGAACAGAAAAAATACAGTACTGTAATCTTATGAGACTACCAAATGTCCTTACATAGTGCATAACTATGTAACAGCTGATCTTTCAGCACACTTGAAAGGCTAAACAATTTTCACTTCTTTTTTGGTAGGAAACAAGCAGCTGTTTTATAAACACAGCAGGTGACCTGCCTGATCTCATCATCAGAAATCTTTAGAACCCTTTAAAAATAATTAGGGCCACAGAAAAAGATCTTGGTAAGCAGCTTGGTAACCAGATTTTGCATTTTTCAATTTCAGTAGTTATATGAAGAGATAAATTTTCAAAAAGACTTCAAATATTTATTACTATACAATAAATTTTATAAGCTAAAAACAATGAAAGAAACATCTTCTGCCTGTTTTCCAAAGCTATTTTCTGTTACAAATATTTTTCATTTTGATTGTCATTCTTGTATTTGCCCCAAGGAGGCATTTAAATTAGAGGAATTATTTGACAAGAGAACAAGTCTATGTCATTCTCAGGAGATAGAGTCTAACCTAATTGACAAAAGAGGGAAATTTTTAAAGATGATGCAAAATTTCGAGATGATCCAGCTCAACTGGCCTCTTACATAGATGAGAATACTGATATCTAAGAGGCCACCACCACTGCTTCAGCAGTGTCTTCTCCACTACCGATTCAGTGTACCTACAATCTGTGACAATGGAAGGTCTACGAAGGCAGAGATTTTTGTATGCTTTGTTTACTGCTATTTCTCTCACTCCTAAGAAAGCACCTGGCAGATAGTAAGTACTGAACGAATGAACAAAAAAGTATAATTCTAAATCACATGGGGCTAAAACACATTAAAAATAAACTATGAAACAGGTATAATATATTTCCTCAGGGCTTAAAAAATTGCTGACTCTTTGAATGTCATAAAATTTGGGGTATCGAGAATTTGCAATAAGCATCTTTAAATACTAATTACAAAATGTTAACCACATAAAAAATGTCAGGGGCAGCGGAAGATCCTGAAACAAACTCTCTAACAAAGTGTATATGTTTATAAAAATTTCTCTATAGATCAAGACAACAGGATGATATTCTGGCAACTACACTTGCTTTATAGCGTACAACTTTTTTTTTTTTTTTTTTGAGACAAGGTCTCACTGGGTCACCCAGGCTGGAGTGCAGTGGCATGATCTCAGCTCACTGCAGCCTTGACTTCCCAGGCCCAAGCAATCCTCACACCCCAGCCATGCCCGGCTAATCTTTCTATCTTTTTGTAGAGATTGGGTATCACCATGTTGCCCAGGTTGGTCTCAAATTCCTGGGCTTGAACAATCCACCTACCTCAGCCTCCCAAAGTGCTGGGATTACAGGCATGTGCCACCATGCCCGGCCCAGTTACAGTATTTTGGATACATATTTATTATGGAAAAATTACAGCCCTGGAAAATAAAAGAGTACAAAGATCTTATTACATGTCTTTAAACAATCAAAATTTATAAAGACAACTAGAAAATGTAGTTTTAAAAATTTGATTCCAGGATGTATTACCAAAGTAGTTTAAAATACCTCAAACAAACAGCCCAGATACTGAAATTTCTTTAGTGCCAAAGAAACTTACTTGCTTTTAAAGCCAAACAGCTTTTGAAGCAAACGCTCAACAATAACAACAGTTTTAATGCAGTCAATAGGCGATATAACACACGTATCTCAGTCCCCAAAGGGAAATATCAGGTATCATTCTGGAGTTACAAAACACCAACCTTTTTAATCGCATGTAGTTTTCACTGGCAGCTGGTCGGCATTCAGCTCTTTGTACCACTATTCCTTCCAATGACAGCTTATCTTGAATGGGAAAAAAAAAAGTATTCAGAGATAACACTTAACATTTTCAAGACTATATTTCTAACACACTAAACACAGTAATATGACAATCAAATATAATAACAAAAATCAAGAAAAAATAGTTAAGTTTTAGGAATCTCACTGGTCAGAAGAGAGAGAAATCTTTTTCTTGGCTTTGTAACAAACTGGGCTCCTGTCAGATTTGTTTATTAGGCTGCTGCAGCGCTTTGCCAGCAACAGCTTTTATACACTTAGCTCCTTCTAAATAAGGTGGCTTAAAAGGGCATAAAATCAAATTAAAGAGTATAAAGGCTATCGTCTTTGACAAAGTAACTTCTGAAAATACAGCTAGTCTAAACCACTAAATCAAAGACCGTGTGTGTGTGTGTGTGTGTGCGCGCGCGTGCTTGTGTGTGTATGTGCACGAATAAAATTCTCGAGTACCTTGTGACTAGAACAGTCAGCCCAGAAAATACTGTGACACTGGGTAAGTCTACTGTCTGGGTTATACGGTGTACCAGTTCAGCCTACCAGCTGCTCTGACTTCTGTTTTCCTGCAGAATTATAAATCTGGGCATGTCAAAACAGAATCTTTAACTGCTATGAATATTTGGCCAAACAGAAAGGCAATTTCCCCTATCCTTAGTAATTCTTATAGTGACCCTGACATAAAACCTAGGAGAAATCAGAAAAAGGAAAGAAAGGCTAGCATCTATTGTGTGCCTACTGGCCACCAAGCATTGTGGTGTGGTCACTTGACAAACCTTACCTTATTATATAATACACATATAAATGTCTCATAATGGTACCAGCTTTATGATACCCTGGAAATGTATGACTGTGGTTAGAAACAGTTAAGGTTCAGTCATATTTCCACAAGAATTCACCTGGGTTTTAAGAAGTGACTCAGGAAATTCCCTGGCTCATGAGTAGTGCATTTATGATTCATCTTTTCAGAGAGAATTACTTCATTCCACTAACATTACCAAAATGTCTGCTATGCAAAAGGCCCCATCTAGGCATTGAGGAATCAAGATGATTAAGACACAGTACTGTTTTCAAGAAGCATACAGTTCACTGGGGGAGACAGATAAACTGATCAAAATGTAGAATGTGTATAGAACCGTGCCTACATGATTTACACTAAAAAATATTTTTCTAGTGATCTTTGGATGTCTCCAAAATCTAGGGGACGCTGTACAAACTAATTACGAGCACACTGTATATAATCAATGTATCCAGGGTCCCTTAATGCAACATATGCAACGAATCTCAAGAAGATGCAGAAAGAGCAATGATGAGAAGCATGACTGCCTTATACCAAAACATGGCAGGAAGAAAATAGTTTAAAAGCCATAATTGTTTTATACTAAAGTTTAAATTATACAAATAATTTCCTCGCATTAATGTCTTTAATAAAGTTAATATTTGAATTTTCTTAAAGCAAAAAGGTTATATTCAAGTTTGGCTCTTACTGAAGCTGAAAGTTCTATCAAGAAAAATTCTTTAGTCGTCACAACAATAGCAAGACTTGGGAAAATCTGATATATCAAATGTCTTAAATGCATGACGAAAGTCCAGTAAAGGAAGACAACTAATCCTTTAAAAAAATAAATCTAGGCCAGCCATGGTGGCTCATAGCTGTAATCCCAGCACTTTGGGAGGCCGAGGCAGGCGGATCACAAGGCCAGGATCCTGATCAAGATCATCTTGGCCAACATGGTGAAACTCTGTCTCTACTAAAACATAAAAAATTAGCTGGGCATCTGTGGTCCCAGCTACTCAGAAGGCTGAGGCAAGGGAGTCGCTTGAACCCGGGAGGCAAAGGTTGCAGTGAGCCAAGATAGCGCCACCGCACTCCAGCCTGGCAACAGAGCAAGACTCCGTCTCAAAAAACTAAATAATAAATAAAATAAAAAATAAATAAATCTAGACTACTATCTCTGCAAACAATTTAGTCACATATCCATATGTTCATTAATGTTGCAACTAAAAGAGCTACTGATATGGTCTGGCTCTGTGTCCCCAGCCAAATCTCATCTTGAATTACAATCCCCACGTGTCAAGGGAGGGAAGTGACTGGATCACGCGCAGTTTCCCCTATGCTGCTCTGGTGATAATGCGTGATTTTTCACTGGCAGCTTTTTTCTGCTCTCTCACTTCTCCCTCCTGCCACCTTGGTGCCTGCTTCCCCTTTGCTTTCCACCATGAATGTAAGTTTCCTGAGGCCTCCTCAGGTATGCAGAACCATGAGTCAATTAAACCTCTTTCCTTTATAAACTACCCAGTCTCAGGCATTTCTTTATAGCAGTGTGAAAATGGACTAATATAGCTACCTTTTAATAAGTGAATGCTCCCCCACTTATTTAGCAGAACCTACTCCAGGTGGACAGGCTGAATTTTTCAGTTAAAGGTTTGTGCTATCAACCTTCTCCATAGGACAGCTCAAGGGTAGACATCAGGTCCACAGCAACTGCCCATTTCAACTTGGCCACCACTGTCCTCACTATTCTTCAGTCAAAGTCACTCACATAGAGCAGTAACATTTACTTCCTCAAACCATAATTTTCTGTCTATCATACCTTCTTTTCAAACCTAAAATAGCTTTCAAATGCTACTCAAAGTGAACAGAAAAGTATTCATCAGCAATGAATTTTCCCATCTACTAGATGTTCCTAAGTAACCTGACATCTCTGTTCACTTCCTTTCTCTTCTTCTCTTCTTAAATAAATTTTTAAAAGGCCAATTTACTCCTGATGCAGCCCCCTAGGCATGATTTGCCTGCTCTCTTTTTAAAGCCTCACAGGAACACATTCTCATATTCTTTCCACTAAACCACACGTCTCGTCTTTTTCAAAATACTGCTTAAGATTTCAAAGGAAAGGTATTAAATTTTATTTTAAAAGTACTTAAAAGCACCCACTTGCATATTACTGCTGTTAATTATAGATCCTATTCATTAATACAGAAACCTTTACTTAAAACTAGTTTGTTGACCCAGTTTAAAAGACCATAAATACTTGAAAAATAATTCATTTTATTCTCATACATTTCTTAACTATTTACTGAGTGCCTACTACGTAAAAGACAATGCAAGAGCACATTGGGAATAACAAATGAAACACGGCTCCTACCCTCAAGGAGCGCAGACTTTCTCAAACGTTCTGTGACATGTATTAGTTAAAAAGTACAGATGTGAATAGCTTGATTTAGCCATTCCACACATACACATATATCAAAACATCATGCTATATACCATAAATATACACAAATTTTGTCAATTAAAAAATAAATTAAAAAAAAACCAAATTTAAATGTTTTTAAAAGGAAAAATGCACAGACCCCCAAAAAACTTCTGTTTGTAAGTTTTAACTGCTGATATCTATCATATTAGAAACTAAAATTAAGACATTTCTAGAGAATGAGAGGGAAAAAATTTAAAAAGCTGTTAGCATTATTATAAGAATGATCGTGACATCATTGATCCCTTGAAAGGTTCTCGGGGACACCTCTGCCCAGTGGTTCCCAGACCACATTTCAAGAGCTGCTGGTCTCACAGGATAAGACAGGTATATAAATCGTCTTAATACACCAGAAGCACTTTTGATACACCTCTACTTAACTTACCTCTAGATGAACAAAGGCTCTCAATTCCCTGCTATTAAATATAGTGACAGATGCCCACAGCTCACTATACACTAGTGGGTAATAGGTTAATCTCTAGTACTCCCACACACTTCTGCTCAAACTATGCTAGAACTGGTTTATATTAGTTTTAATAATTATGTAATCTGATTATATGTTACAGAAGCCCATTAAATTATGAGTATGGGGGGAGTTTGGGGGGCGTTTCTATGAAAACTATGTAGAATATTTTGGTAAGATGATATAAAGGTAAGTTGTAGTACAATACTGTCAAATTAGGTACAAGTGAGACAACTAGAGACTGGAAGGGAAGCACAGAAGTCTACAAAGAGTCTGCATTTAGACAGTTTCACAGTGTTTGAGTTCTTGCTCCTTTTCAAAGAAACCAAAATGGAAAATCTAAACTAAATTTTGGGGCCAGGTGCGGTGGTTCATCCCTGTAATCCCAGAACTTTGGGAAGCAGAGGAGGGCAGATCACTTGAGGCCAGGAGTTTGAGAGCAGCCCAGGCAACACGGGGAAACCCTGTCTTTACTAAAAATACCGCCCCCTCCCCCCCAAAAAAAAAAGAAAAAGAAAAGCTGGGCATGGTGGTGCATGCCTGTAGTCCTAGCTATTTGGGAGGCTAAGGCATGAGAATTTTTTGAACCTGGTAGGTAGAGGTTGCAATGAGCTGAGATCACACCACTGCACTCCAGCCTGGGCAACAGAGCGAGACTGAAAAACTAAATGATAGATTTAATTTCTGAAAAACAAATAAAGCAGATGATCAGTCAGTATCCTATATTCAAAGCAAAGGCCTTGTTTTACATATACATCAGCAACTAAATGTACATTTATTTTATTTTCTGAGATGATGTCTCACTCTGTCACCCAGGCTGGAGTGCAGTGGTGCATTCTTGCCTCACTGAAACCTCTGCCTCCCAGGTTCAAGCAATTCTCATGCCTCAGGGATTACAGGCGTGCGCCACCATGCCCGGCTAATTTTTGTATTTTTAGTACAGCCGGGGTTTCACCTTGGTGACCAGGCAGGTCCTGAACTCCTGACCTCACGTGATCTGCCCACCTCGGCCTCCCAAAGTGCTGGGATTACAAGCATGAGCCACCATGCCCAGCCAACTAAACATACATTTATAAGTTTTAAGATAAAATGTTTAAGGCAGACAGGAACTGCATACTGATATCATTTTTATGATTTCCCATTTTTTAATGTAACTGACCAATTACTGGTTATTCTACATGTGCTGTAGGATTCTTCTGTCAAGTCGAATAGGTTAAAGGTCATAAAACAGAAACATACAAGAGTACTGGGATTAAACACACACGCATGCGCGTGCGCACACACGCTCAGATTATATGTAGCTAGAGATCAAAAAGAGTTTTGTTTTGTTTTTCTTTTGAGACGGAGTCTCGCTCTGTCACCCAGGCTGGAGTGCAGTGGTGCGATCTTGGCTCACCGCGACCTCCACCTCCTGGGTTCAAGCGATTCTCCTGCCTCTGCCTCTTAAGTAGCTCAGATTATAGGTACGCACCACTGTGCCAGGCTAATTTTTGTATTTTTAGTGGAGATGGGGTTTTGCCATGTTGGCCAGGCTGATCTTGAACTCCTGACCTCCGGTGATCCACTCACCTCGGCCTCCCAAAGTGCTAGGATTACAGGTGTGAGCCACTGTGCCAGGCTAAGAAGAGTTTTGAAGAAAAAGCAATGACTGTGCTGGACCTTGAAAAATGGGTAGGATTTAGACTGAGGTGGGTGGGGGTAAGAAGGAAGAGCACTGAAGGTGGTGGGAATGGCCTCTATGTGTGCCTGTGGTTGCTCGCTCTTGTGCTTGAAATGTTCAACAAAGGGGATCATACCACAAATTAATAGAAGGACATGGTCTTGCCAGCACTCTGCAGAGAAGCCACACAAACTCATCCTACCAAAGGCTTTGGAATGGCTCAATTCATATCTTTTCCTTGGCCATTTGCTTTTCTTTGGATTCTGGGAAATAGTATGGGATTCTTTCTAAATTCTCCCCTGCACTCCTTTTTTGGCTAGATCGGTTTGTTGACTGGTTTCTACTACTTGCAACTGAAGGAATCTTATTGAGTATGAACACATATCTTTGATGACAGTAATTTATTTATGTATATCCCACCACCTAAAATCTGAAAAAACTCAAGAGAAAATTTTAAAGGTTATGTATATAAAGCACATCCTATAAAAAGAAGTGAAGGCTTCTAGTTATGATTCTGTCACTAAACAGCACTGTTACTTCGGAGAAGTTATTTTACATCTCTGGGCCTCAGCATCTACAATAATGACATTACTAGAATGTCTGAGATCTCTTCTAGGTCTCTTTCACTAAATAAAAATGCTAGCCTTCCTCTCCAACTGGGGATGTTTTATTATTTCATTAGTGTTCATTTTGTTTGCTCTAGTACTTTCCAAAATACCTAGATATAACTAAATTTTGTTTGAGTAGAAAGAGAACAATCACAAAATGTTAAGAAGCTGCCCAAGGCTTGAAAATATTTAAACTTGTGCTCTATCCTGGATTGTCCTACCCTATATCTGAACTCGGATATACTCTATGTCAAAGAACTGAGGAGAAATGACACTGGCATTTTTTTTTTTTTTAAGTTAAGGGCATCCCTAGTTTAAACAAGTTAAAGTAATAAGCAAGCAGCAACACTGCTTATTTGCATTGGCATGTAAGTAATGAAATTAGGTATGTTATGAAGTCTTAGGCATCAGGAAGTTACACTCATTCATTTCCACAAGACCTTCTGGATCCAGCTGAATGTGGAGGCATTTAAGAGGACTTCCAGCTCCTGTAAAAACCCAGACCAGAGGACTATGGATCAGCATTTCAGGCTGATCCCCCAGACCGCGAAGTTACTCTCCTGGCTCATAATTACATCACATCTGTGTCAACACTCTCTGGGAAAAGACTGAAGAAATAATCTTTTCAAGAAGCATGTACATTTAAAAGGTAAACCATTTTTAATATTCCTAGTAGTCTCCTTTCTTCTCATTTAAAATATGTTCCTAGAAGTTTTTTTGCCTGTGGTTCTCAGGTGAGGTCTACTAATAAAAGGTACTAGCATCTTAACAAACCAGTTAGGCAAACTTTCTATCCCTGTATTATTAAAAAGCTGGTCTTTATTCAAACTTGTGAAGTGATATTCTGATCTCTATTTGATCTTCAGGAATTCTGCTGTGCACAGTGGCTCACGTCTGTAATCCCAACACTCTGGGAGGCTGAGGCAGGAGGACAGCTTGAGCCCAGACTGGGAAACAATAAGACCCAGTCTCCACAAAAAAAAAAAAAAAAAAAAAATCAAAAAAGTTAGCCAGGTATAGTGGGGCATGCCTGTGGCCTCAGCTACATGGGAGGCTAAGGCAGGAGGATCACCTGAGCCCAGGGGGTTGAGGCTGCAGTATACTCCAGCCTGGGTGACAGAGCAAGACCCTGTATCAAAAAGTAAAATTTAATTTTATAAAAGTTATAAAATAATTTGTCTGGATAATTTTAACATCAAGCAGCCACATTGTTTTGTCTTCCCTCTCTCTCCTATCTCCCTGCAAAATTCTTTCCCTCCTCCCTGTCTGTTAATTTTACTTTCTTGTGATACGGAGGGAAGAGCTCATAGAACTGCTCAGATACTTCATCAACTATAAGATGCTATGATTTGTAATATCAACCATTATTTTATGTGCCACCAAGACAAAATACTGCCACTAAATTTTGACAAGCAAATGATACTAAGATGTACCTCAGTTATAGAAATGGTAAATACGAAAAAATGTGTGATATGATAGAGTTCTCCATTCCTAATTTACAACTCCTCCCTACTCTGTAAGAAACCACATTTGCTCCCTTGAGCTATCATCTCCCTTGAGCCATCACATCCTGTTCTCCTGTTCAGGTCCTCTTCTCTCTCCTCCACACCACCTCATCACAGAAGACACGAGGGGACGTTAAGTGATGAGAAAAACAGAAGGAACAGTGGCAGGCACTAGCATATGGGAACAGAGACCCTCTTTAGTCACTTACTTCCTAACTGTAGTACCTTTAAAAGAGTTTTCAAAGTTATGCCCCTCATTTTGAGATTGTAGGTAATGGTTATTAGCTTAAAATATCTTCTTCTCAAAGAGAAAGTAAAATTGCATTTTGCCAAATAGCACTATAAAAATGAGTTCTGTACAACATTATAATTTTAATGTTCATTTGATGGCTTATGTAAGTGCTATGCTCATCTGGTTACGATAGAATTTTCCAGTAAAGAATAATGCACAGGTTATATTAAAAAAAAAAAAAAAAAACTTCGTTTTAAAAAACTTAAGGTATGACTTCTGCTTACAAAATTACAAAACACAGGTTTCCCTGAAATATTCATTTTCCAAAGTACATGTAAAACATGAATTAATATAATTTATAAATTGTCAAGATTACCTCTGTAGTGAAAATCAAAGAAAGGTGGAATGGAATTTCACCTGAACTTCTGAGGTAGTCTGTTGTCTTTATTTGTGCTCCTTTTGACACACAGTGCCTTATTTTTTTCTATACTCCTCAAATGAGGCTAAAACATTTGCCAATGTAGGCAATTTTCCTGGGCTTCCTTGAAGACACAGTTCAACACTGCAAAATATTTACAGCTGTATTCTTTGGACTACAATGACATGTTCACATGACTTTCTGGCCAGAGGTTATGTCCTATTAGTCCTAGGAAGGTTCAAGGACTCTGTACAGTTTGTGAGATGCTGTGGTCAATTAGTTACATAAAGTGGCTGCCATAGTACTTTTGTTAGTGTAATACCAGTGCTAGACAACACTTAGAGCAGATACATTTTATATTTCGAAACAGAACTAAAATTTGGACATTCAAAAATAATTACATTAACATGGGAAAGTCCTTGATTCTTAAAATACATCAATCATTAGACAGTGTAATTTTTATTTTTAAAACACAAAAGAAGCCAACATAAAATATTCATACCTCGAATGTTTCTTATATTCAATGCTATTGACAAGAGGAGATGAAGCAAGTACATGTTAAAAAAAAAAGAAACTCAGCTTGTGAAAGGCACAGAAAGGTCAAAACACAGATCAATAAACAAACAAACAAAAAATGTGGGCAAGTCCAAGGCAGAGATAGTGTCAGGTTTAAGTAAAAAATTGACAGCAGTTTCTCTAGCTTTTACTTTCTAAGGTAATGGGAAAGAAATCCTTATAAAAGACAAGCAGAGAAGCATGCAGCTGACAACAACCAAGATTTGATAAAAGGGGAGAATGTGGAGACAGAAGTTCCCTGTTCTTCTCAAAGGCAGCTTCTAAGACCATCCCTTTTCCTTGAAGAGTGTTTGAATTTTATAGAGTGACCTGTTAAGTCTAGCAGAATTATCGTACTTTTTGTATCTTCCAATTGGAAGAGATAACCTCCTGGTAAGGTTCCACTTCCTTCCATGGCATGGGAATATCTCTGGCATATAAATGGAGCAAGTGTATATATTACAATGATGTCCTGCATCAATCGTGGGATGACAAAGACCTCATTTCCCAAAAGGAATTGGTAGAAAAGATGGGAATTCCTGCTGGAATGAGTTCTGCCTTATGCAGACGGTAGGACATTAGCATTACCTCATAGGGGAAGGTTCTGCCAGAATTCAGTCAGGCACTGGACCCAATTAACTATAGGATATACTCATACTAAGGACCAGTTTAAATTCTCAAAGTTGGTTATGTATGATTAAAGATGTCTAAGACAGAGGTGATCTAACTCTAATAAAGAGTTAAGGTACGGAGTAGGAAACAGGACCCCAATCTTTCAAAATGTTATATGTTTTTGCCTGCAAAGGCAGATAAAATCTTCAAATCTAGTGGCCAAGTGGATCCAGGTAATCTAATCTGTGACATGTGTGGTTTAAACCCTTCTGCTGAAACCACTAAATTGAGCAGTTCCGGTTTGTATCTGCAATGAGGCAGAGAAACATAGTCCCATGATCCAGGGATGTCTCCCTTGGTACAGGTACTGAAACACCATTTTTATAGTTTTAGGGCTGTGGAGACCTTACTGACACTGCCTCGGATAAGCAACACCCACTCCCCACCCTCTAGCAAGTCAATGTAAATTTAGAATAGTCTAAAAAGAGATAATCTGGCTTTCTCCTAAGGGGCATGTGTACCACCACAGGCAGCAATGATCAATGAACTCCTATAATTTTCATGAATTGAGGTCATCTTGCTTTGCTGGAGGTAATATGGAGTAACAGGGATACAGTGGGGCCTACTGGGTGCCATTTTTATTTTTTATTTTTATTTTTTGAGACAGGGTCTTACTGTATTGCCCAGACTGGAGTACAGTGGCACTATCTCGACTCACTGCAACCTACACCTCCCGGGCTCAGGCAAGTCTCCTGCCTCAGCCTCCCAAGTAGCTGGGACTACAGACATACACCAACACACCCCAGTTAATATTTTTTTTTTTTAATTTTTGGTAGACAAGGGATTTCCCTATATTGGCCAGGCTGGTCTCAAACTCCTGGCCTCAAGTGATCCACCCCCTCAACCTCCCAAAGTGCTCCCAAAGAGGCGTGAGCCAACATGCCTGGCCTACATTTTTCTTCCTTAAGTCTGCAAGTTGGGCCAAAGAGGACACGAAAGTCCTATGGATTTGTATCAGCCAGGTACTAAGACAAGGCTTCAGTTACACTGCTGTTGCCAGGCCATGGGTGGCAAAGAAATCACATGTCAACTTTGCAGAAGCTGAGAATACCAAAGAGTGAAGTCTAGAGTGAGAAAAAGCAATCAAGGAGAAGAGGCACAAGATGGAATGGTTCAGTGTCTGTTCAGGCAAGCCTGCAGAAACGAGCACTCATCAGTGGTTTTGAAAACCTGACAGCAGAAATCAGAAGTGAGTGAGTTAGGAAGTGTAAGGTGGCCCTGGAGTGAATAACTGAAGGTCAGCAGTCCCATTTCCAGCTGTCCTGCCTCACTCCTGCCCTCTCATCACCCCGTGGAAGCCCATCTTCCAACAGGAACAGCATTGGGGCTTCCTATGAAGGCATCTATAGACAGGCCAAACAGGGTGTAAGGAAGCAGGCCCAGAGTACATAGTATCTCTCTCCACATCACTTTATTTAAACAAGCAAGAACATGCTAGCACAGTCTCCCATTACTATACTACAGTTATGTTGTACTAATTCTGGTACCCTATAAAGTTCAAAAAAAGAGAACTAAACCTATAAATGAAATTGTTATGCCTTTTTGATTTTGCTATTATATAATGCTACTCATGTGCAGTGACTATTTGTAATGGTAAGACAAGAAAATAAACTTCCAAAGTTGTATCCCTTCTCCCTCAAAATCTATTCAGTATTTCTTAAAAACTTGTATTGACAGAAACGACTTAATCTAAAAAAGCAAAATCAAGACAAACATGAGATTGTCAGAATATAAGGGTAAGTCTTATTAAGTGCTGCAGGACCGAAAGGAAGTTTTAGTCAAAATGTTGGCTTTGCTGTAAAGTCCTAGATAAAATACTAACAACCCTCTGGAATGCAATATTATCTTTGGTGAAATGAGGAAATTGAATTTCATAGTCTCTAAGCAAAAACACAGCTCTAAAAACATTATGCCGGCCAGGCGCAGTGGCTCAAGCCTGTAATCCCAGCACTTTGGGAGGCCAAGGCGGGTGGATCACGAGGTCAGGAGATCAAGACCATCCTGGCTAACATGGTGAAACCCCGTCTCTACTAAAAATACAAAAAACTAGCCGGGCGTGGTGGCGGGCGCCTGTAGTTCCAGCTACTAGGAGGCTGAGGCGGGAGAATGGCGGAAACCTGGGGGGCGGAGCTTGCGGTGAGCAGAGATCGCGCCACTGCACTCCAGCCTGGGCGACATAGCGAGACTCTGCCTCAAAAAAAAAAAAATTATGCCTTAGTTTTCTAGTTCAATTTCAATGAACTTTTGATCTCAATAATGCATGAAAGTTAACTTCAAGATCACTATAAGAATATAATTTTTTATACGTGAAAATCTAATATTGTTTAAAGAAAATAAGAAGTAAGCATTTTAGAAGAATCTCTTCCAATATTTCTATGTCAACATACAGTTAAGTAATTTTAGAATACTTTTAATGCAAGAGAAATATAAACCAAAGTCTAACTTTTAACAGTGTGGCCCAGGGCAGTGGCTCATGCCTGTAATCCCAGCACTCGGGGAGGCTGAGATGGGCAGATCACCTGAATCCAGGAGTTTGAGACCAGTCTGGGCAACATGGCAAAAACTTGTCTCTACAAAAATAAAAATAAAAAATTGACACAAAAACAAAAAACAATGTAGTTTCCCAGAATAATTTAGCAGATAGGCCAAATAATAGTGTACGGGGGACAATGTTTACATTCCTTATCACTGAGCCCTTAAATGCTAGAAGTGACAGTTCAGAACCCTAAATTGCTTTGGAAGGGAAGTTATAAGGCAAAGAGGAAAAAGATCTGGGAAGTGGAGGGTGACATCATTCACACTGTTCCAGCTCCCAAGTTGAAAAACAAGGTTAGGCTTTGGTGGTTTCTTTTGCCCACTGTGAAACAAACAAACTAACTAACTTACCCAGGACACTATTTTGTAGTAGGTATTCTGAATCTGTATCTTTCTCCTATCTTCCTAAGGCATATATATGCATGCACATACACAGTTACAGTATTTTCTATAATTGTCCAAGTCTTTGTTCAGCACAAAAGCAGGCTCCAAGTGAAACAAGTTCGTGAATTTTCCATAGAAAATCTTAACCAAAAAAAGTAAGAGATTACTGTAAAGCCTGTCTATTTGATTTTTTTTAATTTTAGGGTAAATAAAATAATAATAAGAAATTAAAAAAATTTCTTAACATCCTTTAACAAAGATCTCCAAATCAGAATCACATGCAAATCCAATTAAAATCAAGTACAGTGTCACAAGTAGCAGGTTAAGTATTCTTATTTGTGTCTCAAAAATGACTACACCACTGTGAAATGTGTGACTTTTTCCGGGAAAGAAAATTGTATACACCTAGAATTTTCACCTTATGTTTACTTTAAAAAGGTGACACTAAATCAATATACATTATTTTCCAAAAGATGACAATATTATTCAATATTAAGCCTACCTGATTAAAAAATAACTCAGGCATTTAGAAATAGTTAAACATTCACATTTGGATGAAGAATTAAATATTTGGATCTGCTTAACTGACAAGAGGAAATTCAATTTATTCTGAGTAACTCTTATTACTTCAAAGGATAGACATGAAAATCCTTTCACAACAAATCCCTTCCCTGATACAGTTAAATGCAAATTCTCTTTTCCGTCTTACTCCAGAAAGCTCCTGCATACATAGGCTGATACGCCACCTACTGCAAAACCGAGCTGACAGCGCAGGCGATGCTGCCAGCGTTTCCATTCCATCACCAGGCTGGGGCTGAATAAAGGCGTGCTTGTGTGGTAGTGTTTCTTTTTAAAAAATCTCAAAGCCAAGAAGAACAAGCTGAAATAGCATCTTCAAAACATGGAGCGTAAAATAAACAGAAGAGAAAAAGAAAAAGAGTACGAAGGGAAACACAACAGCCTGGAAGATACTGATCAAGGAAAGAACTGCAAATCTACACTGATGACCCTCAACGTTGGTGGATATTTATACATTACTCAAAAACAAACGCTGACCAAGTACCCAGACACTTTCCTTGAAGGTATAGTAAATGGAAAAATCCTCTGCCCGTTTGATGCTGATGGTCATTATTTCATAGACAGGGATGGGCTCCTCTTCAGGCATGTCCTAAACTTCCTACGAAATGGAGAACTTCTATTGCCAGAAGGGTTTCGAGAAAATCAACTTCTTGCACAAGAAGCAGAATTCTTTCAGCTCAAGGGACTGGCAGAGGAAGTGAAATCCAGGTGGGAGAAAGAACAGCTAACACCCAGAGAGACTACTTTCTTGGAAATAACAGATAACCACGATCGTTCACAAGGACTGAGAATCTTCTGTAATGCTCCTGATTTCATATCAAAAATAAAGTCTCGCATTGTTCTGGTGTCCAAAAGCAGGCTGGATGGATTTCCAGAGGAGTTTTCAATATCGTCAAATATCATCCAATTTAAATACTTCATAAAGTCTGAAAATGGCACTCGACTTGTACTAAAGGAAGACAACACCTTTGTCTGTACCTTGGAAACTCTTAAGTTTGAGGCTATCATGATGGCTTTAAAGTGTGGCTTTAGACTGCTGACCAGCCTGGATTGTTCCAAAGGGTCAATTGTTCACAGCGATGCACTTCATTTTATCAAGTAATTACCTGTGTCACGAACAAAGGCAACAAGCATGCAGCCAGCAAGCTTCGGAAAACCACAGCATCAAAGGCATCCCAAATAACATGCCCAGCTAGCTCTGTACTACAGAGCCCTGCTACTAATCAATTACTGTAAGCTAACGGTATGTAAATTCTATCACTAAAGATGTCCTTCCTCTGGGGTGTTCCTGCTGATCAGACTCTTCCACCTAAAATGAAAACAGTAACCTTCTATATATTGTAAATAAAGACTGAATGCTTTTGCTATTTATTTGTCCTTAAGCTGTCTTTCAATCAGATTGTCTTGGGTATTTGCACAAAAAACAAAGCATGTACATTATCTATCGTTCATTTCAGTAACTGGTAATAAAATATTTTAAGGGGCTATTAAGATTTAAAATCCTTTCTACTATGGCAAAAATCTACAGAGAAACTGAACTGGTAAAATTAACCACCTGGAGCAAAACAGATGTGCAGATCTAACTAAAACAGAGCTATAGTGAAGCCAAATGAGATTGTAAGAAGACATTAAAGCTATTGATTTGATTTTTCCATAGCAGGCACCAAAAGCTTATATTCAAAGTTCCTGTGTTTCATATTAGACTTATAGCTGAATTGGTATTTTGCTGAAAATTCCTAGAAAACTGCTTGATGACAATAAAAAGTAAATAAAAGCACTGCTACCTTCTTTGATTGTATTAATGATTATAATAAAAAATTACATGTCACTTTAAAAGCAAACAGTACCACTTGATGATTTTGCACAAAATTATGCATTGATGTAGTCAACCGGCAGGCTACAGTAACCCTGGCTGGTCCTGGAAGTGACAAAACCCAGCAAATTCAATTCTTTGCAGGCTGAGTTCCCACAAAGCATGGATAACTTGGTCTCAATAGAGTATGTGTTATTAGAATAATAAAGGAGTTCATTTTCAGAATCACCCTAAGTGTTCATTTTTCAAGCTCAAAAATATTAAATGAACATCACTAAACATTATTCTTATGAAAGAACTTTGATTGTTTTCAATACCTTTGTGGATGCTAAATCTCAGACTCAATGAGTTAACATTACTTCATGCCAAACAAAAAGTTATTTTAAAAATTACGTTTTATGTATGGCCATT
This sequence comes from Piliocolobus tephrosceles, assembly GCF_002776525.5. Taxonomy (NCBI): domain Eukaryota; kingdom Metazoa; phylum Chordata; class Mammalia; order Primates; family Cercopithecidae; genus Piliocolobus; species Piliocolobus tephrosceles. Next base: position 71,843,405 of record NC_045455.1, read on the forward strand.
TCAATGAAGTAATCTACAAACTTAACTCTAAATGACTATATTTTCCCCCTGCAAAAGACAGCTAAATCATTTCAATTGTTCTTTAACTTCTAAGAACAAAATATACTTAAATTTGCTCATTTAAAATTAAACCATTAAATCTGGTAACTAAATCTTAATTTTAATAAATCTCAAGAAGACATCTGAAAATATTGACTGAGGTTACATAAATTAGCATATATGCCAAAAGTTTGATTACTCATAAAAACTTAGAATAAGTAAAGCTAATATTCATTTCCAGAACTACAACTGACTTCTAGTTATAACATCTAACGTAATGTAAAACCTAGCTGTATATACTAAAAGAAACCTTTTAAAATCTGTTCTACAAAAAAATTCTTCAAAAATCACATTTAAAAACCAAATTCCACATCAGCTACACAATGTTCTTATGTACACTAAGAAAAACAGATTTCTAGTAAAACATTCTTTTACATAGTTTAAAACAGCTTAATCAAGACTGAACAAACTATAAAAACAGGAAAAGAATTGTAAAATTTATTTGAATGGCCACTATAATTGAACTATTTATATGCTTCTCCAACTTAAGAGTTGACTTTTCCTTGGCATTTGGACTTTGGCAATGAAAAAAAGGTAGTGATTTACTGTCAGAGCAAGATTTTCTCTAACAAGATTTCATTACAGATAATAAAAATAACCATGACATATCTTTTTACAGGAGATATAGCTGAAGAGATCTCCTGAGAAGCATTACAAGTAAGGTTTTTCATCAAATCAAAAGAGGAAAATGTAACTATTTTAACAAAGTTATTATTGATAGAAACTATTAAAAATATCAGATTCATTTTTAAGTAGCATCTTTTAGAACTTGTATCTGGACACATTTAATTCCTCCTCACACTTCTAATAAATCACAATGTTCTAAAACAATTTAGTAATCTAGAAGGAAATCTGACTAGACTGACCACTCTCATAACTTTTTATAAATGTACCTTTTAAAATTCCAAATTACTTGTACTTGGATTTACATATTCAAGTGCCTAAATATTGTGCTTTAAGTATATAGAAAATATCTATATTTTAATGTTAGTATTTTCTAAATATATTTAGAAATACCTTCCATTCAAGAAACTCAAGAAATCACACAAAATGTCAATTATAAGTCAGAGTGAAGCTCTCAGAGTATTTCTTTTCCCAGTCACTGAAAAATTTATTTCTCAAATTTTTTCTCATAAATGCTGTTCCAAAAAACAAATCACAAAGTGACTACCTTTCTCAAAAGAAAGGTAATAAAAAAGTAGGTTACTATAGTTGCCATGAGCCAAACATATATTCTCTTATATTTGGAATTACCCCATGCAGTGACTCTAGCACCATCCTTAAAATGTGAAAAGATTATGGTTTTTACTATACTTTCAAAATGTATATATGGTGGTATACACAACAAATGAAACATGAGACTTTTCAAATAATTCAAAGAAGATGACTACCATGCCAGACTGAAGATGATGTTACTGAATCAGCTTATTCCGTTTGCCCTTTTTTTTTAAGAAAATTACTTATATTTCAATTAGCCACAAATGGTGGCATACACTTGTAATCCCAGCTACTCGGGAGGCCGAGGCAAAAGGATTGCTTAAACTGAGAGGTGGAGGTTGTGGTGAGCCGAGATCACACCACTGCACTCCAGCCTAGGTGACAGAGCGAGATTCCGTCTCAAAAAACAAAAACAAAAACAAAACCAACAAAAAAATCCACAAAACTTATACTTCAAACGCTACTTACTTTTAGGGTGATAATAAAAGCTAACATTTATTGAGCATTTTACTACATGCCAGATACCATGTTATAAACATACATTCTCTCAATTAAACCTTAAACAATTCTAAGAAAGGTATTAATTATTCTTCCCTTTTTATAGATGAAGAAATGGAGACTTAGGGAGTTAAGTAATCTGCCCAAGATTACATAGTTATAAAGAGGTGGAACCAAGATTTGAAGCTCAGGTATACCAGTACCAGAGCCAACAGAAACCGTGTCTGATTTTGCAAGCCATTTATATCCCTAACACCTAGAACGTGGCAGAAAACAGGCATTCACAAGGTAGGTGTTGAATACAGAACACCAAAATATAGGTTTGCCTCACTTAATACAATCTTACAATGCAAGTATTCCTAAAATGTTGAGTGAAAAACTGAATTTTAGAAAAGTAATATTTTTAACGTCATGTCATTTAAAAAACAGGTGAATCGTATGTCTATTGGCTGCATAAATGTCTTCTTTTGAGAAGTGTGTTCACATCCTTTGCCCACTTTTTTATGGGGATTTTCTTGTAGATTTAAGTTCTTTGTAGATTCTGGATATTAGCCCTTTGCCAGAGGGATAGATTGCAAAAATTTTCTCCCATTCTGTAGATTGCCTGTTCACTCTGATGGTAGTTTCTTTTGCTGTGCAGAAGCTCTTTAATTAGATCCCATTTGTCTATTTTGGCTTTTGCTGCCATTGCTTTTGGTGTTTTAGTCATTGAAGTCTTTGCCCATGCCTATGTCCTGAATGGCATTGCCTATGGCATAATTTTAAAGTATAAAATTGAGGAAGTCTACTAATTCTTAATTTGCAACCCACTGATTTTTGATTGCAAATCAAAACCACCATGGCCTTTGCCCATGCCTATGTCCTGAATGGTATTGTCTATGGTATTACCATTTGCAATACCACCGTGAATGGTAGTGCAAATCAAAACCACAATGAGATATACCATCTCACACCAGTTAGAATGGCGATCATTAAAAAGTCGGGAAGCAACAGATGCTGGAGAGGATGTGAAGAAACAGGAATGCTTTTACACTGTTGGAGGGAGTGTAAATTAGTTCAACCATTGTGGAAGACAGGGTGGTAATTTCTCAAGGATCTAGAACCAGAAATATCATTTGACCCAGCGATCCCATTACTGGGTATGTACCCAAATGATTATAAATTACGCTGCTATAAAGACACATGCACATGTATGTTTATTGCGGCACTATTCACAATAGCAAAGACTTGGAACCAACCCAAATGTCCATCAATAACAGAATGGATAAAGACAATGTGGCACATACACACCATGGAATACTATGCAGCCATAAAAAAGGATGAGTTCATGTCCTTTGCAGGGACATGAATGAAGCTGGAAACCATTATTCTCAGCAAAATATCACAAGGACAGAAAACCAAACACCACATGTTCTCACTCACAAGTGGGAGTTGAACAATGAGAACATATGGACACAGGGAGGGGAACATTACACACCGGGGCCTGTTGGGGGGTGGGGTACAGGGGAGGGATAGCATTAAGAGAAATATCTAATGTAAATGGTAAGTTGATGGGTGTAGCAAACCAACATGGCATATTTATACCTATGTAACAAACCTGTACGTTGTGCACATGTACCCTATAACTTAAATTAAAAAAAAAAAAGTGAACCATCCCTCTCACAACAGTAAAGAATATCACAAATTTGTCTGCTGGTGAATCTAAGATTTTCACATATCAGGTTTGCTCAGAAACAGGTTAACTTTTTATGACTGTATAATCCACAGAACTGACATATTAGGAGAAAAAACAAAGCACAGTGAAACACACATGGGCTCTGGAATTAGACTTGGGTTCTAATTCCATTAACTTCCACTAACTTGCTTACATGATTATAAGCAAGATCCTTAACTTTTTAAAATTTCAACATCCTCACAGTAAAATAAGGATAATAATAACTATTTGATAGGGCTTTTGCAAGGTTTCAATTAAATTCTAAATTGGCCAGGAGCGGTGGCTCGCACTTTGGGAGGCCGAGACAGGCGAATCATGAGGTCAGGAGATTGAGACCATCCTGGCTAACATGGTGAAACCCCATCTCTACTAAAAAATACAAAAAACTAGCCGGCGAGGTGGCGGGCGCCTGTAGTCCCAGCAACACGGGAGGCTGAGGCAGGAGAATGGCGTAAATCCGGGAGGCGGAGCTTGCAGTGAGCTGAGATCTGGCCACTGCACCCCAGCCTGGGTGACAGAGCAAGACTCCGTCTCAAAAAAAAAAAAAAAAAAAAAAAATTCTAAATTGTGTGTAAAGTACTTCACCTTCATGAACTTTTGATAAAGCACTAATTATTATCTTGTCCAGTAAAAAGTATTTTCATGGCATAACCATGAACAGGTCTCCCGAAAATGCACATTTACATTAATTAGGCTTTCTACTTAGACATGAACAGAATAGGGAACTTTTAACAAGCACATATTTAATATGTGATGAAATACTACAAAACACAAGACTGTACTTTAAACTGCTATAGGCAAACATGGTTTTCATTCTATTCATTTAAAATAGATATAATAGGTTTTTTGGGACTTTTGTTTTCTAGCTTCATGTCAAAATCTACAATAACAAAATAATCATAGCAGCTGTTTTGTCAGCAATGTAAAATCAGTCAGGGCCAGGCGCAGTGGCTCACACCTGTAATCCCATCACTTTGGGAGGCCAAGGCGGGCAGATCACTTGAGGTCAGTAGTTCAAGACCAGCATGACCAACATGGTGAAACCCTGTCTCTACTAAAACTATAAACATTAGCTGGGCATGGTGGTGCTCGCCTGTAATCTGAGTTACTTGGGAGGCTGAGGCATGAGAATTGCTAGAACCCAGGAGGTGGAGGTTATAGCGAGTTGAGATTGTGCTACTGCACTCCAGCCTGGGCAACAGAGTGAGACTCTCATCTCAAATAAATAAAATCATTAAGGAGTAATATATGTGATAATGCTATTTTAAACACACACCTATCTAATAAATTATGAATATTTTAAACAGCAATGCATGTTAGTCAAGGTTAAAATTACAGCATTTGAATCATAATTATCCTTGCTAATAAAGCAAACATGTAATATGGAGGACTATCCAAAACAGTATGCAACTCAGAAATCATTTGTATTTAACTTTAAAATATACAATGGCTTCTTCTGTAGCTGACTTATTGTCCTAATCATATTTTGCTTAAGATAATATTAAAATTAATTTGTTTCTGTCAACAAACACCAAGGGAGTGGCGGTAAAGGGAAATAGGCTGGACAGAGAGAAATACTTAAGATGAATCTAAAATATGGCTAAAAAAATTTATGAAGAGGTGAACTGTATTTCTACTTCTTTTCTTTTTTTTTTTTTGAGATGGAATCTTGCTCTGTCGCCCAGGCTGGAGTGCAGTGGCGCGATCTCGGCTCACTGCAAGCTCTGCCTCCCGGGTTTACGCCATTCTCCTGCCTCAGCCTCCCCAGTAGCTGGGACTACAGGCGCCCGCCACCACGCCCGGCTAATTTTTTGTATTTTTAGCAGAGATGGGGTTTCATCATGTTAGTCAGGATGGTCTCGATCTCCTGACCTCGTGATCCACCCGCCTTGGCCTCCCAAAAGTGTTGGGATTACAGGCGTGAGCCACCGTGCCCGGCCTCTACTTCTTTTCTTAACAAAAATACATAATGGTTTAATATTTTCTAGCAAACAATCATGAACACATACAAGTTGTTATAAATGACTTATATGTAATAAAACTTTTCTAACAATGCAAAAATGTACATTAAGCATTGTATAATAAAATACAGAAAGTCTAGCTTTATTTCAACCACTAGTTATTTTAGAAAAGATACTGAATTGGATATTTAAAAATGAGACCATTACAACATACCCCTTTTAAAGTTTTAAAATATACATTAAAAAAATATATATATTTTCATAGAGATGGAGTCTCACTTCGTTGCCCCAGCAGGCTGGTCTCAAACTCCTGGGCTCAAGCAATCCTCCTGCCTTGGTCTCCCAAAGTGCTGGGATTACAAGCATGAGTCACCACGCCTCGCCGACATACCCCTTCGTAAATGTTTTAAAAACCTACTCCATATTATAAAATATAACACATTTAACCTAAAACCATGACAGGTTTTTCCAAAACCATAATTCCAGAATATTCAGTTACATTTAAAAGCAAGTTTTAATAGTAATTTTATTTTAAAAACCAGTTAATTTTTGAAAATTCATTTTTAAAAACAGGCTCAACTTTTCAAAATGTTGATTATTATCCTTTAGGATGTTTAGCACATATGTTTTGACATTATTAAAGTATAAAATCGAGGAAGTCTACTAATTCTTAATTTGCAGCCCACTGATTTTTGCCTCGTTAAAACAGGTATTTATTAACTATTTTTAAGGTTCTTAAAAAATGTTGAATGATACTAATTTTGACTTGATTTATCTTCTATCACTTAATGTTATTTTACAAAGAACTAGACCATTTAGCATTCACATTACGTATCACAACATTTGATAAATTTTTATTTATTTTTTAAAATACTAAAAATGGCTGGGCGGCCAGGTGGCCGGGCGCAGCGGCTCACACCTGTAATCCCAGCACTCTGAGGCGGGCGAATCACGAGGTCAGGAGTTCAAGACCAGCCTGGTCAACATGGTGAAACCCCATCTCTACTAAAAATACAAAAAATTAGCTGGGCATGGTGGTGGGCGCCTGTAATCCCAGCTACTTGGGAGGCTGAGGCAAGAGAATAATTTGAACCTGGGAGGTGGAGGTTGCAGTGAGCTGAGATCGAGTTACTGCACTCCAGTCTGGGCAACAGGGCCAGACTCCGTCTCAAAAAAAATTAAAATTAAAAGAAAAAAAAATAGGTCAGGTGCCAGGGCTCACGCCTGTAATCCTAGCACTTTGGGAGGCCAAGGTGGGCAGATCACTTGAGGTCAGGAGCCTAAGACCAGCCTGGCCAACACAGTGAAACCCCATCTCTACTAAAAATACAAAACTTAGCTTGGCATGGTGGCCCATGCCTGTAATCCCAGCTACTCAGGAGGCTGAGGCACAAGAATCGTTTGAACCCAGGAGGCGGAGGCTGCAGTAAGCCGAGATCGCGCCACTGCACTCCAGCCTGGGCTACAGAATAAGACTCCGTCTCCGGGGGAAAAAAAAAAAAAAAACACGTTAAAAATAAGTATGAATGCAGATACCATAATCCTATATCCTAACAAAACTATTTTGATTTTTGCACATTTTTTTCTATGCAAAGATATTTTAAGAGAAATCCATCTAGAAAGAAAAAAGAAAGACTGTGCATAGCTGTGCATGGAAATAATTACTAATAAAGGTGAGACAACTGGAGAGAAACACCAAACAGAAGAATCTAAAAGTCATAAATGATTTTTTAGTGCACTTTCTTTCTTAAAAAACTATTTTTAATTGATAAAATTTGTATACATTTATGGTAAACAACATGTTTTGAAATATGTATATATTATGGAATGGCTAATCAAACTAACATATGTATTACCTTATATACTTAGTTTTGTGGTAAGAACACTTAAAAGTATATAATACATTGTTATTGGGTATATTCACCATGTTGTACAACAGCTAAAAGTCGTGGGTGATGGATTTATAAAACAACAAAACCAAAACTAAAACCAAACACAATCGCAAGCATTTACAACATGTGTAAGTCTACACGTGTTTACAATATATACAAGTTTACAACATAATTATAAGTTGGTGTTGTTACACCACAGCCAAAAACTAACACATTGAGATTTAGAACATAAAATTCAGCTACCTTGAAAAGTGGAAGAAGGCTATATTAAAATACATTTTGGTTCTCAGTTATATTTCCCTCTGCTCTTCTTTGTGTCTTAAGGAAAATTTGGATTATTGGGATATCAGACAGATTGTTCTTAATAAGAGACAAGAAAAAGGAGCTTCAAATATATCTCTTGCTGTTATAGAATACAACATAGTTAGGTATATTATAAAATTCACTAGGTGATAGGTATATAGAAAATAATGGGCTAAGCGGGGTGGTGCACCTATAATCTGGGCACTTGCAAAGGCCAAGGCTGGAGGATCACTTGAGCCCAGGAGTTCAAGACCAGCCTAGGCAACATGGCAAAACTCTGTCTCCACAAAAAATACAAAAAAAAAAAAGTCGGGTGTGGTGGACCACACCTGTAGTTCCAGCTACTTAAGAGGCAGAGGTGGGAAGACCGCTTGAGCACAGGAGATTGGCTGCAGTGAGCCGTGACTATGCCACTGCACTTGCTGCCTGGGCAACAGAGCGAGACCCTGTCAAAAACAAAGAAAATAACAACCTTGTGCTTGTATAAAACATATACAAATTTCGCAGTTAACACTGAGGTGTTTAGTGAAGCAAAAGGCAGCTTAAGTAAAATCTTTCCTAACTTTCCGAAGACTTTCCATTTAACTAAACGATGTAATAAAAGAAAAAAGTTTAGGTAGAATCTTAATTCACTTTATCTTTTTAACAATGTATATGCATCAAACAGTGGTGTTTTGGTTCCAGGCAGTGGAAAAGAAAAGCAGGTGAGGATTTCACAATTAGGGAAAAAAGGCTGGCTACAGTGGCTCACATGGTAATCCCAGCACTTGGGGAGGTCGAGGTGGGAAGACTGCTTGAGCCCAAGAGTTTGAGGCTGCAGTGAGGTAGGATCATGCCACTGTACTCCAGCCTGGGTGACAGAGCAAGATTCTGTCTCAAAAAAAAGAGGGAAAACAAAGTTAAAGACTGCACCAATCAACTCCAACCATGTTAAGAATTACTAATTAAGTAAAAGGCTAAAACCTCTTCTACGGAAACTAACAGTTTCCCAATAAGGGAACAGCCACCCCCAGCTACCTCTTTCCTGCAAAGAAATCAACTATGGTTGTTTCTATACAGAAACAAGTTTTAGGTATTACAATATTATAAGAAATCACTCTTCTGGGAAAGTATATGAATGAGTCAAAAAGAGTAAGAGGCCAGGTGCAGTGGCTCGCTTTGGTAAGTCGAGGTAGGCAGATCACTTGTTGGGAGTTCGAGACCAGCCTGGCCAACATGGTAAAACCCTGTCTCTACTAAAAAAAACACACAAAAATTAGCCAGGGGTGGTGGTGCACACTTGTAATCCCAGTTACTCAGGAGGCTGAGGCAGGACAACTGCTTGAGCCTGGGAGGAAGTGGTTGCAGTCAGCCAAGATCGTGCCACTGTACTCTAGCCTGGGTGACCAAGAGAGACTCTGTCTCAATAAATAGATAAATAAATTAATTAATAAGAAAAAAGAAGTGGTAAATGTAGATAATCTGAATCTTTAACAGAGGAGATCATAAAAATGCCTGGCATTTGCTGAGGTACTACTTTGCATCAGGCACGGCACTAAGTATTGACAAGCATTATCTGCTTTAAAGCACACAACACATAATGATCTCATGAGGTGATGGGCTAGAGATTGCTAGTTACTTCTCCTGTATCCATTCTCTTCTTTGTCAGAAATGGATCCCTAATTAAGAGTGGCAACTACACCCAAATTAAACCTGCATTTCCCGGTGTTCTATGGCTGCAAGGTGTGGCCAGATTATCAAGTTCTGACTACTGGAATGTAAGCAAAGTGTGACTTTTGGATATGTTCCTGCAAAGAATTAAAAAGTCCCTTTACCTTCCCCATCTTGCCTCCCTTTCCATGCCTGAGAGGTAGATATGACAGTAATAACTCCAGCGTCATTCTGGATCCCCCTGAGGATGGAAGCCACAGTTAAACAATGGCAGAGGCCGGCTGATGACCTTGGAAATGTCACAGCAGACAAGGACTCCTTACATAGTGACTTCCCTTACAAGGGAAAACAATGTGCTTAAGTCACTGATATTTTGTTAGCAGAGTTAATTCTAACAGATAGAGGTAGGTGGTATTAAAACTATTATTTTATAGATGAAGAAACAGGGACCCCAGAGTTAAGCGATTTGCCTGCAGTCACACACCAAGCAACCTTCGAAGTGCCAAGCTCTTAACCACTGTGTGATAATGCCTTCAGACCAGATCCTGGAACTCAGTAAGAGACTTACTTGACAGAGGACATGAACCTTGAAAATGGGCAAAATAATATTAAAGGAAGGGGGTGTCTCCACTCATTCATAGTCTAGGCCGAGACCTAGTTAAATTAATGGAAGAAGCCACAGTTAACCAGTTAAGAAGGGAACCCAGCCTGCCTGATGAGTATGCTGTAAGAAAAAACTAGTACAGAGAATCCATTTCTGAGACTTGTGGGGCCTCAACCACAGAAAGAAAAGAGGGGACTGGCATGGGAGGGATAACCAAGAAAGAGGCCTCTGTGAGCTAGGCATATTTTCTTCACTCATATACAGAATTATTAACAAATTAAATTTGAAGAATAGCCACCAATAGGGAATAACCAGCAAACTGATTTCTAAAAATGAACTAAAAATTCTTCCACAGGACCATTTAAGAAAAAAGTAGACTAACTTTAAGAAATGGGAGGAGGGAGACTCTTTTTACATCAAGTAAGCAAAGGAACAACTTCACCGACTTTTGAGATACAGTAAACTCTTGTGCTGCCCTGCTCTGGAGATGGAGGAAGAGTATAAACGTAGAGACAGAAAGGCATAATTCTGTTTCCCCACAGTACCAAGCAATTTTAAAAAACACTTAAGATCACAAAGCATCTTGCATGCTATTTTAGAGTCATCTGGGAAGGAGTGAAGTAAGAACACCGGGAAAGTGGCCGAGCGCAGGTATTCATACCTGTAATCCCAGCACTCTGGGAGGCTGGGGCAGGTGGATCACCTGAGGCCACAAAAGCTGCCAGGCGCAGCAGCGGGCGTCTGTAATCCCAGCTACTCAGGAGGCTGGGGCAGGAGAATCACTTGAGCCTGGAAGGAAGAGGCTGCAGTGAACCGAGATTGTACCACTGCACTCCAGCCTGGGCGACAGAGTGAGACTGTCTCAAAAAACAAACAAATGAAAAACCCTAGGAAAATGAAATGTAGTCTAAAAAACTAAACTGTTGGAAGCTGGAAGAAAGACACGGTCAAATTCTTAGAAATGGCAGGGTACGAAGGAAAAAGGGGCTACATAAGGAGCTACCTCCAGAGAGAGGGAGGAGTCTAAAGCTTCAGCCAGCAGGGCAGCCATTTGTTACCTAAGGAGCTAGCACTATTCTCTCTAGTTTTCTAAATTAATAAGCTTGTGGTAGACTATTCAAACAATTAGTCATTTTCCCCAATACCACATCAACAGAAGCATCAAGAAAAGCTACCGCTAGCTTTTTGTACACTTAAGCTAACATAATGTGCTCAAGTTCACAAACTGTTTTCCAAAAAATAAAAAACAGAGGTAAAGTAACCCAAAAGACAATGCTTTTGGATAAGACATTTTCTCAACCTAAACTCTCCCTCTAGCTTTCAAAAGTGACCCAAAAGACAATGCTAAGTAAGTTTTTCTGGCTTATATAGCCGAAATATGAAGATCACTTAAAAGCAATACTCACTAATCCACAGGCTAATAGATTTATTTTATATTTACTTCTAAATACACACTAATTGTTTTTGTAAGCTTTATAAAATAAAATGTAAAGTCACTGTTGTTTAAAACCTAAAAATTATCTTTAAGAACATCAGAGAGAAATGTTCATATACAAGTAATTGACATGCTTTAAATGTTCTTGATTATTCATTTAAGGATTCCCTAAAGGATCTCTATTGACTAAGTTTTTTACTCTAACTCATTATTTTACAGCAAAAGCAAAGATTCCTTAAAACTACTGTGAAAAATAAAATATATTTTAAGGTGCCACTAGTTGAAATATATGACCCTTTCTTTTTCTTAAGGTAGCCAGCAAGAAGAAGAGAGGGAGGTATATGAAGGGAATTGATGCCATAATATCTGGATATCACTTTTGGTTTTTCTGTTTTTTTTGTTTTGTTTTGTTTTGTTTCTCTTTTGAGATAGGGTCTCCCTCTGTTGCCCAGGCTGGAGTGCAGTGGTGTGATTTTGGCTCACTGCAACCTCCACCTCCTGGGTTCAGGCAATTCTCCTGTCTCAGCCTCCTATGTAGCTGGAACTACACTACAGGCATGCACCACCATGCCCAGCTAATTTTTGTATTTTTTGGTAGAGACGGGGTTTCACTGTGCTGTCCAGGCTGGTCTCAAACTCCTGGCCTCAAGTTATCCTCCCTCTCCCAAAGTGCTGGGATTACAGGCATGACCCACCATGCCCAGATCACTTTTGTTGTTTGATGACTACATATGACAAAGACCACATCAGAGACTAGCAATTTACCAATATAAAAATATACTTCTTTTAAAGAAAAATCCATGCTTTCTTCAAGTCACTATACCCTTCTAAAGAAAACATTAGGACACCATAAAAAATTAATTAATTAAATTTTTATTGGATAAAAATGTATTAAAGCAACAAAGTAAGGTCACTTAGATGACTGACATGAAGTACAATAAACATGTAGAAATAAAAGTACAATTCATTTGGCTACAAACACACAAAACTTGAGAAAAACAAAATGAGCAATCTTTTCTTTATACAAGCAGTATGGACCAAATTAGATCAGAGTTTATAATTATGACAAAAATACTCATTAAAACATCTGCTGACCAGCCAAAACTCTGCATTGGGGAAGATATATATACACATACATATACACATGCACATACTGAAAAAAGAGAAAATTATAAATGTCTAACTAAAACAGACACAAAATATGCATGAGTCTATAGTATACACTAAAATTCTACAATGGACCTGAAAAGAAACTACGTATATTTTGTAAAGCTCACCTATTAAGTGTTTTTTAAGAAAAGAGATATAACAGTGAAATCTAGACAATATAGAATAAAAATAAATAATTCAAGAATAAGATGACATGATCAAAAGCCTAGAAAAAAGTACAAATGTATTTATAATGTATACTAGGGTTAAACAGCAGGGAAATTAGTTGTGGAACGCTAGTCTTTACAGCCTTGACGAAGTGATAATACAACTAAGTAAAAATGAGAAGTTGTTAAGAGGATTATAATTTTCAAAAATTTCGTAACAGAGAATCAGTAGATTGTCAAAAAGTGAAAAACATGGAGTTTTTTAAAAAGATAATATAATGACTCCGATTCTTTAATTCCTCACCCACATCTACACCTCCACCTCCCAACTTAAAAGAAACTCTTAGGAACTTGTATTTCTTGTGAAAAAGAGGCATTTATTTGATGTTAAGAAATTCCTTCAGTTCTTTTTCATCTGTTCTTTCGAGTAAATTAACTATGCTGGTCTATATTGTCTATAATGGTGGGCTTATTTAGATCAAATCTCCCACTGAAAACAATTAAAAAGCTTAATAAAATCTTAAAAGTATCAAAAAGACCACAAGATAATAAGGAATTACAAGCCCCAAATACAGGGAAAACGAGATTCCCTGTGGTCATGAGCCAATGCAAGGAAAATGAGATCCTTTGTTTAAGACAGCCTCCCAAGGCATGGGGGGCATAAATCAAAGTCCAGTGCCTATACAAGGTAGAAAGCCTAACAGGAGTTCATCACCACAAAAAATTAAACCCCAAAGGACTACATACCTTCAGGGTGGTGGTAAGAAAGAAATTTTAAAAGCTTCTGATAAACTAACTAGGGTGACCAAGAGTCCTAGTTTGCCAGAGACAGTCTAGTTACACCCGAAGTACTGGCATGCTTAAAAACAGTGCTCCTTTTCACTCTCAAAAAGATTCCGTCTTGTAACCAGATCAGCTACACGGTCACTGTAATGATCACCTAGTTTCAATCCCTGGACTACCCCATCAAAGACATCTCAAGCCTTGAGCATGGTTAACGTGATCATGGTAGACTGTCTCTGAAGATGACTGAAAACAATCCCTTCCTTCTCTGTACTTGCCCACAGCTAGCTTCATCAAGAGGTGGGGTCTATTTTATTTTCCCTCCCTTTGAATCTGAGCGGGTCCTGTGACTTGCTGTGACCAACAGACTGCAGCTGAAGTGATACTGCACCAGTTCCAAGTGCAGCCTGTAAGAGACCTAGCAGCTTTTGCTTTTGCTTTCTTGGAAAACAGCCACCATGTAAAGAAGCATGAGCTAGACCTACTAAATGATGGGAGCACTAAAGAGAGACCACAAAGGACAGAGCAAAGGTACCCCAACCCACATGCACCAAGTCTGAGGCAATAAGTGAAGCAGTCCTCGACACTGCACCCTAGCCAACCTCCCAGCTGAATGCAGATGCATGAGTAACTCCTGTCAACATCAAGTGGAACAGTGGAGCCCCCAGCTTAATCCTGCCAACTAAGAGATTCATGGAAATACATCATTATTGTTTTAAGCTCCCAGTTTGGTGGTGATTTGTTATAAATTACTGAAACAGTGGATCAGAGCTGGTAGTGGTCTGTACTGGTAGCGGTCTGCAGTGCTTGGGTGAGAGTAGGTACATAACTTTCATTTAAAGTCACATGTTTGGTAAACAGAATTTGAGGAGAAAAAGAAAAAAAATTTAAAGAAAGTCATGTTATTCCTATAAATAAATATAATGCCAAACACGAAGCTTTGAAACTTGACCAAGTACCAGTGAAAGCATCAACATAAAGGGACTCTAAAAGACTTTAGAGATTGGACTTCTCAGATACACACTATAAAACAACTGGACTGTGATTAAAAAGAAAAAGAAAAAAAAAGACAAACTCAGAAATATCTACAGGGAAAATTGTCACAGATTCAAAAAAGAACCACATAAGACATCTAGAAATAAAATAATAATAATAAGCACAATTTAAACCTCACTGGACAAGTTTAATATCAGACTAGACACAAGTGAAGAAACCATTAGTGAGCTGGTATATAGGAAAAATAAATTTCCCAGAGTGCAGCACAAGCAGAAAAGGGGCAGAAATATCATTAGAGAGACAAAGAAGATATAAAGAAATGGTTGGGCATATGTTTAAAATATTTGTTTCATCAGAATCTCAGGGGGAGAGAAAAAAATAAAGGTAACATTTAAAGGGCAGGTGTCTGAAAGTTTTCTACAAATGAAGGAAGACAGCAATCAACAGACACAAGAAGCTCAATGAATCCCAGGCTGCTTAAATAAAGAGAAACCCACATGTAGACATATCACATTGAAATCAAAGATAATCAAAAAAAATTTATATACTCACAGGAAATAAAAAGACATTACCCTTAAAGCATCAGCAATAAAACTAAGATTTCTCCACAGAAAAAACAAGACCGTGGACTCTTTAAGCAATAAAACTAACAGTAGAATACTCCACAGAAAAGCAAGACTGTGGACTCTTTTTCCCTTCTTCACAATTTTACGAATGAAAGATTTGTTTTTACTGTAGATATTAGCAACCTCAACATATTTTTGTTCCTTTCCTTATTAAGTTAGGAACTCTTTCTCACTTAGAGAAGGCACTTTAAGGTTTCTCTTTGGCATATCTGAGTTACCAGCATCACTACTCTTATACTTTGGGGCCATTATTAAGTAAAATCAGGGTCACTTGAACACACACAGTGATATTAAGACAGTCTGTCTGATAACTAAGACAGTTACTAAGTGACTCATGGGCAGGTAGCACATACAGCATGGGTATGCTGGACAAAGGGAGGACTCAATCCCGGGCAGGATGAACTCAGATGGCCCAAGAGTTCATCATTCTACCCAGAACAACATACAGTTTAAAACTTTTGTATTATTTCTGGAATTTTCCATTTAATTTTTTTTGGACCTCGGTGGACCATGGGTAACTGAAACTGCAAATGGGAGGTGGTAGGGGGACACAACTGTGTAACTTTGATACCCAAATAAGGCTAAATGATATCGACCACTGGAGAAGAAAGTGAGCCTAAAAGCAGACCTGTACTTCAATAAATAGTTGATTCATGGCAAAGCCGGCACTGTAGGACAGTGAGAAAAAGATGGTTTTTATTTAAAAAAATATATCATTCTCATTCATATGGAAGAAAACCACAATTTAACTCCTATCTCACACCTACAGAAAAAACAATTCCAGGCTGGGTGCAGTGACTCACGCCTATAATCCTAGCACCTTGAGAGGCTGAGGTGGGTGAATCACTTCAGGCCAGGAGTTCAAAACCAGCCTGACCAACATGGTGAAACCCCATCTCTACTAAAAATACAAAAAAAAATTAGCTAGGCATGGTGGCAGGCACCTACAATCCCGGCTACCCGGGAGGCTGAGGCAGGAGAATCGCTTGAACCTGGGAGACAGAGGTTGCAGTGAGCCAAGATTGCACCACTGCACTCCAGCCTGGGCGACAGAGTGAGATTGTCTCAAAAAAAAAAAAAAGAAAAGAAAAGAGAAAAAACAATTCCAGGTAAACCACAGATCCAAATGTGAAGAAAGACAATACAAAAAAGTTTATGGAAGATGACAGAGGAAAATAACTTTATGATCTCGATTTCTTAAAGAGACACAAAAAGCACAAGCCACAAAGACAACACTGACAAACTGGACTATTAAAGATAACTTCTGTTCATCAAAAAACACCTTTAAGAGAGTAAAAAGGCAAGTCACTGAATAAAACGTATTTTAAAACCACATAACTAAGGGCTATACCCAGAATATATAAAGAACTACAACTCAAAAAAAAAGACAACCAATAAAAAAATGGACAAGAAATCTAAACAAGCATCTCTCAAAATAAGAAACCCAAATGTAAAATAAACACAAAGGCTTAACTTCATTTAAAAAAGAGGGGGGTGCATCAAATCAAACCACAGTGAGAAATCACTACAAATTCACCATAACAATTAACATTTTTTTATAAATATAATATCATTAGAGAGGAGTTGAAACAAAAAGAACTTACATACACTACTGATGGGAAACAGTTGGGCCTTATCAAATAGAATTGAAGATATATGTATCCTATGACCAAACAAAGTCCACACTTAGAAATTATACCAGTATCGTTAACAAGCTAAAAATTATAAATGACATAAATATTCACTAACAGTAAAAATGAGTAAACTGCAGTAAACAAATACTCTGGAATGTAGCAAAGAAACGGAATGAACTACTGTTACATACAACACGGATCAGTCTTAGAAACCAGTGCTCCATGACAACTATAATAAAATATATACTAACAGGAATAATTCAGGCCAAAACAAAATGCTACCAGATAGAATTTGGCAAATGGGCCGGGTGCGGTGGCTCATGCCTGTAATCCAACACTTTGGGAGGCCGAGGCAGATGGATCACCTGATGTCGGGAGTTCAAGACCAGACTGACCAACATGGAGAAACCCCATCTCTACTAAAAATACACAATTAGCCAGGTGTGGCGGCGCATGCCTGTAATCCCAGCTACTCCGGAGGCTGAGGCAGGAGAATCACTTGAACCCGAGAGGCAGAGGTTGCGGTGAACCGAGATAGCACCATTGTACTCCAGCCTGGGCAAAAAGAGCGAAACTCCATCTCAAAAAAAGAATCAGGTAAATCCAGGAAGTAAGGAAGAGAACTAAAGAGTACATACATATTTGGATAAAGATACCGATGCTGTTTAAGACAATAACAAAAATGTTTTACAGGACATAAAACATATATAAAAAAGAACACTAAAAAATAGAATGACCATATGATCCAGCAATTCCACTACTGGGTGTATATCCAAGAGAAAGGAAATCAGTATGTTGAAGAGATGTCTGCACTCCTATGTTTATTGTAGCACTATTCACAATAGCCAAGATATGGAATCAACTTACATGTCCAATAGATGAATGAATAAAGAAAATGTGGTATATATGCACAACGGAATACTATTCAGCCACAAAAACCAATGAAATCCTGTCAAACAAGGCAACATGTATGACCCTGGAGGATAATTATGTTAGTGAAATAAGCCAGGCATAGAAAGACAAATATCATATGTTCTCACTCATACATGAAAGCTAAAAAAGTTGACTTCACAGAAGGAGATAGAACAGTGATTACTAGAGGCTGGAAAGTGTGAGGCATGGTAAGGAGGGATTGGCTAACAGATGCAAAATTACAGCTATATAGGAGAAATAAGTTCTACTGTTCTACTGCACTGCAGGGTGACTATAGTTAACCATATTCCAAGAGCTGTAAGATTTTTAATATTCCCAACACAGAGAAATGATAAAGGTTTGAGGTGATAGATATGTTAATTACTGTGATTTGATTATACACTGTACATATGTATCAAAATCACACTGTACCATAAACGTATACAATTATTAAGTGTTAAAGAAAAATCTCCCAGTGAGAAACCTGTTTGGATAAGGCCCTAGACCTCAATGAAGGCATTAACCCGTGGATATTTCTCCCTCTCCTTCCCTCTGACATGTTCCCTGACCTCTGTGTATGGCCTCCAGGTATGTCATGTATCCAGGACCTGTAAGTAAAAAAACCATTATTTCTTATTATTTAAAAAAAAAAAAAAAAGTGCTCCATGAAAAACTCATACCAAAAAAACGGTGCATATTGATTCTATTTATATAACACTAAAAAACAGGTAAAGTAAAATATATTACAGAGGAATAAAGGCTTAAACGCTCAAATTATAGAAGAAAAAGTTACTATCATAAATGTCAATGACAGTTTTCTTTTTTGGATGAAGGAGTGAGCTGTGATCAAGGAGGGATACCTGGCAGCTTTTGAGGGGCTTAACATGTTCTATTTCAGCTGTTTCATGTTAATACATCTTTTCTGTATGTGGCAGTGGTCACATTTTCAAGTTAAAAAAAAATTATCTATATTTTTACTTTTAAAAATAGCTTCTCTGGAAAACAGTTTGGTGGTTATGTATTAAATTTAACTTGCAATTACCACATTACCCAGCAAATGCACTCTTGGGTATTAATCCCAAAGAAATGAAAACTTGCGCTCACACAAAGATCTATACACAAATGTTCACAACAGCTTTATTTGTATCGCCAAAATCTGGGAACAACCCAGATATTCTTCAATGAGAGACTAGTCAGATGTACTGTGGTACATCCATATCACGGAATACCCAGCAATAGAAAGGAGTCAACGACTGATTCACATAAAACCTTGGATGAATCTCTAGAGAATTTATGCTGAGTGAAAAAAGCATGTATATAGTACTTACTTACATAACAGTTATACGACACTTTTAAAAAACGACAAAGTTATAGAAATGCAGAAGAGATCAGCCATTTCCAGGGGTTAAGACAGGGTTGGGGAAAGGGGCGGGAAGTGGGAGTGGTTAGGAGGAAGGTGGCATGGTTACAAAGGTAATCTGAGGGATTCTTGTGGCGATGGAACTGTTCTGCATCTTTAGTGTGGTGATGGGTATATGAAACCACACGTGATAAAACTGCATGAAACTAAACAATACACGCACACACACAAGTAAGTACAAGTAAAACTAGGGAAATCTGGAAGGGATCAGTGGACTACATCAATGTCAATATCAATGTCAGTGGTTTGTATAGTACCATGAATTGCATTACCACCACTGAGGAAAACTGAGTAAAGGGTACATCCAATATTTCTGCATTATTTTTTACAACTACATGTGAATCTACAATTACCTCAAAATAAAAAACTTAATTAGAAAATTAGAACACACCTTTTTTCTCTCTTCATACTTTTTTCTATATCTATGTATCTCTATACTGTGTATTTCGTAATGCTGTCCACCATATAATACTGTTAAGATGGCAATATTCTTCAAACTGATGTATAGATTCAATACAATCATTATCAAAATCCCAGTTGGACTTTTTACTTTTTGCAAAAATTAACAAACTGATCTTAAAATTCACATGCAAACTTGAGGGACTCAAAATAGGTCAACAATCATGAAAAAAAAAAAAAGAAAGGTGGAGGATTGGAGGGTTCATGTTTCCCAATTTCAAAACTTACTACAAAGCTATAGTCATGAAGACTGTGTGGTACTGGCATGAGGATAGATACATGGAGCAATGGAATAGAACTGAGAGTCCATAAATAAGTCCTGATCAACTAATTTTCAACAAAGGTGCCAAGAGAATTCAACGGGGAAAAAATAGCCTTTTCAACAAACAGTGCTGGGAAAACTGGATAGCTGCATGGCAAAGAACAAAGTTGGCTTCCTATTTCATATCATATACAAAATTAACTCAAAATGGATCACAACCTAAATCAAAGAGCTAAGACAATAAAAATTAAAAATAGAAACATTAGATTATATCAAAATTAAAAGTTTTGTACTACAATGAATACCATTAGAAAAGTGAAAAAGACAACCTACAGAGTGGGAGAAAATATTTGCAAATCATATATCTGATTAAGGGATTTGTGTATATATATCGAACTCTTACAACTCAATCATAAAAAGATAAACAACCCAGTTTAATGATAGGCAAAGGGTCTGGAATAGATATTTGTCCAAATGAGATATACAAATGGCTAACAAGCACATGAAAAGATATTCAACATCGATCATCAGCTGTCATAGAAATACAAGTCAAAACCATGGGAAAATGCAAATGAAAATCACAATGAAATGCCACTGCACACCCACTAGGTTGGCTATAATCAAACGGACAGACAATAACAAGTGTTGGTGGGGATGTGGTGAAACTGGAACCCTCACACTCTACATTTCACTCCTAGGTATATATACAAGAGAAATAAAAACTTAAGTTCCCACAAAAACTTGTACACAAATATTCATAGCAGCATCATTCACAATAGCCAAAAAAAGGAAACCATCTAAATGCCCATGAACTGATGAACGGATAAACCATGAAATATTCAGGCGATGGGATACTATCTAGCAATAAAGCAGAATTAAGTACTAATACATGCTACAACATGAATGAGCCCTGGAAACATCATGCTAAGTTTAAAAAAAAAAAAAAAAAGGTCACAAAAGACCAAGTATTTTAGGATTCCATTTATATAAACTGTCCAGAAGAGAGAAATCTATAGAACCAGAAAGTAGACTATGGTATGGGAGTTGCCTATGGTGTGGGAGGTTGGGGTGAGAATAACAGGTGACTACGAATAGGTGTGGGTTTCTTTTGAGGTGATGAAAATCTAAACTTGTGGTGATGGATGTACTAAAACCATTCACTTGTACATTTTAAATGGGTGAATTGTATGGTACGGGAATTTTCATCTCAATAAAGCTGTAATTTTTTTAAAGCCAATATAATGTAAATACTCCTTTTCATTTAAAATACCACTAAATAATATTAGGTTTACTTCCCTCCAAACTTAAGATAGAAAGGAAACTCTATAGTGTTCCAATAGGGATCCTTCTTACTCATTGCAAAGGTACAAAATGGATATCAGAATGCGTGGCAACATCATGCAGAACCCTCAAATTAGTTAAACCTGTTCCCTTTAAAGTTGAATTAAAGTCAAGATATGGTTTTAGGCCAGGTGCTGCAGCTCATGACTGTAATCCCAGCACTTTGGGAGGCCAAGGTGGGCGGATCACCTGAGGTCATGAGTTCAAGACCAACCTGGCTGACATGGTGAAACTCCATCTCTACTAAAAAATAGAAAAGTTAGCCGGGCCTGGTGGCATGCACCTGTAGTCCCGGCTACTCAGGAGGTTGAGGCAGGAGAATCACTTGAACCTGGGAGGCGGAGGTTGTAGTGAGCCAAGATCGAGTTACTGCACTGTAGCTGGGGTGACAGAGCAAGACTCTGTCTCAAAAACAAAAAAAAGACAGGGTTTTAGACACTAGCATTTTCACAGCTATGTCACTGCATGCAAGCAACATTGCTTTCTCTCTTCCAAATTGCTGCCTATTTAATTTCTGCTGCTGCCAGAGCCAACTGTCTGTTATCATTCTGACTGACCACCATGATCTTCCTCTACTCTCTCTGCTACCCTCCCAGTATAACAGATCACACCGCTACTACCTTCACTGGGCTTTCATTACAATCTCCCCCCAGTCAGCTGGAAGCCACATCCTTTTCATTCCTACCCTTCTCTTGCATCTGGATTTCTCCAATTCCTCCAGGAGCCATTCTTCTGATCTCATGATGCTTCTCTCAGATACCACCTCTGATCCTTTCTCTGACTGCAGCCCCTAGTCTTTCTTGTACGCAGATTCTCTATATTTTCCAGCTTTCAGGAATAACTACTTCAAATCCACATAACATTTCCACTAGAATACAATTTACTCAAAAAGACAGTTTCAAGGGGAAAATATTCTGTGTACAGAGTACCTCACTAGCTAAAAAAAAAAAGTCATTTGTTGGAGATGATTTCAAGACTGTAAAACTCATGAAAAATAATTCAAATAAATTACCTGCATCACTGATTCAACTGACATTCACTTTCCACAAAAGCTTTTATTTGCTTCTAAGCCTTGTCAGAAAAAAATTTTAAAAGATGTTAAGTGGGAGAAAGAAAAACTAATTGGAGCCTATGTAATGATAAATTTACCAGGCTATGTGTCTTATAAAGATAACCAGTCTCAGCTGGGCACAGTGGCACACACCTATAATCCCAACACTTTGGGAGGCCAAGGCAGGGGAGTTTGAGACCAGCCTGAGCAAGAAAACGAGACCCTGTCTCTGCAAAAAAACTTTTTTAAAAATTAGCTGGGTGTGGTGGTGTATGTCTGTAGTCCCAGCTATTTGGGAGGCTGGGGTGGGAAGATCGCTTGAGCCCAGAAGTTAGAGACTGCAGTGAACCGAGATCACAGCACTGCAGTATAGCCTGGGTGACAGAGCAAGACCCTGTCTCTAAATAAATAAATAAATAACCAGTCTCTTATTTAAAAAAAAAAGAAAAGAAAGAAAGAAAGATAAATGTTGGAACTATAACTTTCTGGTTGGTTTGTGTTAAAAACCTAGTTCTTAAGAAGCTTAATATTCCTAATATTGCAACATTTCTAAACAATACTGGTTGTATCCATGTAAAACTTGTGCTTGAAGGTTAAAAAACAGTAATCTACATTTGAAAGGGAGTAAGTTACTGAAAATACTTACTTTAATACTTAAAAAAAAATTAGTCTAAAAAATTTGATACTGGATCCATGAATTCAGAAATCAAAGCATAGCTGACAATGTTCTTTTGTTACCTGGGTGGTGGTTACAGGGATGTGTTCACTTTGCGAGAAATCAACAGTATAAACTTATGATTTGTGCTGTTTTCTTAAATGTAGGTTATGTTTCAATTAAAATTTTAGTAACAAAAAAGCAAAACACAAGAAGAAAATCAGTTTTTCTAAAAATCCATCAACTAGACTTCTTAGTTCAAAAAATTAAACCACAAGGATTAAATCACACTGCATTAGCTTGCTAGGGCTGCCATAACAAATTTCCACAGATTGGGTGGCTTAAGCTACAGGAAGGTATTTTCTCATAGTTCTGGGGGCTGAAGTCCAAGACTGAGGGGCCTATAACTTTGGTTTCTTCTAAGGCTCAGCTCCTGGGCTTGCAGATGGCCACTCACTTGCTGCCTCCTCACACTGCCATTCATCTCTTCATGTGTACCCCCGGTCTCTCCTGGGTATCCAAATTTCCTTCTCTTATAAGGACACCAGTCAATTGCCACTGCCTCTTTTTAACTTCATCGCCTCTTTAAAGGTCTGATCTCCAAATACTGTCACATTCTGAGGTACCTGGGGTTAGGACTTCAACATATGAATTTGGAGGGGGGCGGGCGCAGTGGTTCACGCCTATAATCCCAGCACTTTGGGAGGCTGAGGCGATCGATCACTTGAGGTCAGGAGTTCGACACCAACCTGGCCAACATGGAGAAATCCCAGCCTGGGCAACACGGCGAAACTAAAGAAGGAAGGAGGGAAGGAGGGAAGGAGGGAAGGAGGGAAGGAGGGAAGGAGGGAGAGGAGGGAGGGGAGGGAGGGAGGGAGGAAGGAAGCAAGGAAGGAAGGAAGGCAGGCAGGCAGGCAGGAAGGCAGGCAGGCAGGCAGGCAGGAAGGCAGGCAGGAAGGCAGGAAGGCAGGCAGGCAGGCAGGCAGCCAGCCAGCCAGCCAGCCATGTGTGGCGGCACACACTTGCAGCCCCAGTTACTCAGGAGGCTGAGGCGGGGAAATCACTACAGCCCAAGAGGTCGGGGGTGCCATGAGCTGAAATGGGGCCACTGCACTCCAGCCTGGGCGACAGACTGACACCCTGTCATTCATTCATTCATAAATGAATGAATGAATGAATGAATAATGAATGAATGAATGAATGAATAAATAAAGTTCAGGTAGTTTGTCAGAAGACAGAGGGTTGGAAAAGAGAGAGAGGAAGAAGAAACAAGCCTGTGAAGTGATTAGTGTAGAAAACTAGTACCAGCCAGATACTACTAAGGACAACTGTTGCTTAGTATGTGCCTTAATCACCCTATCTGAGGATTAAAAGAGCTGGGTGTTTATCCACCAACTCCTGGCAGATACTAGCTGAACGCCACTCCCAAATCCTGGCATTTCTGGCCTGCCCTCCAGGCAGGCAGAGTAGTTGGCAGCAAGAAAAGCTCTCAGGCAGAGGCAAAAGTGCCAAGAGGTAGAATCTGGCTAGTGTGCACAGTAATGGCAAGGCCTTGAGAGGCTATGGGTAAACACTGACAGCACCTGGGGCATCTATGCCACAGCCCCTAATCTATAGGAGTCTGTCCTGTACTTGTGAATGTTAGACACATCAGCTTTCACCTAGAAGCAGCAGAAAAAGGGTTGAGAAGTGCTCTAAACCAGACTTTTTTCTTTGCTAAACGGTACAGGTGTTTCTCTCAAGAAAAGCCTGGCACATAACACAGTATACAGTAAGGAAAAAAATGTGTCAAATCATCATAGTCATTAAGTTCTGCATGGTTACATGAAAGAAACTGAAGCTGTAAACTATACTGGGTAGTGTACTTTTTTCCCCCTCTATTAACAGAAAATGCCACAACTTTCAGCCATAAAATATTCTCAAGAAAGGTTCTTTTAGAGCGGGGGAAAAAAAGTGAGGTTGGGCGCGGTGGCTCATGCCTGTAATTCCAGCACTTTGAGAGGTTTGGGAGGCCTGAGGTGGGAGGATCACTTGAGGTCAGGAGTTTGAAGCCAGCCTGGCCAACATGGTGAAAGCCCCGCTACTTAAAATACAAAAGTCAGCTAGGGGGCCAGGCACAGTGGCTCATGCCTGTAATCCCAGCACTTTTGGGAGGCTCAGGTGGGCAGATCATGACGTCAAGAGATCAAGACCATCCTGGCCAACATGGTAGAACCCCATCTCTACTAAAAATACAAAAACTTGCTGGGTGTGGTGGTGCGTGCCTATAGTCCCAGCTACTTGGGAGGCTTAAGGCAGAAGAATTGCTTGAATCTGGGAGGGGGAGGTTGCAGTGAGCTGAGATCGTGCCACTGCACTCTAGCCTGGTGACAGAGCAAGACTCTGTCTCAAAAAAAAAAAAAAAAAAAAAAAAAAAAAAAAAAAATTAGCTGGGTGTGGTGGCAGGCGCCTGTAGTAATAGTTACTTGGAAGGCTGAGGCAGGAGAATTCCTTGAACCCGAGAGGCGGAGGTCGCAGTGAGCTGAGATTGCGACATTGCACTCCAGCCTGAGCAACAGAGCGAGACTCCATCTTTAAAAAAAAAAAAAAAAAAGAGTAAAAATAGTGTGTATAGTATGTCTCTGTAGGGCTTTTTACTCTTTCTTATTTTGAAATAGCTAATGATACAGTCTGTATAAGCAAGAATTTGTGGGCTGATACACATACATGAAGTTCTTTAAAAAAAAAAAAGACTTCAGCTGGATTTCTTTCTAAACAGAGCAGTCTTTCAAAGTGTGCTGGCCACTACCAGAGTTTCACCTCTGGGCAGGCCACAGCTGTCTATCTAACAGCTGGTAGGAACATGTAAGACTAAGGTTTTCTTTCAGAACTTAAACATGTTTAGTCAGTCATTTTTGCATTAAAGATATATAAATGGACCTAACTTTCAAGAGATTTTAAACTCAAGACAAAATTGGTTTCTCAATTATTGATCAATATTCCAGGTGAGAAAGTCATACTCTAAACTGAGGTTTGTATACAAGTTGTATATAATGTCCCTAATATTTATATTGGGATATACCAACACAGTCCCTATTCATATTCACTCTATTACGTTAAATAACATTTTTTATTCCATTCATCATATGAATTCTCATACCACCTACTTCTATCTTACTTTAAGTTTTATTTTAAAGCCCCCTATTCCCTAAAGTCTGGTCATAGTGGATTGACAAGATTTTCCTTCTAAACTTATCTGCTTATTAACTTCAACTTGATGCAATCTGAAAACAATCCATACGATGCGCAGTGAACACAGCTTTCGTACTTTCCCTAACACTGTCTCCAGTTTGACATCAGTACCTCAGTACTGTTCTAGAAATAATTTTCTATTCGTCATTTCCTTATCAGCCAAATCCCTCAAACAGTTCTGCAGAAAGACTGAATCATGTCTTCATAGTAATTTGAATGCATTGACGAAGTATATCTTCCCCAGGGGATGCTATAACCTATACAACTGCAATCCATGGTGACTTCTGATAGAGTTGGACCATAAACCAGAAAACAGAATGGTATTTAAAGGGAAAAAGTATCAGAAAACATTGGAATTTAAGCATCACATAGTTCCCAGTGACTACATCTACCATGATATTTTGGAATTGTTAATTTTTTTAGGTGTCATAATGATACTATGGTTATGCATTTTTCTAAAAAGGAATTTGTTTCTTCAGGGCAAACCAAACAGATAATTTACAAAGGAACTGAGTTCCACAATAAGTGAAGAAACTACATGTCACTTTGATATATCACTTTGATATATTTTGACTTTATCAAGTGATATATAGCCTAATAGAGCCTTAGGAGATAAAATTTACCAAGACTATGGCCAGGCGTGGTGGCTCACGCCTGTAATTCCAGCACTTGGGGAGGCCGAGGTAGGTGGATCACTTGAGGTCAGGAGTTTGAGACCAGCCTGGCCAACATGATGAAACCCCATCTCTACTAAAAATACAAAAAATTAGCCAGGCGTGGCGGCACACACCTGTAATCCTAGCTACTTGGGAGGCTGAGGCAGCACGATCGCTTGAACCTGGGAGGCGGAGGTTGCAGTGAGCCGAGTTTGTGCCACTGCACTCCAGCCTAGGTGACAGAGCAGGACTCTGTCTCAAAAAAAAAAAAAAATTTTTTTTACCAAGACTGATGGCAGAGAAATACAAACATATATAAGTGAAATTATATCTTTTTACAAAAGTAATTTGCTGCTAATCATTGATAGCAAATTTAAAAATCTACTATAGCAGGGCACGGTGGCTGCTCACGCCTGTAATCCCAGCACTTTGGGAGGCCAAGGCAGAAGGATCACTAGGTCAAGAGATCGCGACCATCCTGGCCAACATGGTGAAACCCTGTCTCTACTAAAAATACAAAAAATTAGCCGGGTGTGGTGGTGTGCGACTATAGTCCCAGTTACTTGGGAGGCTGAGGCAGGAGAATCGCTTGAACCCGGGAAGCAGAG
The DNA here is from genome assembly GCF_002776525.5 of Piliocolobus tephrosceles. Lineage (NCBI taxonomy): Eukaryota > Metazoa > Chordata > Mammalia > Primates > Cercopithecidae > Piliocolobus > Piliocolobus tephrosceles. The sequence continues at coordinate 71,870,729 of NC_045455.1, forward strand.
GTTGTAGTGAGTCAAGATCGCGTCATTGCACTCCAGCCTGGTAACAGACTGAAACTCTGACTCAAAAAAAAAAAAAAAAAAAAAAAAAATCTATTAAAAATTCCTAAAGTTGGGTGGGAGTACATAGAATTTGTTGTATTATTCTACTTCAGTGTATGTTTGAAATGTTCCAAATAAAAACAAATATTGGCCAGGCATTGTGGTTGTAATCCCAGCACTTCAGGAGGCTGAAGCCAGGAGTTCAAGACCAGCCTGGTCAACACAGCAAAACCCTGTCTCTACTAAAAATACAAAAATTAGCCAGCCATGGTGGTGCATGCCTGTAATTCCAGTTACTCAGGAGGCTGAGGCATGAGAATCGCTTGAACTCAGGAGGCAGGGGTTGCAGTGAGCTGAGATCACGCTACTGTACTCCAGCCTGGGAGACAGAGCAAGATTTTGTCTCAAAAAAAAAATAAATAAATAAAATATATATATATATATAATGGATAATATATATTATATATATATCTTTTTTCATTCTATTTCTCCATTTTTCCATTCTATTCCACATATATATGAATATATAGATATCTATATATATTTTTTCCATTCTGTTTATTTCTTAATGTTGCCTAGTACCTCACAAATTGATTCTGCGTCCACACTGTATAAGTGCTCATCATAGCAAACAAAATAAGCGCTCAACAGGTTATCTATTTCTGTCCGCTTAATAAAGCTTAATAAAGCACCTAGAGCTTAATAAAATCATTGCTTTATAAAGATGTAAACACTGTGTATCTATATGCTGTAATTAAAACTTCCTTCGATTCTTCCAAAACAAATAGTTATGAGAATGTAAAATGGTACTAGGCACTTTGTATCAGAATCAATGTAATCAAGAACACAGTTCAAGGGTAGGTCTCTAATTCATTTTTTGGTAACCCTTCCTATTCTGTGATCCAACTTTTTGTTGTATAGCCTTTTTACTAGCACTGGGTACCCCAAAAGTGGCACTAGTAATGCTGGGGGAGAAGGAGCTACAGTTTGTTTTTTTTTTTTTAAACAGGGTCTCACTCTGTCACTGACACTGGAGTGCAGTGGCACAATCACAGCTCACTGTAGCCTCAACACCCCAGGCTCAGGTGATCCTCCCACCTGAGCCTCCAAAACAGCTGAGACTACAGGTGCACGCCACCACACCCAGCTATTTTTTGTAGAGAGAGAGTTTCACTCTTTTGTCCAGGCTGGTCTCTCTCTAACTTCTGGGCTCAAGCAGTCCACTCCGTCTGGCCTCCCAAAGTGCTGGGGTTATAGGCATGAGCCTCTACCTGGCCACTAGGGCTGCTACTTTTTTACTTGAAAACCTTCAGAAAATCGACATGTTTTATTGCTTTTTAAAGAAATAGATCAGTTTTAAAGTCTTATCTTCTTTTCTTCTTTTTTCCAAGGGAATTACTGTACTAGTGCTATCACCATATCAACAGACGACCTTTCTCTCTTTTTTCTTTTTTTTTTTTTTTTTGAGACTGTCTCACTCTGTTGCCCAGGCTAGAGTGCAGTAGCACAATCCCAGCTCGCTGCAACCTCTGCTTCCCGGGTTCAAATGATTCTCGTGCCTCAGCCTCCCGAGCAGCTGAGATTACAGGTGTCTGCCACCACGCTGGACTGATTTTTGTATTTTTAGTAGGGATGGGGTTTCTTTCGCCAAGTTGGCCGGGCTGGTCTTGAACTCCTGGCTGGAATTATAGTTGTGCACTAAGTAGCTGAGATTACAGACGCGCACCACCATGTTTGGTTAATTTTTGTATTTTTAGTAGTGATGGGGTTTCGCCAAGTTGGCCAGGCTAGTCTCAAACTCCTGGCCTTAAGTGATCTGCCCACCTTGGCCTCCCAAAGTGCTGAGATTACAGGTGTGAGCCACCGCACCGGACCCTCAACAGACTGCATTTCTAAGTGATAAAAATACAAAGGCAACCAAATAACCTGTCTCTGTTTTTATAATGCAATGCTATACTGCAGAGAGAAAAATCAGTTACATGGCATTTTTTACATTTTAAATTTTGATAATGGTACCCTTATGCTCAAAGAACTAGAGAAAAAATCATGCTACTATAATCTTGGATGAGGTTTTTAAAAACAGTGGCAATAATGTTATTTGAAAAAGCCAGGGAAAATGAAATTTTTTAAATTAAAATATTTTAAAATTAAAATTGTTTCAATTACTTAGTTTTAATACCTCAACTAAGTAATTTAATTTTTTTTCTTTTTTTTTTTTTGAGACCGAGTCTCACTCTCTTGCCCAGGCTGGAGTGCAGTGACACTATCTCAGCTCACTGCAGCCTCCACCTCCCGGGTTCAAGTGATTCTCCTGCCTCAGCCTCTAGAAGAGCTAGGGCTACAAGTGCGTGCCACCATGCCTGGCTAATTTTTTTTGTATTTTTAGTAGAGACAGGGAATCACCATATTGCCCACACTGAAGTAATTTACATTTTAATTGATTTTACTAAGTTAGGTTTAGTTATACAAAGAAACAAGTTCTTCCTAAGATTTTAAGTATACAATGAATCAAAGCAAAGAACCAACTTTATAAACTGGAAGCTACAGAAAATCAAAAGGAAGAAAGAGAAATATGTTGGTACAGCCTGTCATTTTCTCCAGATATGACAAGAATTTCCTAAGTTCTTCCTAACTGTTTTATCAAATATGAAATGGACAGGTGTGATCAAAGCTGACTATCACAAAATTTTAGAAACAGGCAAATACAGCATACAATAAAAGTAAAAACTTGATGATGCTTTCTGGCATTCTCCATAAAAATCATAACAAAGATATACAGAAAACAGAGATCCTAAATAAAGATATTTATTTAGTAGAATCACAATCCAAACTTCAACAAATTTGAGACCATAAAATTTAGGTGGAATTCATGAACACTGGAACTAAAAGTTGAGGTCACACTAATACATTCATAGCAATAAATAAAACTGAAGAAAAAAATAATGTGCCAATATTCCTTGCATAAATTAGAGATCAAGTCTTCTGAGAAAGAATACTCTAAATACTATTCCATATTCAAAACACTGTCAGTGGCCAGGCGCAGTGTTTGACTTCTGTAATGCCAGCACTTTGGGGGGCCTAGGCAGGCAGACCACTTAAGGCCAGGAGTTCGAGACCAGCCTGGACAACATGGTAAAACCTCTACTAAAAATACGAAAATTAGCCAGGCGTGGTGGCACATGCCTGTAATCCCAGCTACAGCTACTTGGGAGGCTGAGGAACGAGAATCACTTGAACCCAGGAGGCAGAGGTTACAGTAAGCCAAGATGGTGCCACCGCACTCCAACCTGGGTAACAGAGTGATACCTTGTCTCAAAAACAACAACAAAAACACTGTCAGTGTGATTATTACAATACAGATGAAGAAGAAGAGAAACTACATTACCAAAATAACACATAGGTGTCAAGGTCAAAACAATTTAAACATCTTTTATCCTTATACTCTACTGATCATTATTTCACTAGAAACCATGGGACTGAATTTTTAAGTTTCACTGATAATTACTTTTGATCATCTAATTTATGTTAAAATTCCAGAAAAAAATTTTAATTAATGTACTATAAAAATAGAAGAAAAAACGGCTTGTCAAGATATAACCTACACTAAAAAATCTCTACTCAAGCTCAACACTGGACTTCTACAACTGCTAGAAATTTGGAGTACATTGCCTAACACGTCTCCAAGAAATCTGGTTGGTTTCCACCAGTTAAACCATACAGATTTTGTTTTGAGAATTGCAGACTAGTCACAATGAGTCACAATAATACACACCAACTCCGGGACAATAGTTACCTCTAGCAAGTGAGGTAAGGGTTGGGGGGTCTGGGCAGGGGGAAGAAATCTAAAATGTTTTCTAGCTTTAAAGAAATATGGCAAATGTCAACACTTATGCAATATAGCTGTTAGGCATAGGTTATACTATTCACTACACTTTTCTGTACATTTGAAATATTTCATAATTTAAAAACTGAAGAGTAAACCGTAAGTTTTAATATGTTTTTGATTCCAAACCTTAATATTATCCTACATTGCGGTTTTTTCTTTTAATCCTCCTCATCCCATCCTCAGACTATTAAAGCTACCACATATTTATGTATGAATACCTGAATATGAATAGTACAAACATTGTTTTTAGAAGTCTCTAGCCACTAAATAAAGGAACATTTTCTGCTATTAGGTTTAACTTTTCAGAGAGTAGACCTGGCTCAGGCAGCCGGCAGTAAAATACAAAACTGTAGTCAGCCACAACCTTGGTGGCAGTTCAGGAAATAAACACTAAACTCATATATTTTTGTTCCTGTTTGTTCCCCCTCACAAGTATAAGATTGTCAGAAGCTGGTATGATTCCAAATGTTCAGTGGCAAGGCTGTTACTCAAAGGAGTAAGCAAAAAACAGAGCTTCCTTACTCCTTCTGTAGGGCCTTTACTAGGAGAGTGAGAAAGAACCACTAGCTGCCAAGGTGAACGGGACTTGAAGATGGCTGCCCTGTGAAATGCAGTGAGGAAAGAGACAAGCTGGAGTCACCACAGACCATCTATCCAGGCAGACCTAGCAAGATTTCTATTAACTACTTAAAGAGACTGTTTTAACAATATATTTCTAATATCAGGAAATAGGGGCTAGTCACACAATCTCTTAGAGCTTCTGTCATATCATCTGCAACATGAAGATTTTTTAAAAGTCCCTCCCTCATGGAGTTGTGAGAAGAATTAAATAAGACAGGAAATACAAAGACAGGTTATCCACCAACAGAAGTGTAATAAATACACACCTAAAAGAAACAGTTTAAAAGTGGTTCAAATCTGGTTTAAAAATATGTACTGTATTCATTTTTTCTTTTTTTTCCTTTTTGAGACAGAGTTTTGCTCGTGTCGCCCAGGCTGGAGTGCGATGGCGCAATCTTGGCTCACTGCAACCTCTGCCCCCTGGGTTCAAGTGATTCTCCTGCCTCAGCCTCCCAAATAGCTGGGATTACAGGCGCCTGCCACCACACCCGGCTAATTTTTTGTATTTTTAGTAGGCATGGGGTTTCACCATGTTGGCCAGGCTGGTCTTGAACTCCTGACCTCAGGTGATCCACCCACCTCAGCCTCCCAAAGTGCTGGGATTACAGGCCTGAGCCACAGTGACTGGCCCCTGTATTCTTAAACCAACAATAAACACTGAAACAGGCATGCAATTCAGTGTTATGGATGAGGTTCCCCTAAGAAGCACTGGGGGGAAGAATGTCTCTATTCGGCAGGCCATCCCAATAAAAAAGGATCAACACTTCACCAGGTATTTTAAAATGGAGCTTGTAATCTTTTCACACTACAACACACTAAATTAACATTCTTCAAAGTATGGTCTATAAATCCCTAGGGGTCCTCAAGATCATTTGGGTGTCCACAAGGTCAAAATATTTTCTTAAAATATTTAATTACCTTTTTCATTGCATTGATATTTGCCGATAGTGCAAAAGTAACGGTGGGTAAGGCTACCCACCTTTGAGGCCAAATGGTACCAAAACTGTACCACTGTATTCTTCACCACCTAGCACTTGCAACTTTTTAAAAAGTCTGTTTCACTTCAGAATGTCCTTGACGAACAGTAAAAACTGTTTTTATTAAATTTCAACCCTTGAGTATGCATCCCTTAACATCCTGTGACACCAAACGGCAAATACACAGGAAATGCATCTGCTGGACACTAATATAAGATGATTGCCTCAAAGAAAAGCACAGTTGCAACTGTTTGAGTTGAGTACTGAGTTGCTACTTTTCTTGTGGAAGACCATTGTTACTTCAAAGAATGAATGACAGACAAAGCATAATTATTCAGACTTGGGTATCTGAAAGATATTTTTTCAAAAATCAATGAAAAAAGCCCATCCTTTTGAAAAAAAAAAAAGGCTGACAGCATTTGTCATTAACAAAATTCAACTTTTTAAGTGAAAATTAAAGTCTGAAGAACTTGTACCTACCACCATAAACTTAACAGCTCTCCTATACTTAAAGACTTTTCTGACAAAATCAGTAGTGATGCTAATGATGTAAATTTTTGATATTCTATAATGATACGTGTCAGCGTTCAAAAGAACTACATAATTCAGGGAACCAACAGTCTCCAGATGATGGATGTATGATGCTACAAAATCATGTCTGGGTAAGAGATTCATTCCAAATACAAGACAGACCAGTGAATTTAAGAGAGTAGAAAAGATTTGCTAATAGAGTTTCAGATTCTATACTGCAAGTGACCTTTAAGAAACTACCACTTGCAGAGTTTTAGTGTAGCAGCAAAAGAAGAATATCTACAACTATCTGAAAATGCTACTAGCTACTCCTCCCTTTCCAACTATGTATTTTTAAGAGGTAGATTTTCTTCAGATACTTCAACCAAAACAGCAGATGGTTATAGACTGAATACCGAAGAGGAGATGAAAATCCAGCTTGTCTTAAGCCAGACATTAATGATACCTGCAAAATGGCACTTTTCCCACTATTTTTTTGGAAAACAGATTAAAAAAAAAAAATTGTTAGCATATAATGTATAAAAGAGCTGTGATACCGAAACGTTTAAGAAATGCTCCATTAAAGTGATAACAATAATTAAATTATGATAGATAAGGTAAATAAAGCCTCAGAAAGTCCCACTGTATATGCATCTGGTGACAATTCAGGAAACAAGAGTGTAATTCGTGTCTTAAACCAGTGACAAGAAAAAAGGTTCAATGAAAAAGTACTTTGAATGCTTATAAGCATACATATAAAGAAGTTTTAATTCAAACCTCTTAAAATCATATACCTGATGAGATATTCCCCAAAAAATAAGGGAAATGCAGCAAATTAATGTTTCCCATAAGCACCCAACGATCCAACTTAAAAATGAAAACATGGCCAGGCATGGTGGCTCACACCTGTAATCCCAGAACTTGGGAGGCTGAGGCACACAGATTACCTGAAGTCAGGAGTTTGAGAACGGCCTAGGCAACATGGTAAAACTCCATCTCTACTAAAAATACAAAAAATTAGGCAGGCATGGTGGCACACGTCTGGAGTCTCTAATTTTTTGTATTTTTAGTAGAGACTGAGTTTTACCATGTTGGCTAGGCTGATCTTGAACTCCCGACCTCAGGTGTATTCTGCTACTTGGAGTATTCTGCTACTCGGAAGGCTGAGGGAGGAGAATCACTTGAACCTGGGAGGCAGAGGTTGCAGTGAGCTGGGATTGCACCACTGTGCTTCAGCCTTGGCAACACAGTGAGACTCAGTCTCAAAAAACAAAGAAAGAAAGAAAGAAAACACTTACCTTTATTTTTCATTTACTATACTTGCAGGACAGTACCATACAGGACAGATTACAAAGTGTACAGTTTCAGTTAAGTTTTCAAAAGGACTGGTAATTCAGCATCTTCAAAGAGCATTACCATTTCTATACATTGTTCTCAAATACAAACTAGTATGTTCTTAGTCATATGTGTAATTGGTACATGTCACCAAATTTAAGCTTGAAAGTAAATACCTACCATCAGTGAACTCAGTCGCTACTTTATCTGGGGAATATGTCTCATGACAATATGCAGAGTGGCTAACCAAGTGTCACAGAACATGGTACTGAGCTAATCTGATTAGCCAAGAGAAAGTTTAAAAAATCATCTGTGCCAAAATATAATGAGCAAAAAATAAAGTGAGGAACAGAGGGATTTAATATTCGACTCTGAACCTCAAGTGTCTTAAGAAAAACACTTTGAATCAAGAACATCTGAAGGGAGACTAGCCATCCCATGAGTAACTAAAACAAGCTATCTCACTTGCGAACCATTCTAAAAAGTACCATTAGAGTACTACTAATTCTTAGGAGGAAATAAATGATTTCAACATGTTTGCTTTAATGAACCTATCACTCTGTGCTCAATCCCAAGCCACAGATGTGCTCAATGCTATACCAGGCACAGTGAAGATAAGCATGAGATACGGTCCTTGGGAGAAAACAAGTTAACCTACTGCCATACAAATCTAAATGAAGGAAGAGTCAACAAAGGCTGGATCAGTAAGGGAAGGCTGATTATGACTATAAAAGACAAATCCCTGACAGAGGAAAACAAAGGGGAAAAGCAGAGGCCACTGTGCAGGAAGGTATGGTAAAGGTAAGAGATTTCCACAGATGGGGCTGGAAAAGGGCTGGGGATGATGGGTGGAGTTTTCAGAGGGTTGCTTTGGATTCAGCGGTGCATTAGTCTGTTTTCACACTGCTGATAATGACATACCCAAGACTGGGTAATTTATAAAGAAAAAGAGGTTTAACAGACTCTGTTCCACATGGCTGGGGAGGCCTCACGATCATGGCAAAAGGCATGTCTTACATGGTGGTAGACAAGACAGAATGAGAGCCAAGTGAAAGGGGAAACCCCTTATCAACCCACCAAATCTCATGAGACTTATTCACTACCACAAGAACAGTATGGGGGAGGCTGCCTCCATGATTCAATTATCTCCCACCAGGTCCCTCTCACAACATGTGGGAACTAGGGGAGCTAAAATTCAAGATGAGATTTGGGTGGGGACAGAGCCAAACCATATCAAGTGGTATCCAAAAATGTGTATATGTGATTCCTACTACAGAAATGACAAAATGACCAAATATGAGAATAAGAGGAGGCTAAGAATTATTATGGCCAAGACAATAGAAGAATAATGTATTACTGGCAGAAACATGGATATATGGAGAATAGGGAAATGGATAAATGAACTTGATTTTCTATCTCCTGGTTTCAGGTAATAAATCCAAGTAGCAGGCTGGGCAGAGTGGCTCCTGCCTATAATCTCAGCACTTTGGGAGGCCGAGGCAGGTGGACAGCTTTGCACTCAGAAGTTTGAGAGACCAGCCTGGGCAACGAAACCCTGTCTCTACAAAAAATAAAAAAATAAAAAACTAGCCAGGCATGGTTGCATGTACCTGTAGTTCCAGCTACTCGGACGGCTGAGGTAGGAGGACTGCCTGAGCCCAGGAGGCAGAGGTTGTAGTGAGCTGAGATTGCGCCACTGCACTCCAGCCTGGGTGACAGGATGAGAGCCATCTCCCCCCACCAAAAAAGGATATCCAAGTGGACTGTCTGTTAAGACAACTAAAGATAAAAGCTGGATATCAGGTGAGTGAGTAGACCTCTGTCACTGCTACCACTCTAATCCAAGCTTCTGTCATGTCGCCCCTGGATTACTATAACAGCCTCCTGGTTCCAGCCCTGCCCCCCGCTCCATGGTCTCTTCTCAACCTACCAGTCAGAGAAAGTTTTTAAGATGTAAATCAAATTATATCACTATGCTGCTTAAAACTCTCCAGTGACTTCCCACTTCACTAGAAGTAAAATCCAAAATACTTCTCATAGTTTACACATCTTTTCATCATCTGCCAATGCCAACACCCACCCTTCTTCTCTAGCCTAACAGCCCATTACTCTTCCCCCTTGCTCATCTACTTTATCCATACTGACCTCTTGGCCACTCCATGAACATGCCAGGCTTGTTCCCAACTTGGAGCATTAGTCATTACTGTTCTCTGTCTGCCTTAAAAACTCCTAGCTGGCTAACTCACTCCACATGGCTACTCCTTTCGCCTCCTTCAAGACTGTTCAAATTTCACCTTCTCAATGAGGTCCCACCCTGATCACACTATTTTAAATTGTAAGTCCTACCCTCAATCTGATACTCCTGAGCCTACTTCCCACTTTATTTCCAGAAAATTTATCAACTTCTAGCCAGCAATATAATTTACTTATGTTTATTGTTGTCTCCGCTTAGTAAAATGTTAAGAACCACAAGGGCTGAGCCTTTGCTGGTTAAAGTATCCCAAGCCTAAAAGGGGGCCTGAAAAAAGCAGGCACATATATTAACTTATTGAATTAAATAACTCCTACAAAGGCGTCAAAGACAATGAAAAATGAAAGCAAAAAAGTCACTGCGTTATCAGCTCTAACCCTGCCCATTTCTTTCAGTATCTTCTAACTCAGTAATGGTTTCACTATCCTTCCAGATGCTCAAGCCAAAAAAAGCCTAGAGCCAAAAAAGTCTAGAAACCATTCTAGGCTTCTCAATCTTCCAATTCCCTCATAGCTGATTCATCACCAAAAGCTGTCAAAATAACCTCTAATTCTGGTCGATTTATCTGATGGCAAAAAAGATTTTTAAAAAATTACCTCTATTATCCCTGGAATATGATCCATCTTTTCCACTCCCATGGCACCAATTCAAACTTTTTTCATCTCTAACCTAGACTATGACATCCACAACTAAGTGTTTTGCTTTAAAGAATTTTTATTTAATGATTTTTTAGATAGCTATGACAGACGATGACAGGTAAAAGAATGCCAAGTGAAAAACTGGATCCTTGAAGGCTAGAAAAATGAATTTATCCTTACTATCTTTCATCCTATTCATTTACTTCAAGGTCCAGCTCAAATATTATCTCCACTTCTGAAGCCAGTTCCCTCAGGCAAAGTACACATGCTTTTTTTCCTCTTTGTGCATAACTCCACTGGAGCACTTGTATTCACATACCAGTTGCCTCAGTGCACAGGAGGCTAATCTTATTCTAGCACAGGGCTTAGCACCAAAAATATCTATTGAACAGATGAATGAACATTTTTGTCTAGAATTGGCAGTTATAAATAATAATATCTAAGAGCCAGACATGGTGGTGCACGCCTGTAGTCCCAGCTACTCAGGAGGCTGAGGTGGGAGGATCACTTGGGCCCAGAAGTTCAGCCTGGGCAACAAAGTGAGACACTGCCTCTAAAAAAAAAAAAAAGAAGAAAATCTAACTTTGAATAAAAGTAGGAATGCCAAAGAGGATGCCAAAGGCAGAAAAAATAGAAATTATCTATAGTTACCAATAAATAGTAGATGATAATACTAAACTGAAGACCCAAGGCGGGGAAATGTAAGGCCAAACACATGAGGTATTTCCACAGAGATAAGGGTAATGGATAAGAGTGCTCCATGAAAATAACAGAGAAATATTAATAGATCATTTTGACTTTCATAGAGGAAAGCAGAACTGGAAGAAGGGGTAACCCAAAATAGCCTATAAAAACAAAATATATTCTTTCAGACAGGAACACTGAATTAGAAATACACTGAGTTCATAAAATGTTGATGACATGCAGATTATTTTAATTAAAGAGAAAACACTGTAAAATATATCATTAGTACCCTCTAATTCCCTCTCCCTAAAAGATACCCAAACGTGCCAAATTCAATCATTAGGAAAATGGGCTCAAAGGAGGCCTCTCAAAAACCAGCAAAATCACATTAACAGGAATAAAGTTATTAAAACTAAAACTCCTAACATAGTGAACTAAAATGTGATTTCAAGCTTCCTTACAAACTCTACATTTTATAGACCTGCGCACTAATAAAAAGAAATGAAGAGCCTAGAAAAGCAAGTACAGTTCTATGCTTGATAGAAAATGTAGAAATATTCCAGATAATGCCTACCTCATTTATATTTCAACGTAAAATCAACAGCTTACTTCCTATAAAATGGCTTAGTCACTTATACTTTGGCAGGTTCATGACCAAACAAGGTTAAAACTAGGATAGTGGTTCTGTAGCTTTTCTGAGCCACAGATTCCTCTGAGATGCCAGTGAAAGCTCTGGTACCATCCTATAGAAAAGAATACACATATACAACATACATCTAACATTTTAAATATGTCGCAGCAGTCACAGAGCTCCTTCTACTATTTATGACTTCTAAGAGATACAAGGAACCCACTTGTATAACTGCTGCTTTAATGACTAGAAACAGCAAAAACATAAGACTCCTCAGAGGAGATAAACTACTAACAATTCTAGAGCTTTTTTCTTGGTCATGCAGGCAATTGAGAAACATTTAATATAAAAATCCCTACTGGCTGAATTTTATCAAGTGATATACATCCAGATTGAGCTAAAATGCATGCACTTGCCTTAAAATAAACTTGAAACCTAAAGTGTTTAAAAACAAGGTGTAATATTAACAACAACAGCTAATATTTGAGTATTCATTATATACTGAGCATTGTTCTGTTTAAATGTATTCATATTTACATATGTCAATAAATTATCCTCATTTCATAAATGAGAAAATTAAGGCATAGAAAGGTGCAAAGAGAATCAAGGAACGATGACTTGAAACAGAAATAAAGAGGTTAAGAAGTAAAATATTGTTATAGTGTATTATAACTAATAGCAACTTAGAACTGCATGTGTATTATCACAGTTCTACAAAGCAAGAACATACTGTCCAAGCCCCAGAATAAGGATGACAACCTTAATTCTCTTCCATATCCCTGCCAAGATAATCCTCATAAAATCACATTCCCTTTAGAGTGTACACTGTAGCCAGAAATGTGAACACGAAATGTTCAAAAAGAGCACAACACTAAAGTATTTTTAAAATATAAAGTGGAAGACTAACTTTGAGGCTAACAAATGTTAGCTTTCTAAATCACTGTCTTTGTAGAAGTACCAGAAATAAATCATGCTTTCAAAAAATTAGTCACTTAATAAGATGTAAAAAATCTGAAATAGGGTACTTTTTTCTACAAAAAAAAGTTCAAGTTTCCCTACCTCAAACTTTTAACAAGGCGATGTCTCCTTTTTACTCTCTTGGTGCCATGCCTCTTCCACTCTAGGGACAATCACAAAAGTAGAGAAAACCTCACAGGTTCAATGGATCTTATTAAATCTCATCAATCAAAAGGAATAGAGTTGTTGAAACTAAAACTCTTTAACTCTTTTTTTTTTTTTTTTGAGACTGAATCTTCCTCTATCACCCAGGCTGGAGTACAGTGGTGCAATCTCGGCTCACTTCTACTTCCACCTCCTGGGTTCAAGCGATTCTCCTGCCTCAGCTTCCTGAGTAGCTGGGATTACAGGCACCCGCCACCACACCTGGCCAATTTTTTATTTTTAATAGAGACAGGGTTTCACCATGTTGGCCCGGCTGGTCTTGGACTCCTGGCCTTAGGTGATCTGCCCACTTTGGCCTCCCGAAGTGCTGAGATTACAGGCATGAGCCACTGCGCCCGGCCAAAACTAAAACTCTTAACATACTGAATTCAAATGCACTTTTAATTTCAGACAAATTTCAGATTTTTAGATAGGCCTATACTATGCCCTGAACTATGTAGCATGCAATAAATATTTGTTGAAGGGTTGAATCTTCTCCAGTATAAAATGGATGTACTGAAGAAACTGTTACTTTTCTGCCTCCCATACTACTACACTATTAATTATTAGAGCATCAGAAAACTGCAATGAAACCAACCTTCTACCTTCAACTACATAACTGAAGAATTATAATTTACCATTTAGTTATACTGTACATCCAAGAAAAAAAGAATAATTTTTAGATCATTTTATGTAACTATTGGTAATCTAAGACACCACAAAAAAATTTATGAGGATGTTCCTTTTTTTAAACAATGGTATTCTTAACATACTATAATTTTTTATGGCTTCCTTTGAAATGTTTGATGAAATACAACAAAATCACAAATGTTTTCTTTTATCAATAAGCTTTTTGAACCAGATAGGAGAAAATTAGCTCCATTAAACTAAGGTGGCCTGTTGCTTTAATAGTATTCTAAACTCAGTGAAAGATAAAAATCCCCAAACATGGAAAATATACTCATGCTGAGTGTGTGCCACAAGAAAGTTCCCTCTGTATTTAATTCACAAATGGAAACATTTGCTTCTGATTTATTGAACTGTTAAAATATCTCATTGCAAACACATACAATCTTAAAACTCTACACAGAAACTTCTTGGAAGCCAATATCAATTAAAAGTTATCTCTATGCAATAAAAAGGCCCTCTTGGAATACAAAGCATACAAGATGAAAAATTCAAACTAAAATATTCCCTAATATCAAGCTGTATTTTTTAAGTACAACTTATACTTGCTGAATATCAATTTACTAAAACAAGCAACGATGACCTTATCTTGGCAAAATTCAGAATACTGTTTCTTCAACATCTGAGAAGGCAGCTTGATGAACCACATTCTTCCATCTGCTTTGTTCTATATCTTCATATCCCAAATGGAAATTAAACCCTTCTCAAGTAATGGCCAAAATTTCATTAATCACAAGAAAGTACACAGAGCAGAGAAGTAGCATAGTATGAATAACAGAGGTAGACAAAATGAGAGATGGAATAGTCTTGGTAATGACCTTAAAAAAGCAAACAGGAGGCCGGGTGCAGTGGCCCACGCCTGTAATCCCAGCACTTTGGGAGGCAGAGGCAGGTGGATCACCTGAGGTCAGGAGTTCGAGACCAGCCTGAACAACATGGAGAAACCTTGTCTCTACCAAAAATACAAAATTAGTCAGGCATGGTGGTGCATGCCTGCAATCCCAGCTACTCGGGGGGCTGAGGCAGGAGAATCGCTTGAACCCGGGAGGTGGAGGTTGCAGTGAGCTGAGATTGTGCCATTGCACTCCAGCCTGGGCAACAAGAGCGAAACTCCATCGCAAAAAAAAAAAAAAAAAAAAGCAAACAAGAGCGTATGTTGAGACAGAAAATCTATACAACAAGTACAGGAATCACATTAAATAATTCCATTCCCACTTACCTGATGAGCTCTCAGTAAACACTGTTAATGTCTGTCCTCCAACACTTTGCAAGACAAATGGATGTTCTCTAGGAGCACTGACTGAAGCCGGTTTTCCACCAATATCATGAATATTTGCAAGATCCTCATTCAAAGTAAATGACACCTAACAGACACATTAACCAGAGATTATAACAGGTTTTTGTATTCAAACTACATATAAAAAAATGTTAGTTATAAATCAAATTGTTTTTAAATGTGTTTTCCAGTCATTTCGTTAAACACTTTAACTTTATTAAAAACTCCTTAATACTTGCTCATAAAAAAAGAATGTAAACTGGACACATTGGTGCACACCTATAATCCCCGCTACTTGGGAAGCTGAGGTAAGAGGATTCCTTGGGCCAGGAGTTCCAGGCTGTAGTTCACTATGAACAGCCATTGCACTCCAACCTTGGCAACACAGCAAGACCCTGTCTCTTGAAAAAAAATCAAAAGAGAGAAAGACAATCTATTCCTGTTTGTCAGAATAATGGGGCTAATAAAAAAATAACAAAATCACATCCTTTGCAGCAATGATGCAGCTGGAAGCCATTATCCTATGTGAATTAGTGCTGGAACAGAAAGCCAAATACCACATGTTCTCACTTACAAGTGGGAGCTAAACATTGGGTAGACATGGACCTAAAGATGGGAACAATAGACATTAGGGACTCCAAGAAGAGAGAGGAGACCAAGAGTTAAAAACTACCTATTGGTTACCCTGTTCACTATCTGCGTGACAGGATAAATATCAGCCCAAATCTCAGCATCATGCAATATACCTATGTAACAAACCTACACATGTACCCCTGAAATAAAACAAAAATTACTAAAACTAGTAAGAAAATAAAAAACAAAAACAAAAAGAATAATGGGGCTAATCTACCATCATAAAAAAAAAGACAGTTTCTCTAGTCTGTGGCTAAAGAACTCTTTCCAAAACAGGAGTAAGATTATTTTTTTCTGGCTGGGCGCAGTGGTGCTGGTAATCCCAGAACCTTGAGAGGCTGAGGTGGGCGGATCACTTGAGGTCAACAGATTGAGACCAGCCTGGCCAACATGGCAAAACCCTGTCTCTACTAAAAATACAAAAATTAGCCAGGCATGACAGAATGAGACTCCATCTCAAAAAAAAAAAGATGATTTTTTTTCCTAAAAATCTCTGAGGTCTGAGGTCAAGGGATCATGTCTTACTGTATTTTATATCCTTAAGATCTTGCAGAGTGCCTGGCATATAGAAGGAAAATAATATTGCTGAATAAGTGAATATTTTAAGAATACTAAGAAAGCAATTGTACTTAGGATGTGGGGGTGTGAACTATTTACTCTGAAAAGTTTAAACAATCCCATAAACAGAGGATGTATTTATTTTGTAGGTCTTAATGACAACTATATGAGTACATGGTATTATTTTTTAATGTTTTAACAAATACAACTCAACAGTTACAAGGATAGCTCAATAATAAGGTTTAGAATAAAAAGACATACTAGGTGTTCTTTCAAAATGCTTTTTATCAGATATCAGATCTCCCCAAAAGAACACCACATTTTACACTAAACAGACTTATAAACAAAATTACTCATCTCCCAAGCATGTAGGAAGATCATAAAGTATTTATTAAATATCTCTCTACTACGTGATAAGTACTGTAAATCACAAACTGGACTCAATGGGTCAGAATCTAAACTTCTCAAAAACTCCATATCAAATGTCTTTGTCGCACTGAAGTAATACTAACGTATTAGTACAGTATTACAGAAGTTTTACTCAATTTCATGGTACCAAAAAGAGGGGAAATGTAGGTCAAAGAAGAAAAATGCTGAGAATGAACAACTAGAAAAGAGTCCATTCATTCACATGAGGGTGGCATTTATACCTTTATGTGTTCCTAACCATCAGCCATGCACTTGATGTGGAGTTTTCCAAAATTCAAACACTCTTTCTTCCCTATTATTAACGAAAAGTAAGATAGTCTCATGTTTTAACTAAAATTTCCATATAAATAATCTTACCTCAGTCCTTCCTTGATTCCTAAAGGAGAGGAAAAGAAATATTTTAAATTATTTAGATCTCATGTTGTTTTCAAATGTGAGTTAAGAGCTTAAAAAAAAACCCTTCATATTTACATAAAATATTACATTTACAGAGATTAACCAATATTTACCATTGACTCCCCCACAACTATCCTATTTACAATCTTATGGGAAAAACAAACTCACATTAATCACACATCATTATTTTGGATATTATGAGCTTATGTCACTTAACTATTATAACCTCTGCTAGTTCTATTTTGTCTAAATAATGATCTTATTACAATTCTTTTTTCTTTTTTAGATTTTTTTTTTTTTTTTGAGACAGGGTCTCCTTCTTCTTCTTCTTTTTTTTTTTCTTTCTGTTTTTGAGACAGGGTCTCCCTCTATCAACCACAGAGGCCCAATCATGACTCACGGCAGTCTTGACCCCCTAGGCTCAACCGATCCTCCCACCTCAGCCTCCCAAGTAGCTGGGTCTACAGGTGCATGCCATCACACCCAGCTAACTTCTGTATTTTCTTTTGTAGAGACAAGGTCTCGCCATGTTGTCCAGGCTGGTCTTGAACTCCTGGCCCCAAACAATCCACCTGCCTCAGCCTCCCAAAGTGCTGGGATTACAGGTGTGGGACACTGCGCCCAGCTTTATTACAATTTTTATCTTTAATTCTGAGCACTTTTGGCATTGAGCAGGATGTTAATACATATATAATACCAGATCTATATAGTACTTCATCAAATTTTACTATTTTATCTAGCTGAAGAGGTTTCATTTACCTAACAAAATCTTAAAGATCAAGTTATTAAATGTAATAATTCAAATTATGAGCAATTTTTCTCTATTGTAAAACAATATATGCCCATTATATAAATATTTTTAATACAGACAAGCAAAAAATAAGTTTTAAAATAGCCACAATTCCATTGTTAACTTCCTGGTACAGTATCTTTCCACACTATTTTCTATATATTGTATTTGAATTATGTTTTTAAATTTTAAGTTTTTTTCAAAGCAAAATCAATGCACATCCTATATAAGAACTTAATTATTAAAAAAACATGTATTAAATACCTCCTACATGCAAAGTACTGAGTTAGCCCTGTCCCAGCCAGCAGAATGTATAAAAGGTACATCCATAAACTATACAATGAGATAAATTTTAATGTTCAATTAAGGGAGCCGCAATGCACCAGGATCATACAGCAAGAAGCCATTTCTTCCATTTGAAGAGTTAAGGAATGGTCCAACAAAGAGGGAACTCTGAGCTGAGCCTTAAAGCATATTAAGATTGCAATAAGTTCAAGTGGGGAAACACAGTATCAGAAGTGAGAGTTGAACAAAAGTCATGAAAGGGTCTGATCACATATGAGTGATCAGATTTGGCTAGAAGGGAAAGGCAAAATAAGAAAGGGTAGGAGATCAACTCTGAAGCAGAAGTGGGGCTCAACCATAGAAGCTCTTGAATATCACAGTACAAAGTACAGACTTTATTCTTTGGACAATGGAAATTAGTAGATACTGTTTGACCAAAAGAATAACAAGTACAAACATTTCCTACAGGCAACTTGCACTGGAAAATATATACAGAATAGACTAAAGGTGACTAGAGATAGGAAGATCAATTAGAAAACCACTGTTTCTCCATAACATTCAGTTTAGTTCCTACCTGCCTTCATTCACTAGCTCAGTTAATCACTCATTAGGAAGGGTCTACCCTACATCCACTATGCACTGTGCTAGGTATATGGTACAGTATTAAGTGTGGATCCTTGACCTCAAGAAAGTCCCAGTTTAATGAAAATAGACATGTCTAATCCATAAACAACTATAAATAAGACAGTTATATCTTGCCATAACAACAAAAACTTTATGGCAAAGGTATATACCATAAATGTACCTGTCAGGGAAATGCAAACTAGAAAGCCAGGAAAAGAAGTGAGTGAGGGATGAAGTCGAAAACATGGGGGTGCCAGGTGCAGTGGCTCACGCCTGTAATCTCTGCATTTTGGGAGGCCTAGGCGGGTAGATCATCTGCGGTCAGGAGTTCAAGAACAGCCTGGCCAACATGGCGAAATGCCGTCTCTACTAAAAATACAACAATTAGCTGGGCATAATAGCAGGTGCCTGTAATTCCAGCTACTCAGGAAGCTGAGGCAGAGAGAACTGCTGCTTGAACCTGGGAGGCGGAGGCTGCAGTGAGCTGAGATTGTGCCACTGCACGCCAGCCTAGGCAACAGAGCGAGACTCCATCTCAAAAAACAAACAAACAAACAAACAAACAAACAAACATGGGGGAATTCCAGGCTAAGGGAATAGCCCAAATGAAATAATAAAATATCTCGCACATTCTTTCTGACATTAGTGAATGGCAGCCTGGAGTCAAATGGTAAAGAATCACTTAGGACTAAAGATTCCAGATTTTTCCACAGATTTGTTTACTGTAGAACTTCTCAGTCTTTTATATATTAAAATGCAATGTCAATGTCTTTTTTTGTTGAGGAAGTATCTTAAAATGAGGTGAGAAAATTTTAAGATTTCACATAAAAATATGATTTTCCAGCTTCTCTTACAAGAATTAGAGATATGGCAAAGATTGGCCCCCAATTCAGCACGACAACAATATCCTCAACATGCATTTTGAGGCAGGCACTAAATTCACCACAGTCCCTTCTCTAGCACTCCTGAATTTAGCTTCTAGAGCTCAATGTAACGTAACTACCGTTTATTTAACTACCTGTGTAAAGCAGAGGTGCTGTAGACAAGCAAAGAAAAAGATGCAGAAGACACTTCCATAACATTTACACAATTATACTGAGGCTAAGGCAAACACCCACATAGAAAGTAAAGAAAGCTTGAAGCAACTAGTGGTAGAATGTAAGGAAGAGATACACAGCAGGTCATTAAATTGTTAAAACCGAGAGAAGAGGAAATGACTGGAAGTGGGCAGCATAGGAAAAAAGATGAATTAAAGATCATGTTGACATTTTCAGTCTTGGTAACTAGATGCAATTAGGGAACACAGGAGGAGACGACAACTTCATTTCCACACATACATAATTATAACAGCATCTTAATTGGAATGATAGATTGATGAGCTCTAGATGAGTTAATATTCTCTAGAAAAAAAGCTAATCCTTGAAGACTTAAAACTTATTTAAAAAGAATGACATTCCCTTGTCTTGCTGTGTGAATGTATGAAGTACACACAACCTTTTGTTATTCTGCATTACAACTATAATATATCCTTTGTATGATGACCTGTGCACAAAATTTTAAATGCTAATTATTGTACAATACAGTGCTATCTTCAGAAATTAATGAAGTAAACATCTGGCCACCCTTTCACTGAATTTCTCAGAACGCTAGGCATTTTCTCCTTTACTACTCTGATTCTATTTCTCAATACCCCACAGCTACTTTTTTAGATTCCGGTCTCATTCCTTTTGCCTTTCTTAATTTGTATTAACCATATCTTTCCTTTTTCTTACACTTTTAAAATACATCTTAGATTTGGTACCAATGGGGCCTGGCTTTTCACTATCACTAACAGCCAATAAGCAACACCTTTTCCAGGTTAAGAAAACCAATAAAATAATATCAATATTCAACTGTTGGCTCTTGTTGGTTTTATTTTGTTTTCTTTTTGTGACAGGGTTTTGACCTGTCACCCAAGCTAGAGTGTGGTGGCATGATAATGGCTCACTGCAGCCTTGACCTCCTGGGCTGAAGTGATCCTCCCACCTCAGCCTCTGGAGTAGCTGGGACCACAGGTGCCCATTACCATATCTAGCTAACATTTATTTTTATTTTTGTAGAGACAGGGTCTCACTATGTTGTCCCAGTTGGTTTCCAACACCTAGACTCAGGTGATCTTCCTGCCTTGGCCTCGCAAAGTGCTGAGATTACAGATATAAGGCACCGCAACAGGCCTTCTTTTAATTCCTATTCATACTTCCCCTAACTGAAAAACTGAGTTCAAAAACCATTAGATGAAGCCAAACAACATAGGTATCTTCTTCAGAGTGGGTTGGATAGGATGGTCGTGTCCAAATGGGGTGAAGAGGATGTCACTGGAGTGAAGCAGGCAAGCAGGGGCAAGGTATCAGCGCCCAATCAGGTAAGGAGGGCATCGCTATAAAGGAGTGGCTCAGTAAGAAGTGTGTCAGAGCCTAGCAGGTGAGAGCATCCACATATAGGAGGACAACCTGAAACAGGATGCTGGACCCTTAGTGGGGTAAGGAGGCATTCCTATGGAGGAGGGGAGAAGCCTCAGAACCAGAATGGAAGCCTGAACAGGGTGAGAAGGGTGTCCCAGTGCAGGACAGCGAAAGTGGCAGTACACTGAGGGGAGCTACAGCCCAAGCAGAGTGAGTAGGGCGTTTGCACAAGGAGAGGGGAACAGATTGAACAAGTAAGAACAGAGGCCCAAACAAATAAGTAAATATATTAAGGACAACAGGAACCAGGTTTCTCACTTTTGGAAAAGTAGTACCAGTAAGAAAAGGAAGAAAACTGGAACAAAGCATGTGGTATTT
Organism: Piliocolobus tephrosceles; assembly: GCF_002776525.5. Lineage (NCBI taxonomy): Eukaryota > Metazoa > Chordata > Mammalia > Primates > Cercopithecidae > Piliocolobus > Piliocolobus tephrosceles. The sequence continues at coordinate 71,891,959 of NC_045455.1, forward strand.
TACTGGAACGGGATATATTAGTGCAAACTCATTTCAATAAATGTAAATATAGAAATATAGATGTAAAGAGGGATGTGTGTGGGGTGTGTGTGTATGTACATATGCTCCCTAGCTCGGTTCACTGAGAAGGCCTTGGAAGCAGCAATAAGCATTTGGGGTATCCAGATCTTAGTTTCTAAATATCATTCTCCCCTAAAAGGAACCATGGCCAACTCCTTGGAGAAATGGCTAACTCCAGGGCTTAGGCAGAAATGTACAAGATGAGTCTAAAACATCTCTCTATGTCAAAAAATAACAAGTGCTCAAAGAATGATGAAGACATGTCAAAAGGGCACAAATATTTTATCATTAATTTATCCTCACATATTAATCTTTCCATCACTCACTTATTACTTCCATGGGATAAGTTCCTAGCAGTTGATGGAATTAAAGAAACAAAGAGAAATTTATGGAATTGCTGGGTCAAAGGCATGAATATTTTGTTATTAATTTTTCTAGCTTTCTCATTATCCCAGTCCCACTCTAATAGATGAGCTTATTTGTCTGTCTCTCTAGATAATGGCAGCATCAAGAACTGAACAAAATGATTGAGCTGTGAGCTAACTGGCAGAGAAAATAGTGGGATTATTAGTCTATGTTGTTTAGAGCAGGAATATATGTGTATGTTGTACAAGTTATACCCACACATATATATGTTGCCAGACTGCCTTTCAGAAAGTTTGTAACAAATTGAACTCCCACTTCCGTCATCATATCCTCAGTGTAACACTGCTCTAAACTTAGTCAATTTTATAACAGAAAAAAATGTGTCTCATTAATTTTTCGTTTCCATACATTTTATTATTAGTGGGTCCCCACATGACCCAGAATGTTAAACGTGTTTAGAAATAAAGCTACAAATTAAGTCTCTGGGAGAAGCCATATCATCAGTACAGGCTACGTGATTATCAAAATCAGTAAGATACAACGTATATCAAACATTTGGAAAACAAGTATTCTGAGGCAGGACGGTGATGTAGAAAGAAGGCTGCCTTTAAAATTAAACAAGCTAAAGCAAAACTATAATTTTTTTTTTTTTTTGAGACAGAATTTTGCGCTTCTTGCCCAAGCTGAAGTGCAATGGTGCGATCTCTGCTCACTGCAACTTCTGCCCACCCCCTGCCCCCTACCACTGGTTCAAGCGACTCTCCTGCCTCAGCCTCCCAAGGAGCTGGGATTATAGGTACTCACCAACACATCTGGCTAATTTTTGTGTTTTTAGTAGAGATGGGGCTTCACCATGTTGGCCAGGCTGCTCTCGAACTCCTGACCTCAGGTGATCCACCTGTCTCAGCCTCCCAAAGTGTTAGGATTACAGGTGTGAGCCAGCGTGCCCAGCCCAGCAAAACTATAAACTTTATTAAAATGTGGCACACATCAAATGTCCAAAAATACAAAAATAATCCAGGTACATTGATTTAGAAATGTCATATAAATTACTTGATAAAAATGGTCCAAATGTTACCAACTGTCAAAACAAGCTGTTACTCTCATCTTATTCACAACTGGACTCTCTTTTTTGATTATTAAGACAGAACCAAATTCAGGAAGAGCTGCATTCCAAGCTGCATGTCTTTTCCCTCCTCTCTGCCTCTCCCAATCTCTCCACCCACAGCCCCGTCTTCTGGAATGAGCAGCCACGCTATACAGATCTCCCAGTTTCTGGCCTGCGCCACACAGCAAGCTGCTGCTGAGCTTCGGAAGATGTGGTAGGGAGGGGAGGTCCTCCCGCACCACATTACACACAATGCAGTATCTACTATCTGGACCGTGTACTATGCGTGGTTACGACAGCAAGAGAACTCTTATTAACGACATATTCTACATGCATTTGAACCTATGAGGTATTAATACCATCTCCTCAGATGAGGAAACAGAGTAAACAATTTACCCAAAGTCACACAGCTAGTAAGTGACAGGGTAAGGACTAAATCTCAGGCTAATTCACAGGTCCATACTCATAACCAGTATGTTACGCTGCCTTTCTAAAATCTTAGTTGTTTTCGTTTTACCCAAATATACGTTTTTTGTTGCTGTTGTTTTGTTTTTGTTTTTTTGAGACAGAGTCTTGCCCTGTCGCCCTGGCTGGAGTGCAGCGGTGCGATCCCGGCTCACTGCAAGCTCTGCCTCCTGGGTTCACGCCATTCTCCTGCCTCAGCCTCCCGAATAGCTGGGACTACAGGCGCCCGCCACCACGCCTGGCTAAGTTTTGTATTTTTTTTTTTAGAAACGGGGTTTCACCACTGTTAGCCAGGAAGGTCTCGATCTCTTGACCTCGTGATCCGCCCGCCTCAGCCTCCCAAAGTGCTGGGATTACAGGCATGAGCCACCACACCCAGCCTTCAAATATACGTATTTTTTTAACCACAGGTAATCTATTACCTATAAACCTGCAAACTTAGAGGTTAATCTGTCTCTAGGAATCAGTAGTTGATTCTACATTTAAAATATGTGAGTACAGTTTACCTGGTTTGCCCTACATCTTCTCTTAACAGCCCTAGACTTTCAAACGTTCCTTATAAGACATTAATTTTTTTTCCAATTTTCTGATTATCCTAGTCTCACTCCACTGAATGATCTTATTCATCCATGTCTCTCTTTAAGTGCAGCACTAAGAACTGAACATAATGTTTTCACTGTGAGCTGACTGGCAAAGAAAGGAGTAGGATTATCATTCCACTTCATTCTAAACAACAAACATCTATTAATGGAGCCTTTTGTTTATAGGCTCATAAATTTGATGACTCATATTAGGCTCAAAATCAACTAAAGTCCTGATAACCTGGTCACATGCACTGCAGGCCATTCCTCACCCATCCTACACTTGTTTAATAGGGAATTTAGTTAATTCAGTAACAGCAATGAAAACTAAATAAATTAGGAAAGTAAACAAGACAGCCTGGAGAATACAGCCAGGAGACCAACTAGGGAACAAGCTGTTTTCAAGCATTTTCATGGCAGTCTTAGTGTTCTAATTACTATAAGTCTGTTCTCATCACTAAAAGCATCTAGATCTTCTATAAGACTGTGTTACGTTAGGTAGAAAATCTGCTAGACCTGTTGCCTACATATAAAACACACAAACACACACAATCTGCTCCTTGTCTCTGATATTGGTATAGATAGAAACCACTAGATTCCCTTTTAAGAAATTCTGAGGGCCAGGCATGGTGGCTCACCCCTGAAATCCTAGCACTCTGGGAGGCTGAGGCAGGTGGATCACTTGAGGTCAGGAGTTCAAGACTAGCCTGGCCAACATGGTGAAACCTCATCTCTACTAAAAAAAAAAAAAAAAAATTTAGCCAGGCATGGTGGCAGGTGCCTGTAATCCCAGCTACTCAGGAGGCTGAGGCATGAGAATTGCTTGAACTCAGGAGGTAGAGGTTGCAGTGAGCCGAGATCATACCACTGCACTCCAGCCTGGGCGACAGAGTGAGACCGTCTCAAAAAAGAAAATACGGTGGGCTTACTTTTTCTTCCACTGTGGTTGAGGAAATTGATTTGAATAAAATAATTTCAACTCACTTCTACTGAGGTTTTACTTTCAAAAGGATTCAGAGACTAAAATGAGAAAAACAAGGAATATAAGTACCGGCCATGTACCCTAGGGAAGAGATCAAAATGCAACAAAGTAAACCAAAGCCTTAGAACTACATAGAAGAGAGAACAACAAAGAAAGCAAAATCAGACTTTTGTGCTATGTTCTGAAGTTAGCAAAACTAAGCCTAAAGGGGTTAGAAAAATACTTCGCTCTGGTTAGTGGATTTAAAACATAACAATGTTTTAAAACTTTGTCTGTATTAAACACGCAAAATGATTTGTATGGAGAGTGATCTGGAGGGTTACATACCAAGCAGTTACCCATGGCCACCTCTGACGCATGTGAATGGGGAAAACAGAGACCTTTCATTTTGTAAAAATTTAAAAGGAAAAAAAACAAGGAAGTATTACTTATACACTAAAACACACATATAGTATTTCTAAGGAACTTTGGTTGGATCCCTAGAGAAATCAAACAATGCCAGCTCATAAATCAGCCTGGTAATGCACAGAACCACCACCCACCGTCCTCACCCCTACCCCTACACACATCTGCTAACATTTAGGACAACTATACTATCAAAACCAGGACATCCTGGAGAGTGGAAAGGGGGGCATTATTAATAATTGCATAGGGAAACACATAAACTGGGAGGGTTCCAGGCAAACCCGGAGGTTTAGCCACCCTATGTGAATTAGATGCAACTATGCGGACCATCTGCGTTAAACTAAGAAAGAAAAAGACCTTGAGATTTTCCACCAAGCAAGGATTGATAAGGAAAAATTGCAGCATGCCCATTATTGTGTATTTAGCATGCTATCTTTAATATTTTACTTTAGTGATCAAAGTGGTACTTGAGATTTACATGGGTTTCTCTCAGCCTTGTTTCCTTTTACTCTTTTTCCTGTAATCTCTTCCCCCTCCTCCCAAAAACAGATATTATATTTCTCAACCAGGTATTTTCTTTACATAGAGGTTTTCAGGAATATAATATTCATGGTGGGACATGAATATTACATGGAAGAAGAACATTTGAGTTTACAAATATTTTAACAAATGCTAAGCTATTTAATTTGTTTTATAAACATCCTATGGGTTGGGAAGGCATTATTATCCACATTTTACAAACAAGAAGTGTAAGACCCAAAGCCAAACAACAATCAACAGCCATTTAGGACTAGAAGCCAGGTCTTGAGCTCTACAGTGAAGGCATTCCACAATACCATGGGTTCATCATCTAAGTACTTTCTCCTTTAGCCTGCCTTTCTTCAGTGACATACATTCTTGAGATTTTATCTTGGTTGTGGCTCCCATTTCAGTAAAACCTAACATGAAAAACTCTGAAGTTCATTACAGAACAGTAGCTAACAGTTTGCACATTAAAAAGAACTTCACATTGAGGAAAAAAAAAAAACCCATAGATTTCAGTATTATTTTTCTCTTTCAATAAAAGTATAACAACTCAAAAAAACGTGATACATCTACAACTTTACAGGAATACATTCATCTTATAAACTTAAATATACAAATAAATAATAACTATTTCCATATTATCTCAATGGATTATTAATATAAAAGCCCTGCAAAAAGGCAACTTTTAGGATAAGAAATCTAAAGTCAGAAGATTCAGTGACTTATACAAAGTCTCACTTATAGTAAATGATTGAGCTACTACTAGGACCTGCTGGAGTTTTCTGACCAATAAAAGGCCAGAATACAAGCCTGACTCCACTATGAACGTATACTCAATCATTCCCTGAGAAAATGAGATATTATGGTTGGCCCCCTATATCTGAGTGTTCAATATTCGTGGAGTCAACCAACTGCAAAATGAAAATATTTTAAAAATCAGCTGGGCATGGTGGTTCACACCTGCAATGCCCCCACTCTGGGGGCTGAGGAGGGAGGATCCCTTAAGCCCAGGAGTTTGAGACCAACCTAGGCAACACAGGGAGACCCTGTCTCTACGTGGGGGGGTGGAAATTAGCTGGGCGTTGCAGTGCTTGCCTGTATTCCTGGGCAACAGAGTGAGACCCTGTTTCAAAAAAAGAGAGAAAACAAAATAGTAACAACTATTTACACAGTTTTTACACTGTATTAGTTATAAGTAGTCTAGAGATGCTTTAAAGTACACAGAAGGATGTGTGTAGGTTATACGTTAATACTGTGCCATTTTATATAAAGGACTTGAGCATCGTAGATTCTGGTATAGGGGATGGGGCATGCCAGATACCAATCTCCTGCAGGTACTAAGGGACGACTGTACTTGTCCCCACCTAACTTTAGAACACAGTGTCTACTATGCTAAGCACTGTTCTAGACAATGGAGATACAGTAATCATCAAGACAAAAATCCTGACCTGGTAGAGTTTATACTTTAGTAGGTGATACAAACACACAAACAAATATATACGGTATGTCAGATGGGTATAGAAGGAGAACAAATAACAACAACACAAAAGAATGGTGAATAATAAGAGGGTAATGGAGGTAGAGCTTACAGGATGCTATTTTACATATGGGGGCCAGAAAATTTCAATGAGCTAAAATTGTGAACAGAGACCAAAAAGAAATGTGGGAGTAAGCCATGGGGATTACCTAAAGGGAGAGTGTTCCAGAGAGAAAAAACAGAAGAACAGCAATTATTAAGTTTGAGATGCTTCTGCAAAATCCAAGGACAGAGTCCAAACATCAATGATACAGTCAAAATCATGAATGTGGAGAGACAGAGAGGTGTGTAAATACATTGTTTGAATTTTACTTATTTTCAGTTGAAATGAACATTTATTGAGTCCACATTAAATAACACAGAGCTAAGAAATGCTCCTGCCCCATCCATGCACAATTCACATCACCCAACCCAGGATCGACGTCTTGCTGTTTCTCCTCAGCTAGGTACATCCTACATTTCACTAGCTTTCCTACCATTATGCAATCTCCTATAGTGGAGTGACAGGCTTGTCTTAAAGCTCAGAAACTTCTTAGAAAGTAGTGGATAACAGAGTGACAGTCACAGCTAACGAAAAATTTGCTTTATTTAAACATGTGCTGAGATGGACTCGTTGCTTCCTGTGAATTTGCTAAGCTTGTCTGTCACTCTAATCATGGGCTCTTTGGAATAAACAGCATTCATAATAATCTTCACTCGTGGCCGGGCGCAGTGGCTCCCGCCTGTAATCCCAGCACTTTAGGAGGCCAAAGTGGGCGGCTCACTTGAGGTCAGGAGTTCGAGACCAGCCTGGCCAACACGGTAAAACCCCGTCTCTACTAAAAACACAAAAATTAGCCAGGTATGGTGGTGCACATCTGTAATCCCAGCTACTCAGGAGACTGAGGCAGGAGAAACACTTGAACCCAGGAGGTGGAGGACGCAGTGAGCCGAGATCATGCCACTGCACTCCAGCCTGGGCGACAGAGTGAGACACTGTCTCGAAATAATGATAATACTAACCTTCACTCATGTCATAATTGTCACTCACAAGCTCTCTGAAATGGATTATAATCAGCTATGGCCTCAGCAGCTTCTTCCACAAAGCTAGAGTTGGCTGACTCCACATCAGTAGAGAATTCCAAAGCCTGCGTGTTCTGTGGTTGGCTCTAGGTCCGTGGTCAAGTCTAGGTTAACGGTTAAATCTTGGTCTGTGGTTAACTCTAGATCAGTGGTCAATTCTAGTAGGTCAGTGGTTGATTCTGGGAGTAGTGTGGAGAAAGTCACAGCCAGGGCACGGAACACAAAGAAAATCAGGACCTTCCTGAGCATGGTGCCTCCAGGGAGGGCAGAAGTATCTTGAACTATATATTTAAATATCACCTGGTACTTAAAGCCATGAGACCAAATGAGACCACCCAGGAAGTGAAAAGAGAGAAAAGGAAAGAACTAAGGACTGAGTCCTGGGGTCACACAACATTTAGAGACAGAAGATGAGAAGGGGCTTAGCAAGAAACTAAGAAGGAACAGCCAATGAGGGGAGAGGAGAAGAGATGTGTCCTAGAGTAAAGTGGGGAAAAAAAAGTTTCAGGAAAAAAGTGATCAACTATGTCAAATTCCACTGAAGTTCAAGTAAGAGAGCTGCTAGTTGACTCTTGGATTTAGGAATGTGGATGTGGCAGACTATAGAAAAGGAACATGTGCTCGCCTCAGCAGCATATACTAAAATTGGAACAATACAGAGAGGATGAGCATGGCCCCTACACAAGGATGACATGCGAATTCAGAAGTATTCCATATTTTGAAATAAATACATAAGGAACACAAAATTTTCTTGCAGCAGCTTCCATCAACAGGTGGAGTCTTGTTTTCCCACAATTGAATCTGGCTTGGCCGTGTGAGTTGCTTTGGTCAAAAGGACTTTAAGCAAACGTGACACAAGCACAGGCTTTCAAAGTGCTTGTGCGCTGGGGCTTCGTTTCTCTTTTGCTACTAGAACTCTTTCACCATCATGTGAATGAGCTTGCTAGAGGTGAAATAAACAGTCGGTGCCCCTGCTGATGTCAAATCAACCACCACACACAAGTGAGGTCACTCTCGCCAGGAAGGCCACCCAGGCCAGCCCCAACCAGAATTGATCCACAGAATTATGAGTAAATAAAATGGCTTTTGTTCTAAACCATTAAGTTTTGGGATGGTTTGTTATGAAGCAAAAACTAATTGATAAAGAGGAAGATACCAGTAACAGACAAGAGCTGTTTCAATGGAATCATGGGCATAGGAATCTGACTGGAGTTGGTTAAGAATGAATGGATGGAAAGAATAGAACACAAGGCCTCCAGCTGACACTAGCTGAGCTTTAGAGGCTTTCCTTTCTAACAGGGCTATTTCCTCAACCAGAAAACTATGTCGTTACACTGTTTTCTACATACTCCCTACCCACTTCCAAAGCACCTATAAGTAGGCCCAGTGGTAGAGTGGCAAAGTCCTACTGCAAGCACTTTCCCTGGTGCATCCAGTTATACCCAACCCAAGCACACCTGCTCATGGAGGCAGACAGGTTGGAGGGGTGAAAGAACTACATACTCTGCTGTTTCACTGCCATTAAAGTAAACCAATAAACTTGATATTATATTTATACCACCTGTCACTAGGAGTGTGGTTGTGGGGATGTGTGTATTGCACGGATGTCTCCTTACAGGGTACCTAACCATCTCCTGACAAGCCTTGACATGTTCATTACTTGTCATTTTCCAAGTAAATTCTCTGATCAGAAATTATAATCACATTTAAAAGTATTTATAAAAATTTCAAAAATAGCTTTTCAAAATGTCAAGAATATCTAAATAACTTACTTGGCAATCCGCAGTTTTCCAACTTCACCTCTTCCAGGGGCTTTAGCCCATTGCTGTGACAAATATTTGGGAACCTAAAACAAAGTAAAACACTAATAAGACTATTTTAGATGATAACAGATCTTTTCAAACATAAAACGATATACTGCTTCTATTTTTATTTTCTGCCTCTAATAAGGGATCATTATCAAGTTATCACTGTATGTTTTATACTACATGAAATACGAAGACACATAAAAAATGATTTTAGTGCCGGGCGCGGTGGCTCACGCCTGTAATCCCAGCACTTTGGGAGGCCGAGGCGGGCGGATCACAAGGTCAGGAGATGGAGACCATCCTGGCTAACACAGTGAAACCCCGTCTCTACTAAAAACACAAAAAACTAGCCGGGCGCAGTGGCGGGCGCCTGTGCTCCCAGCTACTCGGGAGGCTGAGGCAGGAGAATGGCATGAACCCGGGAGGCAGGGCTTGCAGTGAGCCGAGATCTGGCCACTGCACTCCAGCCTGAGCGACTGAGTGAGACTCTGTCTCAAAAAAAAAAAAATGATTTTAGCTCTCAAAAGAGCTTAATCGAGGTGGCAACACAAAACTAACATAGGTCAAAAAATCTAATAATAATAAAGCACTAACTTATCTTCCCAAGTCAGTCCAGTTAAAGGTCACAGAAGAGAAAGATGACCAGAAAAGGCTTCTCAGAAGAGAACAGCACTGACTACAGTAATAGCATGATTTAGAAACACCACTGGGCTTAAGATTATTTCAAAAGTCAAGTTTTATTATGTAGAAAATTGTAACTTTGACTACTGTGAAGAAGAAGCTGCTAATATAAAGGGTTATCAAACAGCATAGCTAACATTTATATAATCCTGCCTTCCTGACACTGTTGTAAGCACTTTATATAGATTGACACATTTAATCCTCACATCTCTATGGAACAGTTCTATTACCCCCATTTTACAGATGATGAATCTGAGGCACTGAGGGACTATACAATTTACTCAAGGTTATATAATTAGTAAAGATGGAGCTAGGATTCTAACCCAGGCAGTCTGCCTCCAGGGACTGTGTTTTTAACCAACACACCATATTGTGTCTGTAACTGGATACATGCAATCAAAAGGACTTTAATTCTCAAAAAGGAGAAGTGGATGATATATGCTGAATCCCTATTATATAACTTATCTATCTCATTTCTTCTAAAAAGTAATTTGGACTCGAATCAGTGCATACCTTGAAAGCTATCCTATTATTAGGAGTAAATGAGATACACCAAGTACGAAGCATAATGCCTTACACAAAGCAAGTACTCAGTGTCAGGTGTCATTATTTTTTCATGATAAATTTGGAATGATAGTCCAGCTGCCAAAGCTGAGAAGGAAAGAAATTCTACCTAGCAAGACAAAAAAACACCACTTGACCACTAGTCAAATAAATTGCAGTACCTTGGAACAGCAAAAATTCAGGAATTGAAGGGTGAAAAGAAGCCCCCAATGGTATCTGTTCACTTACGTACGCACTCCTCACACTAAAACTTACTGAACAGGGCTGGGCGTGGTGGTTCACGCCTGTAATCCCAGCACTTTGGGAGGCCGAGACGGGCAGATCACGAGGTCAAGAGTTTGAGGCCAGCCTGGCCAACATGGTGAAACCTCACCTCTAATAAGAATACAAAAATTAGATCGTGCCAGAGCAAGACTCCATCTAGAAAAAACAAATAAATAAAGTTACTGAACAACTATTAAATATTATGGGTTCACCGGGCGTGGTGGCTCACTCCTGTAATCCCAGCACTTTGGGAGACCGAGGAGAGCAGATTACTTGAGGTCAGGAGTTCGAGACCAGCCTGGCCATCGTGGCAAAACCCTGTCTCTACTAAAAATACAAAAATTAGCAAGACGCAGTGGCACATGCCTGTGGTCCCAGCTACGAGGAAGACTGAGGCACAAGAATCGCTTGAACCCAGGAGGTGGTGGTAGCAATGAGCTGAGACTACTCCACTGCACTCAAGCCTGGGTGACAGAGAGAGACTCTGTCTCAAAAAAAAAAAAAAAAAAAGAGACAATATACTTGAGTCAGTCAGGTACCATGCTAAACATCCATTATCCCGTTTCATCCTTCCAATCACCCTACAAAATCACATTCTCCTCACCCTACAGATGAGAAAACTGAGGTTCAGAGGGCTGAAATAACTCAGGTAGCCAGGATCAGATTCAAGACTCAACTCCAGACAGGTCTTTTGCTTTCTTCACTAGACCATACTACCTCTCAGGAGGGTATATGTGCTAAAGAAGAGTATGTAATAGATCTAAGGGAAAGAGGATTTTGAAGATTCCATATCTCAACAGAACTTCCACTACACTGTACTCCATTCATCCAAACAAGCTAAGAGGATTTGGCAAACTCCTTATGATAACTGTATCTACCCACTCGGTCTCCTTTGATTACAGGTGACAGAAAACCCACTTAAAAGAAGATTTAATGTGACAAATAACAAAAAATTCCAGAGGTAGCTTTAAAGTGGCTTCATTAAGGGCTCAAATAATGTCCCCAGGACTCTTTCACTATTTCTTATCTATCACCTCAGGTAGCAAGATGGCAGAGGCAGCTCCTGAAGAGCACAAGTCTCCTTCCCAGAAGTCCCTAGCGAAAATTTGTCTTTCATGAAGCTGACAAGGGTGTGTGCCCTTCCTTCGACCTATCACTGTTCCCAGAGATGAGATACTTCACTGGTCAGGCTGAGTCAATGACATCTTTGGGGAAGGGTAGTCAACACCACTAAAATCACACAGATTGAAAAGGGGAAGCACTGGTTTCCACAAGCACAGTCAAGATTCTGCAACAATGTCAAAGTAAATGGATACTGGTTAAAGAGGCAAATGTCCACAACATTATCTATTGGACAGCCTACGAATTTCTCATTACCAACAACAGTATCCCTTTCACAATCTGTATTTCAAGCAACCATTCTGAGCACCATCTCCTAAATTCCTAGCTCTCTCCTTAGTACTTTTGTTGTGAATCAGGAGAACCAGGGAGAGACCTTGGGGTGAATACAGGAAGGTATCTTTATTGAGTGCACTCAGACCCAACGGACTTAACATCCAAAGACCGGGCCCAAAACAAAGACAGCACTTGACTTTTATACACACCTTAAAAAGGTGTGGGCTAGCTTGAAGCAGGCTTACAGCGGCGCGAATGCAGGGATACAGAGGCAGGACAAAGACAGTTAATCAAATTGTAACAGGTTCATAACTCAGGATTACACGTGACCGCCGCTACGCAGCCCAGATGTCCACTATCTAGGTTTGCCGAGTGCCTAGCACAGCTTGTTCCATGGCTTTCACTATGGCGCCCAGGTGGCCCGCTCAGATGGTTTATGAACTTCACCCCGCTGATTAGATAAAACAGAAGACTTGAAGTCACCAGTTACAGAGAACAGGAATTTACAAACTGATACCATAAAACAAAGGAAAATTTGTTTTTCTTCTCCCTATGTTGAGGGAGTGCTGGGAGAGTCTCCAGAGCACATTCTTTTGTGTCCTGGCTTCTTAGATAGTATTATCAAGACTTTTCCTGGGTCTGGGCTGTGCCCGCTGCTCCCTCTGGGACAAGTCAGCCTAATACAGGAAAGCTTATTTCTCTTTTTATTTTTCTTTCTTTAATTTCCTGCCTCACTTTGACTCCCAACAATTCTTCTAACCCTTCAATTCGCTGACTCTAATTAACATCTTCTCACTGTCCCCCATCTGCTATGTCCTCATTTCTCTCTTTAATGAAACTAGATTCCATGGTCCATCACTATAATCATTCCTTTACCTCTATCTTCCTCCGTCATACTGGCCTGGCAGAACCTTAATCCTGATTAAAGCCAATCTCTACTTTTCTTTATTAATTTATAATTTATCCAAGGTTTTATTTTATTGTGTTATGCCACTTCTCTGCCACACTTGCACCTGAGCAGCTGAAGGGACGCTCACGATCATGCTAGCTGGTCTCACATTAAATACATGACTACAAACATCAAGTAAGCCCTTAGTGACACCTGGCAAGTTAACTACATCTCCCTAGTCGATTCAGTTCCTCACTCCTGATTATTCAAATGTTCTCTTTTCACTTCTCGAACCTACACCTCTTCCTTCCTCCTCCCTCTGTGCTAACCTGACTTCCTCTTCCACTGAGAAAAAGCAAACCATCAAATCTAAGCTTCTACATCTACCACCTAGCCACAGTTGGATCCTTTTACTCGCTTTACCCTCTTTAAACAATGCATAAACTATGGCCAATCCCTCCACTTGTGCACTGAATATCTTTCCCTGTTATGTAACTAACCAAGGACATCTTTCCTTCAAGTATATCCTTTCTCTCCTCTATTGCCTTCTTTGCTTAATCATTCCCATCAGCACAATAATGGTAATAATAGCAGCTAAGACAAAGTGCTTACTAAATGTAGCAGGGAGATTTCTAAGATGGTTCCCAACGATCCCCACCTGCTATCAACCCCATCCACTTACTGGTATAATCTCCTCTCCCTCAGTGTGAGCAGTATCTGTGACACAGGGCAAAAGTGACAGGACTTCACTTCTGTTACTGGGTTACATAAGATTATGACTTCTGTCTTCTCTCATTGCTTTCTCAGTCTGCACACTCTGATTTAGAAATCTGCCATATTGAAGAGGCCCACATGGCAAAACAAAAAACAAACAAACAAACAAAAAACACTAATGACCGGCTTTAGCCAAGAGTCAGCTAGGAACTTGGACTCTTAAATCCAACAACCCTGGAGGAACTGAATTCTACCAACCACATGAGCTTGGAAACAATAATTCCCCAGTCAAGACTTCAGATGAGAATCCAACCCTGTCTGATACCTTGACTATCGCCGGTGAGAGACTCTGAGGCAAAGGAGTCAACTAAGCCATGCCAGAGTACAGCCCATAGAAACTGTGAAATAATAAATGCGTGTTGTTTTAGACTACTAAGTCCGCAGTAATAGATTATATACCAATAGATAATACATTAAGCAACAAGCACTCTTCTAAATGCTGTAAATATATTAACCATCTACTTCTCCCACTGTCTTCATTTTACAGATGAGGAAACTAAGGCACAGGAAGGCTTACAAATTTGTTCAAGATCATGCACCTTGGTAAGGGCAAACTTAATAATCCTTTCCACCCAGTGTTTGATTTCTCTGCCTTTTCTTTTCTTTTCTTTTTTTTGAGACAGGGTCTCATTCTGTCACCCAGGCTGGATTCACAATTTTGGCTCACTGCAGCCTCCACCTCCTGGGCTCCAATGATCCTCCCACCTCAGCCTCCCAAGTAGCTGAACTACAGGTTTGCACTACAATGCCCAGCTAAGTTTTGTCTTTTTGGTGGAGACGAGGTCTCATCACATTGCCCAGGCTGGTCTCGAACTTCTGGGCTCAAGGGATCATCTCACCTGAGCCTCCCAAGGTGCTGGGATTACAGGCATGAGCCATCATGCCTGGTCTTCTGCCTCTCTTTATGGCAGAACTCCTTGAGAGCGTTCTCTATGTTAGCTGTCTACACGGACTCCTCTGCCACTTTGTTTTGAACTTACTCCAGATAGGCTTTCCTCCCTACCACTCCACTGAACCTGATCACAGGGTTATTAAGATCTCCAAATTGCCAAGTCAAAGTTTAGTCCTCATCTCTCATACTTATCAACAATATTTGAGAACTAATCGTTTCCTATTCCTTCAAACATTTTATTCACTTGGCATCTGGGTAATCACATTCTTTCGATTTCTCTCTCTACTTCTCTGGACTCTTCCTTTTTGGTCTCCACATCTAGATGCTCATCTTTCTGGCCTCTTAACTTCCATGGGCACTGGATTCAGCCCTTGGATCCCCGCTCTTCTCTGTATACTTTCTTTTTTTTTTTTTTTTTTTTTTTTGGTGACAGAGTTTTGCTCTTGTTGCCCAGGCTGGAGTGCAATGGCGCGATCTTGGCTCACCGCAACTTCCACCTCCTGGGTTCAAGCAATTCTCCTGCCGCAGCTAATTTTGTATTTTTAGGAGAGATGAGGTTTCTCCATGTTGGTCAGGATGGTCTTGAACTCCTGACCTCAGGCGATCCACCTGCCTTGGCCTCCTGAAGTGCTGAGATTACAGGCGTGAGCCACCACGCCCGGCCCTGTATACTCTCAATCTTATGTAACTTCATCCAGTCTCATGGCTTTAAATACCATCTGTATAATGACAACTCTCAAACTTACAACAAGCTCAGGTTCTCCCCCAAAGTCTCAATTTATATATCTAACTGCCTACTCAAACTCTCCATCTTAATATTCAATAAGCATTTCAAAGTTAAAATCTCCATACCAGAACTCATTTCTCCCTCATAAAACTTGCTCCTGCTGCAATTTTCCATATCTTAGTAAAAGGGAACTCCATTCTTCCAAGCACTCAGGCTGAAACCTTGGAGTCATCCTGAATATCCTTTTTCTTATACCCCAAATCCAATCAACTGATACATCCTGTCAGCATCTTCAGATTATATCCAGACTCCAGCCTTTTCTCACCAACTCAAGTTACTACCCTAGCCCAAGTTACCATCATCTCTTGAATAATTGTTAACAGACTCCTGAATTCCTTGCTTCCACTTTTGTCCATGTAGTTATTCGCAATAAAGCAGCCAGAATTGTCATCTTAAAACCCAAGTCAGATGATACTGTTCTGCTCAGAACCTTTCCATGTATTTAACAGACATCTACATAGTGCTTACTATGTTTACCAGATACTTTTCTAAACAGTTTGCAAATATTATTTCATTTAATCCTTATAACAGTCCCATCATCATTCTATTTTGCAACTGCAGAAACTGAAGCACCAAAAAGCTATTATTTGTTCAAAGTCTCACAACTACTAGTGATGCAGCTAGGATTCTAACCTAAGCATGTTGACTCCATAGTCCACGACTTTAGTCACCATACCATGCTGCCTCTCCATGGCTGCTGGCTTTCCATCTCACTCAGAAGAAAAATCCTATAATGTCTTAGGTGACCCAGTCCCCTGGATGATCCTATCCTGTATCTTCAGCTCCTACTCTCCCTCTTATCTTACTCAAACCACACAGACCTGTCAACATTTGCAGTGACATCCCATCTAAAGACCCATTTGCTGTTATTTCTGTCCGGAACACTCTTCCCATTGGTATCTGCAAGGGCAAGCCCATAAATTCCTTTACGTCTCTGCTCAAAGACCATCTTATCAGTGAGGTCCTTTCCCGCCCTATTTAAAATAGTATCACGTTACATCACATTACGTTCTAGATCCTTGACCTTGTTTTATTTTATAACTTTTGTTTACTGTCATATATCTAGCACCTAGAATAACAGAAGAATAGTTATCATTTTAATGACTGGATATTGTTGAAGAAACACTAATGTAATGGCAATGATGGTTAATACTGTAATATACCTAGGATATATAATTTACTACACTTCATTTCATTCTCAGAGGGAAGTCTCAGTTCAGAGATCCACCTTAAAATAAGGGGAAGGGCTGGGCATGGTGGCTCATGCCTGTAATCCCAGCACTTTGGGAGGCTGAGGTGGGTGGATCATTTGAGCACAGGAGTTCAAGACCAGCCTGGGCAACGTTGCAAAACCCCATCTCTACAAAAAATACAAAAATTAGCCAGGCGTGGTGGTGTGTGCCTGTAGTCCCAGCTACTCAGGAGGTTGAGATGGGAGGATCACCTAAGTCCGGGAAGGTTGAGGCTGCAGTGAACCACGATTGTGCCACTGCACTCCAGCCTGGGTGACAGTGTTAAGACTCTGTCTCAAATAAATAAATAACTAGCAAGAGGACAAAATGCAAATAGTGGAGTAGGGCATTTTCTAACCTACTACTTTGCCCTCACTGCTATACTCTGAAATGCTCTCAAAGAGAACACAAGAATGTTTGGGAGCTTTGGAACTCTGAAATGAGATCATACTTCTTCAACATATTAACCAGATCAGGATTTTCTGTGATCAAATTACCGGAGACTATAATTCAGGCCTTCAAACAAGAAAACAGTTCAAGGGAAAATAACTATCATACATTAAAGCAAATTTAAGAATCAAATTCAGTACAAAAAACTGTACCTAATACAAGCAATTACCAACTTAAAAACAGTGTGTTGGGCATGGTGGCTCATACCTATAAACCCAGCACTCTGGGAGGCTGAAGTGGGAGGATCACTTGAGCCCAGGAGTTTGAGACCACCATGGGCAACATACAGAGACTCCATCTCTACAAAAAATCTAAAAATTAGTTAGGCATGGTAGTACACACCTGTGATTCAAGGTACTCAGGAGGTTGAGGCAGAAGGATTGTTTAAGCCCAGGAGTTTGAGGCTACAGTGAGCCATGATCACATGCCACTGCACTCCAGCCTGGGCGACAGAGTGAGGCTCTTTCTCAAAAAATAAAATAAAATAAATTTTTTTTTTCTTTTGAGACGGAGTCTCGCTCTGTCACCCAGGCTGGAGTGCACTGGCGCAATATCAGCTCACTGTAACCTCGGTCCCAGGTGCAAGTTATTCTCCTGCCTCAGCCTCCCAAGTAGCTAGGATTACAGGTGCCCACCACTACGCCTGGCTAATTTTTATATTTTCAGTAGAGACGGGGTTTCACCATGTTGGTCAGGCTGGTCTCGAACTCCTGACCTCAGGTAATCCACCTGCCTCAGCCTCCCAAAGTGCTGTAATTACCACAATGCCCGGCCACAAAAATAATTTTTTTAAAAGGCCAGGGATGCCAGGTGCGGTGGCTCACACTTGTAATCCCAGCACTTTGGGAGGCTGAGGCAGGTGGATCACAAGGTCAGGAGTTCGAGTCCAGCCTGGCCAACATGGCAAAACCCTGTCTCTACCAAAAATACAAAAATTAGCTGGGCGTGGTGGCGGGCACCTGTAATCCCAGCTACTCGGTAGACTGAGAAAAGAGAATCACTTGAACCCGGGAGGCGGAGGTTGTAGTGAGCCGAGATCGAGCCACTGCACTCCAGCCTGGGCCACAAGAGCAAGACTCCGCCCTCCCCCCAGAAAAAGGCCAGGGGTGGCGGCTCACACCATAATCCCAACACTCTAGCACTTCGGAAGGCCAAGGCAGGTGGACTGCTTGTGTCCAGGAATTTGAGATCAGCCTGGGAAACATGGTGAAACCCTGTCTCTACAAAAAAAAAAAAAAAAATTAGCTAGGCATAGTGACACATGCCTATAGTCCCAGCTACTCAGAAGGCTGATGTAGGAGGATCACTGCAGCCCAGGAGGCAGAGGTTGCAGTGAGCCATTCACAGCACTTCACTCCAGCCTGGGAGACAGAGTGAGACCCTGTCTCAAAAAGAAAGGAAAAAAAAAAAGTAGTTGTGTTCCAGAAGTTAAAGGACAAAAACAAGTTTGTAGCTCATATTGCACTGTCTTCATTATTATAATAAAACTGTAGGTTCCCAGGTAAGCTCACCAGCTTATTTAATTCAAAGGTTCCTAAAATACTATACCCTTGCAGTAAAAATAATAATAATAAGAGCATATTAATTATATATAGCTCTCTACACCAAGAACTTACAGAAATTGGCTTCCCAGAAGTCCCAGCCTATTAAGTTGGTCTCAGTGAGCCAAAATTACACCACTGCACTCCAGCCTGGCAACAGAACGAGACTCAACTCCGTCTCAAAAAAAAAGGGGGGCACACAAAAAGGAAAAAAAAAAAATTTCTATTGCAAAGCTTCTAGCCTAACAAATCTGAATCACTATTTCCATACTTAGGCAAGATAATTAACCTCCCTAACCTTAAATTTTATCATCTGAAATATATAATTAGTACCTGCTTCATAGGTTTGCTTTGCAAAATACCTGCTACACAAGAAATGTTAAGTTCCTTTTTCTCCTACTAGCTGCAAGGCTTCAGGGTATTACCCACTCCAGTTTCATCTCTCCCTCGTATATAACTCTCTTTGGCCAACAATGTCCAAGTGCTTGCCTGTCTGTGAAAAAATATAAGTTAGCCAGGAATGGTGGCTCACGCCCGTAATTCCAGCACTTTGGGAAGCTGAGGCAGGTGGATCACAAGGTCAGGTGTTCGAGACCAACATGGTGAAACCCCATCTCTACTAAAGATACAAAAAATTAGCCAAGCGTGGTGGTGCACGCCTGTAATCCCAGCTATTATGGAGGCTGAGGCAGGAGAATAGCTTGAACCTGGGAGGCAAAGGTTGCAGTGAGCCGAGATTGCGCCACTGCACTCCAGCCTGGGTGACAGTGTGAGACTCCGTCTCAAACAAAAAAGAAAAGAAAAAGAAACCCCATCTCTACTAAACACACAAAAATTAGGCGTGGTGGTGGATGCCTGTAATCCCAGCTACTTAGGCTGAGGCAGGAGAACTGTTTAAATCCAGGAGGCGGAGGTTGTAGTGAGCCAAGACTGCGCCACCTGCACTCCAGCCTGGGTGACAGAGCAAGACTCCATCTCAAAAAATAAACAAATAAATAAAAGAAGAACACAACATTCATAGGGCACGATGTCCATCCTTCCAATCCTGATCCTCTCCTCCAACAAACATTAGCCACAGTGCTTACAAGAAGAAAGTTTACTGGGCTAGAAAAATATCTTTCTGTTGCCTACAAAGCCATTGGTTAGACCTGGTGCGCCTCTCCACTTATCCCTCCAAAAAAAAGACTGTACTTCTTATCATTCAAGCCCCAATGATATTCGCAACTTTAAAAATCCCACTCCTAACAACCTTGCCAACTGTATCTCCTCTTCCCCATCATATACCTTACCCTCCAGGGAACCATAACTAGAGAAAATGGTTTTCCAGAAATCTAAATATTAGAGGCCAAAAAACAACCATGCTAAAATCAGCCAGGCGCAGTGGCTCACGCCTGTAATCCCAACACTTTGGGAGGCCGAGATGGGAGGACTGCTTGAGAAAAGGAGTTTGAGACCAGCCCGATCAACATGGTGAGACCCCATCTGTATTCTTTAAAACAATATTTAAAAATTTAAGAAAGAAGAACTCTGCTAAAATATTTTTAAACATCAGAGTCTCACTCTATTGCCCAGGCTAGCATGCAATGGTGCAATCTCAACTCACAGCAACCTCCGCCTCCCAGGTCCAAGCAATTCTCCTGCCTCAGCCTCCAGAGTAGCTGGGATTACACAGGTGCCCGCCACCACACCCAGCTAATTTTTGTATTTTCAGTAGAGATGGGGTTTCACTATATTGGCCAGACTGGTCTTAAACTCCTGACCTCAAGTGATCCACCTGCCTCAGCCTCCGAAAATGCTGGGATTACAGGCGTGAGCCACTGTGCTCAGCACATCACCCAATTTTTAAATCATTACTTGGTATAGGGGGCACAGCAGTGGTGTGCCCAGTAGGTAACCTAACAATAGCATAAATTGAGCAATATAAACAGGGTAGTACAAACTACAAAAGACTAGCTCTATGACAAGGTAAAAATTATAGCTAATTACATGTTTTGGCAGGTGACAGCTATTGTAAAGTGTTAAATTCAATCATGTCTAATGCCTATCAAAATGTGTTTGGATCATCTTTCTTTTGTAGATTTAAGACATTCAAAATTGGCTATCTGCTCCTCCCGTCTGACAGACAGTCGCATCTTCTCTCACATCACCAGCTGCGTCCCTGAGGCACCATGGTGAAGGTGAAGGTAGGAGTCAATGGATTGGGTCACACTGGGTGCCTGGTCACGAGCGAGGGCTGCTTTTAACTTTGGTAAAGTGGATATTGTCGCCATCAATGATCCCTTCATTGACCTCAACTACATGGTCTACATGTTGCCGTATGATTCCACCCATAGCAAATCCCATGGCACCATCAAGGCTGAGAACAGGAAGCCTGTCATCAATGGAAATCCCATCACCATCCTCCAGGAGCAAGATCCTTCCAAAATCAAGTGGGGTGATGCTGGCGCTGAGTACACTGTGGAGTCCACTGGTGTCTTCACCCCCATGGAGAAGGCTGGGGCTCACTTGCAGGAAGGAGTCAAAAGGGTTATCATCTCTGCCCCCTCGCTGACGCCCCCATGTTTGTGACGGGCGTGAACCATGAGAAGTACGACAACAGCCTCAAGATCGTCAGCAATGCCTCCTGCACTAACTGCTTAGCGCCCCTGGTCAAGGTCATCCATGACAACTTCAGTATCGTGGAAGGACTCATGACCACAGTACACGCCATCACTGTCACCCAGAAGACTGTGCATGGCCCCTCCAGAAACTGTGGCGTGACAGCTGCAGGGCTCTCCAGAACTTCATCCCTGGCTCTACTGGCGTTGCCGAGGCTGTGAGCAAGCTCATCCCTGAGCTGAATGGGAAGCTCACTGGCATGGCCTTCCATGTCCCCACTGCCAACGTGTCAGTCATGGACCTGACCTGCCGTCTGAAAAAACCTGCCAGATATGATGACATCAAGAAGGTGTGAAGCAGGCATTGGAGGGGGCCCCCTCAAGGGCATCCTGGGCTACTCTGAGCACCAGGTGGTTTCCTCTGACTCCAACAGCAACACTCACTCTTCCACCTTCAATGCTGGGGCTGGCACTGCCCTCAATGACCACTTTGTCAAGCTCATTTCCTGGTATGACAATGAATCTGGCTACAGCAACAGGGTGATGGACTTCATGGCCCACATGGCCTCTAAGGAGTAAGACCCCGGACCACCAGCCCCAGTGAGAGAACAAGAGGAAGAGAGAGGCCCTCAATGCTGGGGAGTCCCTGCCATACTCAGTCCCCAACCACACTGAGAATCTCCCCTCCTCAGTTTCCATGCAGACCCCCTGAAGAGGGAGGGGCCTAGGGAGCTCTGCCTTGTCGTGTGCCATCAATAAAGTCCCCTGTGCTCAGCCCAAAAAAAAAAAAAGATTCTCAAAATTCCAGAAATAGCACTTCATTAGGCCAGAACAGTACAGGTCCCGGATATGTTGTTATTTTAGTAAACAATCTACTACTATATTTGTTTTTCCCTAAACACACTATTTATCCCCAGTCCTGGTGGTAAGATTTTTTTTTTTCCTTTTCAGATAGGGTTTCACTCTGTCGCCCAGCCTAGAGTACAAGGGGTGTGATCTCAGCTCACTGCAGCCTCAACCTCCTGGGCTCAAGTGATCCTCCCACCTCAGTCTCCCAAGTAGCTGGGACTACAAGCGTATGCCACCATGCCCAGCTAACTTTTTGTAGTTTTTGTAGATAAAAGGTTTTGCTATATTGCCCAGGCTGGTCTCAAATTCCTGGGCTTAGGCAATTCGCCCGCCTCCTCCTCCCAAAGTGCTGGGATTACAGGCATGAGCCACTGCACCTGGCCTTCCATAAGCTCTTCTTGAAAGCTTGTTTGGAGGTTCCAGCAGGGGAGTACAGCCACACATATACCCTTGACTGAAGACCAGTCCTCCTCTATCAGGATGGTCATCCTCTTTGATCAAGGGTGCAGCTTCAGGAGGGACATACATGGAGTGGAGTGGGAGGAAGGGGACACCCACCTAGCCAGCCAGATTAGCCAAATCAACCCTGGTGATCAATGGGGAGACAGATGTCCCAGCCAGATCACACTCACAGCCAATTTTTTTTTTTTTTTTTTTGAGACAGGGTGTTACTCTAGTTGCCCAGGCAGGAGTGCAGTGGCACAATCTCGACTCACTGCAACCTCCAAATAGGCTCTTCTTAAACATCACCTTCTCTATGATGTCTTTCCAGTTCTGGTGAAGCATTAATTTTTTTCCTGCTCAAAACTCTAAGAGATCTTGTATGTATAGTCCTTACTGCATTTACAGAGTTGTGTAACTGTCTGGTGATAGAATTAAATATGTACAAGATGACCTCGATATATTCTAGGAAGAAACATTATTGGCCGGGCGCAATGGCTCAAGCCTGTAATCCCAGCACTTTGTGAGGCCGAGACGGGCGGATCACGAGGTCAGCAGATCGAGACCATCCTGGCTAACACGGTGAAACCTCGTCTCTACTAAAAAAAAAAAATACAAAAAATTAGCCGGGCAAGGTGGCGGGCGTCTGTAGTCCCAGCAACTCGGGAGGCTGAGGCAGGAGAATGGCGTAAACCCGGGAGGCGGAGCTTGCAGTGAGCTGAGATCCGGCCACAGCATTCCAGCCTGGGCGGCAGAGTGAGACTCCGTCTCAAAAAAAAAAAAAAAAAAAGAAACATTATTTAGCAAAGATCAGAACTCAAGGTATTATTTTTAATAGGAAATATTAATGTAAGGAGAAAACACTTGAAATCAATATGCAGTTCAATTAGAATTCTGATTAGATGAGAATGAAGATACACTTACTAAGCAACAAGTTACTATTTCTTTTTTTTTGGAGATGGAGTTTTTGCTCTGTTGCCCAGGCTAAAGTACAATGGAGCAATCTCGGCTAACTGCAACCTCCGCCTCCCAGTTTCAAGCAATTCTTCTGCCTTAGCCTCCTGAGTAGCTGAGAATACAGGAGCATGCCACCACAACCAGCTAATTTTTGTATTTTTAGTAGAGATGGGGTTTCACCATATTGGCCAGGCTAGTCTCAAACTACTGACCTCGTGATCCACCCGCCTCAGCCTCTCAAAGTGTTGGGATTACAGGCGTGAGCCACCGTGCCCTGCCCAATCCTGTGATAATTTTCTAAATGTGACTCTGGTTACTTACCCTCCCCTCTAATTCATACCGCACACTGCCAAACATTTTTTTTTCTGAATAAATATCTGGCATCTCTACCTCACTCAAATCCTCCAAAAAGTTTGTTACTTCCTTGTAAACTAAAGTTAGAACATCTCCGTTTCATGATATGACAATCTGAGTATATGGTCCCAACCTTTATCTACACAGACCTTCTGCTCTAGGTTCTCTCTGTTTTCCACGACACGCCATGCTGATTATGCATTTTGAGTCTTGCATTTCTGTTCCATTCCCCATGGTATACACCATGTCCACCCACCCAAATCCTGTAAGGCATAAACACTGAGCATTTACCATGCTCCTAGAACAATGGCACCATCTCAAGTCACACCATTTTTTCAAGCTTTTTCCTTCAGTCTGCAAGGGCCATCTCCTCCTTAGTGACTCTCCTCCAATTAACACGCTGCTGGAGAGAGAAATGCCTATTTAATCCATCCTTTTAAGTCACACTGAGCTTGCAAATAAATCAAATGAGTGCCACAGATTAAGGTGAGGGTTAAAGAATGAGAGGTCATGCATTTATTCATCACCTTTTTGTTGAGTAATTACCATGTGCCAAACACTATTCTGGGTATGACAGGCAAAGATCCTGTCTCATGGAATGTGATTTTGTGTGTTGGAAAGACGGAGGTAACCAACTTTGAACACATGAACACAAAATCACTCTACACTGTGAAAACTGCTTTGAAGAATGTAACGGCCGGGTGCGGTGGCTCACGCCTGTAATCCCAGCACTTTGGGAGGCCAAGGCGGGTGGATCACGAGGTCAGGAGATCGAGACCATCCTGGCTAACACGGTGAAACCCTATCTCTACTAAAAATACAAAAAATTAGCCGGGCGTGGGGGCGAGTGCCTGTAGTCCCAGTTACTCGGGAGGCTGAGAGAGAAGAATGGCGTGAACCCGGGAGGCGGAGCTTGCAGTGAGCCGAGATCACGCCACTGCACTCCAGACTGGGCGACAGAGCAAGACTCCGATTCAAAAAAAAAAAAAGAAAAGAAAAGAAAAGAAAGAATATAATACAGATCTGTTGTGTTAGCAAATGATCATAAGGGAGCTATTTTTAAGAAGGCCGACAAGAAAGACCGCTTGGATTTAATTGACGAGAACTCAGCCATGTGATAAATCAGTTAAAGCATTAAGAAACCGAAAGTCCTTACATTTTAAGTCTCAACGACTTTCAGGATCACCTTTTGAATTTGCTTAAGTATTATGAAACTCCCCTAGGAGAAAACACTCCCCAACATGAAACAGTAAAGCACAAATAGTGCCTGCTGTGAGCTAACCAAAATTGCTGTCTTTACATAAAACATTTATTGACGGCCAGTTTCACCAGACCCAAATGTGCTCTGAAAGAATACTCCAGTCCAATGACCTCTCTGAACCTCTCCCTCTGTGAGTTCAGGGCTCTCTCGCCTCTTTTGAGAGCCTCATTAAGGACCATCAACCTAAGAGAACACTTTAAGAGTACGCAGGGACCAGTTCTAGTTTCTCGCCGAAAAAACTGTACAGAAAGCAGACATTCCACTACCTCACACGGGCTCACGGCTAAAACCAGTTTCACCAAGGGAGGATACAAGGAATTCTTCGGTCTGGTATAAAATGCACCGCCCAAGTCTGGGAACACCAAGACAGGGCTCCAGGAAAGCCGTGAGAAAGAGATCTAGTCCAGGCTGATTCAGACCAGTAACTGGCTGAAAGACACTTTGCGTCCCTAAACTAATCTCCTCACCTGCAAACAGATACAACAATGACTCCTGCCTCTCAAAATATGTGAAGCTCTAACGAGATAGCCGTAAAAGAACTTTAAGAGGCGCACGGAGCGGGATGTGCTCAAGTTACTTAAATTATACTTGTGTTAGGAGGAGCGCAAGTGGGAGACACGTGAACATTACCTTGACTAGCCACACTCCTGTGTTCTGTTTGGCGCCGGTCAGGTCGAGTTCCCCGCGCTCGGCCATGGGTCTATCGCCGGTGGACGCGTGCGGGCTACAGCAGCGACACCAGGAGCTGGAGGGCTGAGAAGCGGGCGTCCGGAGCAAAGGGCAAGCGGCGCTGAGAGGTGAAGAGGCAGGGTTCCTTAACCTGCCAGGACACTGGAAACCGCAGAGTAAGAGGAACACGCCGCCGGGAGCCAAGACTGCGCCTGCGCACTGTACGTCCGTACGGCGCGCCGTTGCAGACAAACTTTCTGTTTCGGAAATTCCTTGGGTGGGCGTGGCTGTCAGCGTAGTGTGTATCTGAAGGATTAAAACATAGGGTGAGATGAGCCAAAACGTTAGCAACGTATTTAAAGACATGGCCAGCATAAGTGAAGAAAAAGATTATCAGAATGGACAAACGGGGTTGAAAAAGACAAAAGTTGTCAGAACGTTTCCAACCCTAGCCAAAGAGAGAGAGAGAATATTTGAAGGACGGGCTTAGGTTAGTAAATTGGCACCCCCCCGGCCAACGTCATTAGCACAAGTGGGCACTGGGATCAGACTTGGTAGCCCTGGGTATATTGAAAACATGCCGTTTCTAGACATGAAAAGAAAGCCGTGTTTCAGCTCAGTGGCTACCCGAGCTCCTCTGATTAAGCAAGCAGAGCACCTCAGATTCCAAAACCCGGAGGTCTGTGACGAAACGAACATGTAAGAGAGAAACCTAATCGTTTCCTCCCCTGCTTAAACAGTTCTCTCTTTCTCTTCTTGCCTCTAGAATAAAATTCAATCCTCCTGCTTCAACTGGGCCCTCTCAATTTCATCCGTTTGCACCTCCCACCATCACTCCACCATGCACCGAACCACACCAAACCCAGGAGACTTCCCGGAACACGTCAGAATCTTCCTCGGTCATTTCAGAGCCTCTGCACACTGGATTCCCTTCCTCGGAAGCCCTATTTTACCCCTGCCCTCACTCCCACTCCTTCCTCTGGTTGGCAAACTCCTACTTATGGTTCAAGATCAATGGAAATGTCACTTTCTATGAGATCTTTTATCAACTTCCCCAGAAGAAATTAGTTTTTCTTCACATCACAGTGTGATACTTAGCACTCTGCACTATAATACATATGTTTACATATCTGCCTTTGCTTTCCAGACAATGAACTCCTCCTAGGCAGAAAGAGCTTTATTGCGGTATAATTTACAAATAAAAAATAGTGCTTTGTTCATTTTATATCCACAATGTATAGCACAGTGTTTGACACATTGTCAGGTTTCAGCAGGCTTTGGGTGAAAGAATAGTCGCTGAAGAGAAACAAACGGTAAGGTATTGTTAAGAAGGGTAAGTAATGTATTGAATCACACATCAGAGCCTTGCACAAAATTGAGGAAATTTTATGTGTGTTCAGCACAGGGCCACGAAAGGCTGTCAGAACTCTGCGATTAGCTAGCAAAATTAACAGGAAACGTGGGAAGAGACCCGGAGTGTGTTGAAAATGAAAGTTTCAGTGGCTCAACCCTGTAACCCCACCTTTGGGAGGCTGAGGTGGGAGGATTGTATGTGCCCAGGAGTTCAAGGCTACAGTGAGTTATGATCGTGCCATGCACTCCAGCCTGGGTGACAGAGCAAGGCCCTGTGTTTAAAAAATAAATACTAAAAACAAATTTTTTTTTGGCCAGGCACAGTGGCTCACACCTGTAATCCCAACACTTTGGGAGACCGAGATGGGAAGATCACTTGAGGGTAGGAGTTCAAGACCAGCCTGGTTAACATAGCGAGACCACCATTTCTAAAAAGAAGAAAAAGAAAAAAAAAATTTTTTAAGCAGAAAATGAAGGTTTCTTCTTGTGCAACAACTTGGAAAAGGGCCTAAAACATATAAAGGGTAAGCAGATGAAGGGAACTGCTCTAAACTTTACTCAAGTAGAAGGAATAAATTGAAATACGAGACCATGGGAGAAAAGAAGCAAAGTCTAGAGCACCCCAGAAATAAACTTTAAAGATTGGAGCCTTGGCCTTCGTCTCTGGGTCATGGGAGGCCTTAAAATGTGTATGTGGTGGGTGTATATGTGTGTGTGCACAGAGATTGGGAGAGAAAAAATGGTTAATGAAAAGGCTAGAGAAGAAAGGAAAAGTGGAGATTTAAAAATTATTATATAGAAGAAAGAAAAAAACAACTTATTGAGCACCTCTTCCTCATACACTGTTGAACAAACAGCAAGCTTCCCCTACTGTCCTTTTCAAACAGCTTGAAGAGGGATGTTTACAGAACCGTGAGAGAAAAGGAGGGCATGGCCTCTGTGCACTAAATTCACAGATTTACTGTGGAGGCCCTTAGGGTGATAGATATTACAGCCAGATCCCTCACCTTCCTAAGCACTCATTATATGCCAGATACTTGGCTATTTTTTGTATTATCCCATTTAATCCTTATAACAATTTGCCAGAGTAGATATTATTTTTCCTCAATATAGCCCTATATGTCATTAAACATATCAACATCCAAGAGCTGAGACCACATCCCAGGATGGGGCTCACAGAGCATAGGATGCAGAGGTCAGTGCCCCTAAAAAGGTAACACCAAAATTTTTTACTCCCTCAGATGATTAGTCAAGTTGTTATCAAAATTTTAAGGCACAAATGCAATTCTAGGAAGGAGGGCCCAAGAACTCATTGCTGGCTACAATTTTTCCAAAAAGTCTAATAGTGCTTAGGCCAACTTGAAGCTCCATCCTTATCTAGGACTTAGATTCTAGGTCAGACCTCAAGGCCACCCAACCTTCTTTGCTGCTTTGTTTTTGTTTTTGTTTTTAGACAGAGTCTTGCTCTGTCACCCAGGCTGGAATGTGCAATGGCATGACCACAGCTCACTACAGCCTCCATCTTTCAGGCTCAAGCTGTCCTCCCACCTCAGCCTTCCAAGTAGCTGGGAATACAGGTGCACGCCATCACATCTAGCTAATTTTTGTCTTTTTTGTAGAGATGGGGTTTCATCGTATTGCCCAGGCTGGTCTTGAACTCCTGGGCTCAAGCAATCCACCCACTTCAGTCTCCCAAAATGCTGGGATTACAGGCATGAGCCACCATGCCCAGCCCCAACCTGCTTAATAGGCAGAACTACATTCTTTTTTGTGGGTCTTCTAGACTAGGTGCAGCAGGAAAAATCCCTAACACCACACCCACCACCAAACATGCTTCAATCTAGATGAGTGTTCTCAGCCTCTGGTTCCTGTACAAGGTGCATTAGAATTCCCTGGGGGAAATGTGTTTTAAAATGAAGACACCTGAGCCCCAATCCAGGCAAACAAAATTAGACTTTCTGGAGGTGAGTCTAGAAATTGACATTTTTAGCAAGCTCCCAGAGTGTTTCCTAGGCACACCAAAATCTGAGAATCGTTGTTCTAAATGATAGAGTTCTAACAGATAGAATTCTAATTGATATTTTTCTGATCAATATAGGTCATTAGAACTGGGCCAGTTTCCAAGTCTGAGACGTGTGAAAAAGGTTACCAGAAATTCTAGCTAGAATTCCCTCATGCCTTGTTAATTCAGAACACCACAATTCTATCAGGTAACCATTAAGCAGCAAAACCATTAGGCGAGATGTTACAAGTGAATTGAGGGAATTAGAATGACTTTAACAGATAGCTGACCTCACTTTCAGATTTTGTCCTTGTCTATCATGCACAAGCCTAGTTTCTCCAGGCCAGAGATTTTCTTTGTTCACATTCACTCAGAAACATTCTAGCAAGAGAAAGTATTATCTCCAGGGGAGTTCATATAGGCAAAAAATGCTACGACCAAGACTTTCTTAATAAACCACACTCATTACCTATTGGTTACTAACATAAACATTGTCATTCAAAAATTACAAATGAATATGGCATTGTGGTAATTCATTCAATTTCCCTGACATGAGTGATGTAGTAGGTTGATAATTTTGCTTCAATATGACACCAAGGCTATAAAACTCCTTCTCTGAATTCTCCCTGCCTAAATTCCTGGGAGATCCCTTGTTTCTCCAGTTATACACAAGCAAAAAGAAATACTTCCTAAAATAGTTTCCATATTGTTTAGTATAGAAAGAGAGCAGGAGTTTTGGAGTCAAACTTTTTACTTTTTTTTTCTCTGTCACCCAGGCTGGACTGTAGTGGCGCTACCTTGGCTCACTGCAACCTCCGCCTCCCGGGTTCCAGTGATTCTTGTGCCTCAGCCTCTGAAGTAGCTGGAACTACAGGCACATACCACCATGCCCGGCTAACTTTTGTATTTTTAGTAGAGATGGAATTTTACCATGTTGGCCAGGCTGGTCTCGAACTCCTGACCTCAGGTGATCTGCCCACCTCTGCCTCCCAAAGTGCTGGGATTACAGGCGTGAGCCACTGTGCCTGGCCAGTCAAACATATTTCAAGTGATACCTCTGCTGTGTACCAGCCTAATTATGTTAATCTCTCTGCACCTGTTTCCTTGCTTATATAATGGAATTATTATACTCACTTTGTAGAGTTATGATGTGACTAAACGAGAAAACATATTAAAAGAATTTAACATTATGATGTGGAAATTATTTTGTAACTGCATTAATTATATTGCAATTATATATATTGCAATAAATATAAATAATTGAAAGGAAACACAAAAGTTTTATTATAGGCAGCAGTATACTGGTAAATGTTTAACAGCTGGGCTCCCTAAACTCCCCTACCCCCAGGAAAGCCCTGATTTGTAGTGTTTACCAATTTCCATGGTGCCAGTACTTCTACAATAGCTGATTTCAAGCTGCCAAGAAGAGATCACCGAAGGCAAAGTTGGAAGAGATGCACTGTACATTGTATAGTATATAACCTCTATAGGCCGGGCACAGTGGCTGAGGCCTATAATTCCAGCAATTTGGGAGACCAAGGTGGGTGGATCACTTGAGTCCAGGAGTTTGAGACCAGCCCTGCCAAAATGAAGAAACCCCGTCTGTACTAAAAATACAAAAATTAGCTGGGCGTGGTAGTACACCCCAGTAATACCAGCTACTCGGGAGGCTGAGACACAAGAATCGCTTGAACCCAGGAGGTAGAGGTTGCAATGAGCCAAGATTGTGTCACTGCACTCCAGCCTGGGTGACAGGGCAAGACTAAGTTTCAATAAATAAATAAATGTACTGTATAGTATTGTAATACATTGTGTAGTATTTTCACTAGATAGATACTTAAATATAACTTTAAGAGCATGGATAATAATAAAATACAGAAAAATAATTAGGAAGTGATGAGTATTAAGTTTTTATTACCTTTATGTTTAATATTATTTGTGTTTTAGGAAAAAGAAGTAGCATCTGCAAACCCTGAGGAGGGAAGCCCCTGGTATGTTGGTATCTGTGGGAGAGAGAGGATGCCAGTGGCAGGATATAGTGAAACTGCAGCAGTGCCATTGGCTGAAGAGGGAGGGAGTGGATAGACGATGCAAGGCCTTGGAGACCTTGTACAAAGCAAATGTAAACTGGAAAGAGAATTTTTTTTTTTTTTTGAGATGGAGTGTCACTGTTGCCCAGGCTGGAGTGCAGTGGCGCAATCTTGGCTCACTGCAACCTCCACCTCCCAGGTTCAAGCAATTCTCCTGCCTGGATTACAGGTGCGTGCCACCACACCCGGCTAATTTTTTGTATTTTCAGTAGAGACAGAATTTTACCGTGTTGGTCAGGCTGGTCTCGAACTTTTGACCTTGTGATTCCCTTGCCTCAGCCTCCCAAAGTGCTGGGATTACAGGCATGAGCCACCATGCCTGGCCAACTGGAAGGTTAATTTAAGCTTGAATATAAAATAATTATATTTACTTTTTCAAAAGATCCCTGTAGTTGCTGTGGAAAAAATGGTTTGGAGGAGACCAGAATGAAAAACCAAGAGACCAGTTGAGACACTATTGTACTAATCCAAATGGAAAAGGATAGTGGTTTTGATTAGGAAAGTGGTAGTGAAGATAAAGGAAGTGGATCAATTTGAAACACATCAGATATAGGTTTAGGAGGCAGAATTGACAAGGCTTTGTAATTCTTTGCTGTATAGCAAAATAGGAACAGGACCATCTACCAAGTGATAACTCAGAATAAGAAAACAAAACATACACACACAGCATTGCTGCTTCTGGGAGATCAGACAAGACTCTGCATGTATTTTGCCTGATGGATGACAGGATTCCGTTGAATTGCGTCTGTTCAGTGCCTTATGTCTGATGTGACATATGGCTGCTGTGGCCTGCAAGAAGCCTTCACTCTCAGTAAGTCACTTTAATTGCTCATTAGGTATTGCTGTGGGAATAAAGTGTTAAAGCATGAGAAAATTTAATTTATCATTACTGTAATGAAATCCAATTACAGTATGAAAATATGTAATTTACCAAAACATTTATATCATATTTTATACATTAAATAAAATTATAGTATAGGAAGCAGCACTGAAATACTTGATCAAAGTACTCAAATAAAAACCACAAATAAGAATAAGCCCTAAAATACCATATTAAACAGACAGATTCTCACTAGTGTTCAGATTTCAAAGCCAGAGAAGCCATGTGTGCTCAATATCAATGAGTAATTGTGTCCACATTCTGCTAAGAGCAAATCTTGGGGCTTCCTTTTTGATGGATTTCCTCCCCAAATACACAAGTATCAGGGGAAGACAGTTTTCACATCCAGGGGTAGGTGAAAATTTTAGATAAATATCAATGGGTGGAGTCAAGGAATGTTCAGTTTAAGGACCCTTTCTATAGGTCAAGCTCTTGCCGTAGTTTTGTCAACATAATTCACTTCCCTAGTATGTAAACAACTGAGCCGACACGGTGGCTCTGCTGCATATAAAGCTGTTGGGGACTAGGGTCCTTCCATCTCATATTTTTACACATCCCTGTGTAGTGTCCTTTTCTGCATAGGGGACGATAATGTCTGCATTTTTCAGCCAAAAGGAAAAGGGAAAGGGTAAAAAGAGTGTACATGACTTTGGCCTTTTTTTTTCTTTTCTTTTTTTCTGTTTTTTTTTTTTTTTTTTAAAAGAGTGTTTAGACTAGAAACCAAATAAGGTCCATACATTGTGGTTGGTTTTGATGTCTCTTAGTCCTCACCTCTCCTTTCTCCTTGCCTTCCCTCTGTTCCCCTTCTCTCTCCTCCTCTCTCTGTTTCATACACCACTCTCTGTCATTGTTGTGGACGAATAATTAATTTACTTGTCCCATACAGTTTTTTGTTGTTGTTGTTGTTGTTGTTGTTGTTGTTGTTGCTGTTTGAGACAGAGTCTCACTCTGTCACCAGGCTGGAGTGTAGTGGCACGATCTTGGCAACATCCACCTCCTGGATTCAAGCAATTCTCCTGCCTTGGCCTCCCCAGTAGCTGGGACTACAGGCATGTGCCACCATGCCCAGCTAATTTTTGTATTTTTAATAGAGACGGGGTTTCACCATGTTGGCGAGGATGCTCTTGATCCCTTGACCTCATGATCTGCCCGCCTCAGCCTCCTAAAGTGCTGGGATTATAGGCGTGAGCCACCACACCCGGCCCTCCTGTACAGTTTTCTACATTCTAGAGTTTTCTGATTGCATCTCCAAGGTCTCACATATGACATTACTTCTTCCCTTGTTTTTTTTTTTGTTTTTGAGACAGAGTCTCACTCTCTCACCAGGCCAGAGTGCAGGGGCATGATCTCAGCTCACTGTAACCTCCGCCTCCCAGGTTCAAGCACTTCTCCTGCTCAGCCTCCTGAGAAGCTGGGACTATAGGCACGCGCCACCACACCCAGCTAATTTTTGTATTTTTAGTAGCGATGGAGTTTCACCATGTTGGCCAGGCTGGTCTCAAACTCCTGACCTCAGGTGATCTGCCTGCTGTGGCCTCCCAAAGTGCTGGAATTACAGGTGTGAGCCACCACGCCTGGCCTTTTTTGTTTTTTTTTTTTTTGAAACAGAGTCTCTCACTCTGTCGCCCAGGCTGAAGTGCAGTAGTGCGATCTCAACTCACTGCAATCTTTGCCTCCTAGATTCAAGTGTTTCTCATGCCTCAGCCTCCCAAGTAGCTGGGACTACAGGCGTGCACCACAAGCCCAGCTAATTTTTGTATTTTTATTAGAGACTGGGGTTTCGTGATGTTGGCCAGACTGGTCTTGAACTCCTGACTTCAAGTAA
This sequence comes from Piliocolobus tephrosceles, assembly GCF_002776525.5. Taxonomy (NCBI): domain Eukaryota; kingdom Metazoa; phylum Chordata; class Mammalia; order Primates; family Cercopithecidae; genus Piliocolobus; species Piliocolobus tephrosceles. The sequence continues at coordinate 71,925,605 of NC_045455.1, forward strand.
TCCATCCACCCACCGTGGCCTCCCAAAGTGCTGGGATTATAGGCATGAGTCTCTGCACCTGGCCTTCTCTTAGGTATTTTCTAAACATGGTAGTTAGATTTCAAGGTATGATCAGACTCAGGTTGAATTTTGGTGGCGGGGAAGACTATTTAAGTGGTCTTGTGCACTTCTAGCATGAGATATATAATGTCTGGTTTTCTTTCTTTCTATGATGTTGGCAGCCATTGATGAATGTTGTCTAGACCCAGTAATTCATTAGGGATTGCAAAATTGTTATATTCTAATTCTGTCATTCCTTCTTTGTAGAAACTTCCTCATCATTTTCTCTATTAAATATAGCATTAAAAGTTGATTCTGGCACAGACCTGAGCAAAGGTAGTGTGAAGTTTTCATACTGTGAATGTGAAATAGTTGGTCAACAAGTACTTGGATTCAAAAATGCATCCTTTCTCATTTTATGTTAAGGAGAAAAAAAGAAAAAAAAAATGTACCCTGAGCAGTGTAAGAGTACCCCGACACATCAGCGCTCAATCCTCTACAATACTGATTTCCATGCTCACAATCCTCTTTATCAACCTCCACTCCAAAGCCATTGCCTTTTGAGATGGAGTCTCACTCTGTCACCCAGGCTGGAGTGCAGTGGTGCGATCTTGGCTTGCTGCAACCTCTGCCTCCCGGGTTCCAGTGATTCTCCTGCCTCAGCCTCTTGAGTAACTGGGATTACAGGCATGTGCTACCACACTCAGCTAATTCAAAGCCATTGTGTTTTTTGTTTTATTTTTTTCCACAACATCTTTTGATCACCCATCAAGAAAATCCTTTATAGCCCATTAAAATGGAAGCCCCAAAATTCACAGTTGCGGTGAGCTGAGATTGCGCCACTGCACTCCAGCCTGGGCAAGTGCAGTGAGACTCTGTTTCAAAAAAAAAATTAGAATTTGCCCATTTCCTGAATCCAGACAGCATTATGTGAATCACTTTTTAAAACTGATTATTGATCTTTTACAGTTCCTTCAGCTTTCAGAGACCTTCAGCAATAAATACTATTTTGTGAAAGGATGTTAATTGCTTCCCTGGGGTCAGACATCCTCTTTGTAAATCACAAATCCAATAGCCACAAAGAACCCAGACAAAATAATTGACCATTAGTCTTATGAGAATTATAATTGAGCCTTTTAAATTTAATTCTAATGCAACATTTTTTTCAGTATTTTTTTTTCTTCTAGCATCTTTAACATGAAATAATTACTGTGACTCTTTAGACTCAGCTTATTCATTATTTTAGTTAACGCTATGAGGCTTCCTTCCAAGAATCTCTTCCTTCTGTGATGAAAACATCTCTTACTCTTCTATTTTTTTTTTTTTTTTTTTGCATAAAGCATGTGTCTCTGATGATTTTCCAATGTGTGCACCTAACATCCCTGATTTTCTGTATTGGTTGTGGCAGTGGGATTGCCAAATGGCAGAGAGACAAATACTAGGATAAAAATTCCTCTCTATATCCAGACAGATTTAACCAATATCTTCTTGTGTGAGGCAGCATACTAGAGTAAATATGTTGCACCTGCTATAGTACTATTTGAATTTAGATGAACTCTATATTATTTTAATTCCTCCAAGCAAGAAAAATGAGGACAATAATACTTACGCTGAGAGAATGCTAGAACAAGCTGCTATTGGACCTGAGTTACTGCCTATCTTCCTGGGCAACTCCTTCTACTGCCGTTGGATATGACCATCAGGTGGTTTTAAAATATGTCCCAATACATCTGACACTCCTTTCTTGAAAACGTGAAGCCTAGTACACTCCCTCATGATGTGGGCCAGACTCCTGGTGATTCACTTCAAAGAAATAGAATGTGGTGAAAGTGATGTTACAGGATTTCCACAGCTAGGTCATAAGGATAGCTTGTGCTCACTCGTGCTCTCTCTCTCTCTCTCTCTCTCTCTCTCTCTAAGGAGATGATCTTTTTTTCTGGCTATTGCACTCCAGAGTGTCACAGTGGTTTTACCTTAGACTTTTTTTTTTCCCCCAGTGGGGCAACAAGTTACAGATGGGGTGACTTTTTTTGGGTTCTTTTGCAAGCAGGGAAAGTCTCAGTAATCTGAAGAGGAGAGGATATTCTCTGTGGTTAGCTGGTTTCAGGGGGACAAACAGTTCTAAGCTTAACTAATCAATTGTAAACCAGAAAGTATTGAGATGAGTTTCAATCAATTTAGAAGTTTATTTTGCCAAGGTTAAGGACATGCCTATTGCACAGCCTCAGGAGGTCCTAACAACATGTACCCAAAGTGATCAGGCTACAGCTTGGTTTTATACATTTTAGAGAGACATAGACATCAGTCAATATGAGACAGCCGCGTGGGAGGGGTCCCTGGCAAAACTCCAACCTGCATAGGCACTGGGGTGGAGCTACAGAAGTTCACACCGTTGGCAGTGGGGAGGAGCCTGGCCCCTCCTCTTCCCGTGTGAAACGTAGGATTCAAACTATGAGGCGGGAAGCACACTAGAGTAACTCTGGCCTTGTGGAGAGTCCCTGTTCCCCCTTTTATTCCTTTTCACCCAATAATACCCTGTTTTACTCACCCTTCAAACCATCTACAAGCCTAAACTTTCGCGGCTGTGGGACAAGGAACCCCGTCTTTAGCTGAACCAAGGAAAGGTCCCGCAACAAATCGGTGTAAGATATACATTGGTTTGGTCTAGAAAGGTGGGATAACTAGAAGTCGGGGCTTCTGGGTCATAGGCGGACTCAAAGATTTTCTGATTGGCAATTGGTTGAAAGAGTTATTATCCAAATAGCTGGAATCAGTAGAAAGGAACAGACTTTTGGTAGCAATAAGACACCAAATTCCAGCCTGACTTTGGTATAACATCACATGACAGATAGCAGGCCCTGAAAGAAATAAAAATATTTTACTCCAAAATGTATTTCTTTGACATGTTTTGAAATGACCCTGCAAAGCTGCCTCTTGTGGGGAAAATCTACATTTTTGTTAAAAAACAAAAAACAAAAAACAGTCCCTGTTCCTTTCCAAGTCTTTTCCCTGATCTAGGAGAGAATTCACTAAGAGTTTGGCACCTTTTCAGGTCTGATAAGAACTCTGAAGCTTGCTACAGGGAGGCTTAATCTGCATGATAAAACCTTGGTCCTTGGTCTAGGGCTGGATGAAGTGGCTCATGCCTGTAATCCCAGCACTTTGGGAGACTGAGGTGGGTGGATCATTTGAGGTCAGGAGTTCAAGACCAGCCTAGCCAAAATGGTGAAACCTCATCTCTAATAAAAATATGAAAATTAGCTGGGTGTGTTGGTGCATGCCTGTAATCCCAAGTACTTGGGTGACTGAGACATGAGAATCTCTTGAACTCAGAAGGCAGAGGTTGTAGTGAGCTAAGATCCTGCCACTGCACTCCAGCCTGAGCAACAAAGCAAGATTCTGTTTCAAAAAAAAAAAAAAAAAAAATTCTCCTTTTAACCATACCCCTTGGATAGAGGCAGGAGGCAGAGAAATTCTAGGCAGACAGGTGGGTCCCTGGCAAAACCCTACCTTTGAGCCAAAAAGCCTGAAACTTGCATCCAAAGTGAGAACGCCTATCCCCGTTTGCTGGCTCTCTTCCGGTGGGTTCTTTCTGAATAATGTCTTTTTATTGATCGAATGTTGCCTTTTCTGAAACTATCTATGGCCCACCCCATGCCCCTATCCTGTGCCTATAAAGACCCCAGACTCAGTCAGTGGAGGGAGAGAAGTGGCTTGACTGGAGGGAGACAACTTGACTTCAGAGGGACAGATGGGCTTCAGAGGGGAGATGGCTTAATTTCAGATAGACAGCTTGACTACAAGGAAGAGCTGGCTGGAGACAGCCGATTTCATGGAAAGATTACCTGCCTGTCCTGTCCCCTCTCCGGTTCCCCTCTCTGCTGAGAGCCATTTCCCATTGCCTAACACAATTCTCCACCTTCACCATCCTTCAAGTATCTGGGATGCCATCCTTCAAGTGTCTCATTCATCTTAGATGCCAGACAAGAGTTCGGGAGCCACTGAAGGTGGGTACCCAAAAAAGGCTGTCACACTGGTCCTTTGGTCACACTGGCAGAGGGCAGCCACCCCACATGATGAGGCAAGGGGCTCACGGAGCTGATAACACACCGCTGTCCATAGACGGCAGAGCTAAAAGAGCACTGTAACATGCCCTCTGGGGCTTCAGGGGTTGTGGGCATCCCAACCTGGGCACTGCTCCTGGGTCTGTACACAGCCTACTCCTGGCAGCACCCAGAGCAGCCATCCAGATCCCGCACTTGCTCACTCACATGCTCCCTCCTGCAAGGGGTTGAGCGTGGCAGGCTGAGTAAATGGGGTACCCCCATCACAAGTCTGACAAAGGGGTTTAGAAAAATCCTGCATCACTTTGGCAACTGGATAAGTCAGTTCATTTAGTTTACAATCTCCACATACTCATTTGTGATGCAACAAGGGCTGATTGTAACATAATCCAGTTTTAAAATCTCAAGTTTAATGAGTAAAACAAAATACACAACTGGTAAAGCCAGTTGTATTTTTTTTAAAACATGGGAGTACTTATGAGAAGTTTGAGCTAGGGATGGTGGTTCATGCCAGTAATTCCAGCACTTTGGGAGGCCGAGGCAGGTGGATCATTTGAGGTCAGGAGTTCAAGACCAGCCTGGCCAATGTGGTAAAACTCCATCTCTACTAAAAATATAAAAATTAGCTGGGCATGGTGGCACATGCCTGTAGTCCCAGCTGCTTGGGAGGCTGAGGCAAGAAGAATCACTTGAACCTGGGAGATGGAGGTTGCAGTGAGCTGAGATAGCACCATTGCACTCCAGCCTGAGCGACAAAGTGAGACTCCATCTCAAAAAATTAAATAAATAAAAATAATAATAAAAAGAAGTTTGAAATGTGTGATAAGAACCTTGCTATTCAAAGTATGGTGCCTGTGGCCGAGCATAGTGGCTCACATCTGTAATCTGAGAACTTTGGAAGGCTGAGGCAGGAGGATCACTTGAGCTCAGGGGTTCAACACCAGCCTTGGCAACATGGCTAGAGCCTGTCTCTACAAAAAATTAAAAAATTAGCCAGGTGTAGTGGCACATACCTGTGGTCCCAGCTTCTTGGGAGGCTGAGGTGGGAGGATCCTTGAGCCCAGGAAGTCAAGGCTGTAGTGAGCCATGATGGCACCACTGCACCCCAGCCTGGACAATAGAGCAAGACCCTGTCTCAAAAAAAACAAACCAACCCCAAAACAAAGTGTAGTCCCAAGACTAACAATATTAAATTATCTCAGCATTTTATTAGAAATGTAGAATTTAGAGGCCCATCTCCAACCTACTGAAGCAGAATCTACATTTTAACAATATCCCCAGGTGATTGCTGTGCGTGTGAAAGTCTGAGAAGCATGATTTGGAATTCTGGCTCCCCCAATTTCCTGTGAAACTGTAGGCACGTCATTCATCATTGTGACTCCAGATTTCCCGTCTGTAAAATGGGAAAGAGTGGTGCTTCACTCATGTACACATTCGGTAATTACTGACTGAATATTCATTGCTCTGGGGATAGAAGAGTGAACAAGACAAATAATTTTTCAGTCCTCTTCCAGCTCTAAAGTTGTACAGCTCTTTAATCTGATTCCTTGATAGAATTATTTTTCCCTAGCCTTTCACTCCCTGCCCCACCTCCCGATCTCATGAGAGTACTTATAGCATCATACAATTTTGCATAAGAAGACAGGTGCCAGAGAAAATGGGAGAAAACAACTCCCTCAAGATCAGAAACCCACTTAAAATTGGAGTAAGAGAATGAACACATACATTAAACGCCCACCGCTGCTGCCAGCTTGCTACAAATTCCCTCCATAAGGAGTCTGAAGTTCCCTGACTTGACTTTCAAAATTGCTCCACAAATCACGGGAAATTTCACAGTATTTTACAAACAGCGTGATTCTGACATCATGTCAGGCATCTACTGTTGTGTCTTCCTAGTTGTATCTCTAACAACAAACCCACAGGGCATGCTAGAAAAAGTGGCAGAGGAGGGTCAGCTATAATTATAAAGCCCAAACTTGCTGATATTTGCCACCAGCCAAGGGGCTTGAAACCTGTTTAAGTTCCATTCATAGGCGATTAGGCAGAACAAAAGAAAATGGGGAGGAGAATAAAAAGAAAATGGCCAGCCTGGCCAACATGGTGAAACCCCATCTCTACTGAAAGACGCAATTAAAATTGGATGCAATTAAAATCCCAAAAATTAGCTGGGTGTGGTGGTGCATGCCTGTAGTCCCAGTTACTCAGGAGGCTGAGGCAGAAGAATCGCTTGAACCCAGGGGGTGGAGGTTGCAGTGAGCCAAGATTTCGCCACTGCACTCCAGCCTGGGTGACAGAGCTAGACTCCATCTCAAAAAAAAAAAAAAAGAAAGAAAGGAAGAAAGGAAGAAAG
>NC_045455.1:71932157-71937432 GCF_002776525.5 Piliocolobus tephrosceles
AAAGAAAGAAAGGAAGAAAGGAAGAAAGGAAGAAAGGAAGAAAGAAAGAAAGAAAGAAAGAAAGAAAGAAAGAAAGAAAGAAAGAAAGAAGAAAATAGAAGATAAAGCAAAAAGAAAGAAAGAACTGCAATACCATCAGGACTAAGCTCCATTCCTATTCAGTGTCATCGGGTACCTTGGGCCTTTGGTCTGTTGCCTTCATTTAGCAGCACCAGCTCTTTACAGCTCATTTAGAGCTGTAAAGGAAAAGCCACAGTTATCATTTTAAAATGTCACTCCTTTCCCTTCAGAGGTTAGATGTTCAAAGTGACTCTTTTCAAAAGCTTAAGGAAAAATTGATTTGTAAGACAAGACACTTGATTTTACAAAATTGCTCCTTTGTTGGCCCTTGAAAATAGTGTGACTCTTCTTTATGCATATGAGAAATAGGGCGCTATTCTGCGAGTAACATCTCTAGTCCTCGATATTTGCAGAAACGGAATGAAACAACGTGGTTCAGAGTATTTGTCGGTAGAGAAATTTTGTTAATTAATTATACCACTGTGTATCTGTACTTTTAAGTTTTCATGAGTGCCCGACACATATTAATGTCAAAAATATATCAATAAATATTTGTTAAATCAATAAATAAAATAGTGTTCTGAAAGGCGACAGAAAATATAATTCAGACCCGCAACTGTCAAGGACTCAGCAGTTAGTTATATGACCCGTCACCACCTGCTTCTTCAGCAAGGCTGTTTTAATGAAAAAAAAAAAGCCATTGATTTATATCCTTTAGTTCCAGGTTGACCCCAGGACTGCTCAGTATTATGGTCTTTTAGGAGGCAAGCTCATTAAAAAGCAATGCAGGGTGAGGCAAACACATCACAGTCAAATGGCTATGTGACTGCAAAATCCCCCTGAACCAAACATTCACCTAATGAGCTCGGTTTGTGAGTCTTGAATTATAATGAAGAACAGGCAGCATCTGAAGCCCTAAAAAGCGTGTGTGTGTGTGTGTGTGTGTGTGTGTGTGTGTCCATGTATGTAAGCAATAGCTTCTGAAGCACACTTGACAAAAGTATGTGCTTTGAAGAAGTCAGCTGAAGGTTTCATGTTCACTGCATGCTCATTAGTAACTGGTCTCATTTCTGCTGTTTACTTTTTTTTTTTTTTTTAAAGAAATCATAAGGATGCAATTAAAATCCCAGTGACTGGTGGTTTCTGTTAGAGAGATAAACAGTACCTGACCCCCTGTGATCTGTTGTATGAATAGATCAGGATTTCATCTTCTAGCAACTTGATTTTGGATGGTTGCTAAGGAGACTATTGGCATCTCTGTGTCCTAGGTGCCCCATTGCTTGGAGAGAATTACAGCAGCTTTTGCCTGTTATTTTCCCAGAGAGAAAACCTGAAAACTCATTAGGACAGTCAACATTTTAAGATTTTGTCGGTCTCTTTAATGTTTTGAGTGTTTCTGGCCTTGGAGCGTAACTGGTGAACATGTTGGCATCTAAATGTGTATGCTTTCAGAAATGACAGTGCAGCTTTGTTATAGAAAAGAGGCGTAAGTAGTCAGCGTCTTCGTATCAAATTCTATGGCCCAGCTCGTGGCACAGGCCTGTATTTGTTTCTTTGTTTTGTTTTGTCAGAGTCAGGAGATCAAGATTAAATCCCAGCTTTTTTTTTTTTTTTTTTTTTTGAGACAGAGTCTTACTCCGTTGCCCAGGTTGGAATGTGGTGGGGCAATCTCAGCTCACTGCAACCTCCGCCACCTGGGTTCAAGCGATTCTCTTGCCTCAGCCTCCTGAGTAGCTGGGATTACAGGCACGCACCACCACACCCAGCTAATTTTTGGTAGAGATGGGGTTTCACCATGTTGGCCAGACTGGTCTTAAACTCCTGGCTCAAGTGATCCACTCACCTCAGCCTACCAAAGAGCTGAGATTACAGGCATGAGCCACTGCACAGGGCCCCAGCTTTTTTTCTAACAAGCTATATGGCCCTGGGCAAATATCCTCCTGACACTCAGTTTTCTTATCCTAAAAGCAGAAAAATAGTTAATGCCTCACAGTGCTGTTTGTGAGGATTAAAGATAATAGTGAGAACATGTCAAAAGCTACTCATAAATTACAAACAGCTGTCAGTTACTGTCCTAAATGTGGTTCCCCTAGGGCACAGACTTTCAGGAATTTACCCTCCAGCATATTTATTAGGGAGTCCTAGGATCAGTGCTCCTGGAAGGAAAAAGATGGAAGCAGGATAAGTAGAGGGAGAAGCCGAAAGGTGAATAAATGCAGGCCCAACAACAGACTCCGCTAATGAAAGGTGAATAAATGCAGGCCCAACAACAGACTCCGTTAACCCTACTGGTGAGCTCTGACGATAGAATGCCCTTCAGCATTTTCTTTTTTTTTTGAGACGGAGTCTCACTCTGTCGCCCAGGCTGGAGTGCAGTGGCTGGATCTCAGCTCACTGCAAGCTCCGCCTCCCGGGTTCAGGCCATTCTCCTGCCTCAGCCTCCCGAGTGGCTGGGACTACAGGCACCCGCCACCTCGCCTGGCTAGGTTTTTTGTATTTTTTAGTAGAGACGGGGTTTCACCGTGTTAGCCAGGATGGTCTCGATCTGCTGACCTCGTGATCCGCCCGTCTCGGCCTCCCAAAGTGCTGGGATTACAGGCTTGAGCCACCGCGCCCAGCAGCATTTTCTTGAATAGAACAAACCTTTTTTCCTCCCTGCAACCCTACCCCCATTCATATGTTGAAGTCCTAATCCCCACTGTAATAGTATTTGAAGATGGGGTCTTTGGGAGGTAATTAGGTTTAGATGAGGTCGTGACGGTGGAACCTCCATGATAGGATTGGTGTCCTTGTAGAAGAGGAAGAGACAAGAGCCCTCTATTTCCACCATGTGAAGTCACAGTGAGAAGGCAGCTGTCTGCCCACCAGGACCCCAACCATCCTGGCACTCTGATCTTGGACTTGCAATTTGTTAAAAACCTATGGCCAAGCCAGTGCACACCTGTGCAGATTATCTCCAACACCTGTCTTGCCAGGTTAACTTTGTACCTTCCCTTGCTTTTTGGAGGTAGAAATTATTTTCCAGAAAAATCAAAAGGGGAGAGGCTGTGAATCAGGGGCTACAGGGCTCTTCAGAGGGCAGGAGTAAAGATCCAGACTGAAAGGAAGGCGTTTGCATGTGGAGCAGTGGCACACTAGGGAGATTGCCCAGCTCCTCGCATGCCAGCAGCCACGTATAACATCCAGGCAGGAGCCCCGAGGTTCCCTTCCCGAAAACAGGGAACATCCCCAGAGAACAGACTTCCTGATACTGGTTGCACTGTCATTTTTATAAGTCTTAAAAGTTGATGAAAAAGAAAAGTTGTCATTTTAGTGAAACAACTTGACTAAGATTTTAGCAAACGAAATCAGGTCCCAGTTGCAAAATAAGCTATTTAGGATGTGCTGAAGAGAAAGTGTTCAGGACAAATACTCTGAGGAAAAAAGACTAGAATTGAAGAAATTATACCCTTTCTGTTTGGTCAGGGCCAATCATTGTAAATTTCCTGATGTAACAGCCTATAATAAGGGACCTAACTGATTGGGTGATAGATTAGAGAATGACCCTGCAAGGGCCCCTCAGGCACCCTGTCCTCAGTCCTGAGATGTCAGTGGTCAACCTGAATCCACAACCTTGGCCTGCCTCAAAATAAACACTCCTTCTCTGGGTTAAATAATTAAAACTGTATCCTTAGGGAGAAATAAAAACTAAAATTATGCTATAGATATGGAGAAGGATAAATAAATGTAGATGAAGGCCAGGCACAGTGGCTCACATCTGTAATCCCAGCACTTTGGGAGGCCAAGGTGGGCAGATCACTGGAGCCCAGGAGTTCAAGACTAGCTGAGGCAACATGGCGAAACCCCATCTCTACAAAAAAATATAGAAAATTAGCTGGGCATGGTGACACGGGCCTGTCGTCCAGCTACTCTGGAGGCTGAGATGGGAGAATCACCTGAGCCTGGGAAATTGAGGCTGCAGTGAGCTGTGATCAAGCCATTGCACTCCAGCCTATGTGACAAAAATAACATAATTAAATAAAATAAAAACATAGATAAATAAACATAGATATAATTTTAAAAATAGTTAAGTCAGGCTGGGCACAGTGGCTCACCCCCGTAATCCCAGCACTTTGGGAGGCTAAGGTGGGTGGATCACCTGAGGTCAGGAGTTCAAGACCAGCCTGACCAATATGGTGAAACCCCGTCTCTACTAAAAATACAAAAATTAGCTGGGTGTGGTGGTATGTACCTGTAATCCCAGCTACTCGGGAGGCTGAGACGGGAGACTTGCTTGAACCCGGGAGGTGGAGGTTGCAGTGAGCTGAGATCGTGCCACTGCATTCCAGCCTGGGCAACAGAGCAATCTTGGCTCACTACAATCTCTGCCTACTGGGTTCAAGCGATTCTCCTGCCTCAGCCTCCCAACTAGCTAGGATTACAGGTGCCTGCCATCATGCCCCGCTAGTTTTGTATTTTTGGTGTAGACGGGGTTTCACCATGTTGGCCAGGCTGGTCTCAAACTCCTGACCTCAGGTGATCCATCCGCCTTGGCCTCCCATAGTTCTGGGAGTACAGGCATGAATCACCATGCCTGGCCTCTGATCAGTTTTATAATCATTGAAATATCTAAATGTTTCACTTACTTTCAAAGTAATTACTACATTTAAAGAACATTTAAAGAAATCTAAGATACTAGACTTGCAAAAAATTTTAATTGACAATTTGCAATTAGTGTTTGCTTGGAGACTCATTTGTAAAATTATGACTTTGATTAATTAGTGTCTAAGTAGTTCGTAAATAGAGGAACACTAATTGTTTTAATGTTAATAAATTCAGGATTAGATGAAGTACAAGTAGCAGTGAATATTCCTTTCTAAAAGGAAGATCCCCAGACAGTCCAACAAAGTAAGGCTTTGAATAAATTTGTACACACAGAATACCCAATCAACTTTTTTTTTTTTTGAAACAGAGTCTCGCTATGTCACCCAGGCTGGAGTGCAGTGGCACAGTCTCAGCCTACTGCAACCTCCACCTCCCAGGTTCAAGTGATTCTCCCACCTCAGCCTCCCAAGTAGCTGCGACTACAGGCGCGTGCCCCTGCACCTGGCTAATTTTTGCATTTTTAGTAGAGACAGGGGTCTCACTATATTGGCCAGGCTGGTCTTGAACTCCTGGCCTCAGGTGATCTGCCCACCTTGGCCTCCCAAAGTGCTAGGATTACAGGCGTAAGCCA
>NC_045455.1:71937532-71939058 GCF_002776525.5 Piliocolobus tephrosceles
CTCAGCTCACTGCAAGCTCCGCCTCCTGGGTTTACGTCATTCTCCTGCCTCAGCCTCCCAAGTAGCTGGGACTACAGGCGCCCGCCACCTCGCCTGGCTAGTTTTTTGTATTTTTTTTTTTAGTAGAGAGGGGGTTTCACCATGTTCGCCAGGATGGTCTTGATCTCCTTACCTCGTGATCCACCCGTCTCGGCCTCCCAAAGTGCTGGGATTACAGGCTTGAGCCACCGCTCCTGACCTTAAATTGTATAATTTAATTAGCTTTTGCATATTTAAATACTTGTAAAACCAGCTATCAAGATAATGAACGTTTTGGCTTAGGCTCAAATGATTCCCCTTGCTCCTTTGTGATCCAATACTTCCTCCTTAACACCCTACCGCAGGGCCCAGACAAAATTGGCCTGCTTCTGCCCCTATACATTAATTGTATTTTCTAGGATTTTACATGAATGGAATCACACAGTGTGTACTCTTTTTGTCTTGCTTCTTTTAACTACTATAATCATTTTGAGATTCATCCATGTTGCTGCATATACAATTCATTCTTTTTTTTTTTTTTTTTTTTTGAGGAGTCAGGATCTCCCTCTGTTGCCAAGGCTGGAGTGCAGTGGTGCGATCACGGCTCACTGCAGCCTTGACCTCCCCGGGTTCAGGTGATCCTCCTTCCTCCTTAGCCTCCCAAGTAACTAATTCTTTTTTTTTCTTTTTTTGTAGAGATGGGTTTCATCATGTTGCCCATGGTCTGGAACTCCTGGGCTGGAATTCCTAGGCTCAAGCTGTCTGCCTGCCTTGGCCTCCCAACGTCTGGGATTACAGATAAAAGCTGCTGCAGTTGGCCCATTCTTTTCTATTGCTGGGTAGTGTTCCATTATATGGATGTACCACAATTTGTTTAACCATTCACCAGTTGATGGACACTTGGGATATTAGATATAAAGTGCTAATAACATTTATGTACAAGTCTTTGGGTGAACATATGCATTCATTTCTCTTAAATACTTAAGGATTGGAATGGCTGTGTCATAGGGTATGTATACGTATAACTTTTAAGAAAGTGTCAAGCTGTTTTCCAAAGTGGTCGTTTCATTTTACATTCCTACCAACATAGTAAAAGACTTTCAATTGCTCTATAGCCTTGCAACACTTGGTATAATCAGTCTGTTTCCTGCAAATTATTCTAGTGGGTGTTTAATTCTATTTCATTGTGGTTTTAATTTGCATTTTCCTAATGACTAATGATGTTGAACATTTTTTTGTGTGTACTTATTTGCCATCCATATATCTCTTGTGAAGTGCTTGTTCAAATATTTTGCCAATTTTTTATTGGATTGTTTGTCCTGCATTAATGAGTTGTAAGAGTTCCTGGTATATTTTAGTTACAAATCCTTCATCAGGTATGTGTTTTGTGACTATTATCTCTCAGTCTATAGTTTTCGTTTTCATTTTCTTCCTTCTTTCTTTCTTTCTTTTCTTTTCTTCCTTCCTTCCTTCCTTCCTTCCTTCCTTCCTTCCTTCCTTCCTTCCTT
>NC_045455.1:71939068-71944386 GCF_002776525.5 Piliocolobus tephrosceles
CTTCCTTCCTTCCTTCCTTCCTTCCTTCCTTCCTTCCTTCCTTCCTTTCTTTCTTTCTTTCTTTCTTTCTTTCTTTCTTTCTTTCTTTCTTTCTTTCTTTCTTTCTTTCTTTCTTTCTTTCTTTCTTTCTTTCTTTCTTTCTTTCAGATGGAGTCTTGCTCTGTTGCCTAGGCTGGAGTGCAATGGTGCGATCTTGGCTCACTGCAAACTCTGCCTCCCGAGTTCAAGCGATTCTCCTGCCTCAGCCTCCTAGGCACCTGCCACCATGCCTGGCTAATTTTTTTGTATTTTTAGTAGAGATGGAGTTTCACCATGTTGGCCAGGCTGGTCTCGAACTCCTGACCTCGTCATCTGCCCACCTCAGCCTCCCAAGGGATTACAGGCTTAAGCCACTGCGCCTGGCCTTGCATTTTCATTTTCTTAACAGTGTCTTTTGAAGAGCAAGTTTTAAATTTTCATAAAGTCAAATTTATCAAAACTTTATCTTATAATTCATGCTTTGTCTCTTCTGCAAGAAATACTTGCCTACACAGTATCATTAAAATTTTCTGGCAAGGTGTGGTGTCTCACACCTGTAATCCTAGCACTTAGTGAGGCAAAGGAAGGAGGATTGCTTGAGCCTAGGAGTTCGAGACCAGCCTGGAAACACAGGGAGATCTCCTCCAACTAAAATATAATTTAAAAATTAGCCAGTTGTGGTTAATTACATTGTTACTTGGTAGGCTAAGGTAGGAGCATTGCTTGAGCCTGGGAGGTCAAGGCTGCAGTGAACTGTGATCATGGCACTGCATTTCAGCCTGGGTGACAGACTGAGACCCTGTCTCAAGAAAAAAAAAAAAAATTAAAAATGTTTTTCTTATGTGTGTGTGTGTGTGTTTTTTTTTTTAACTTTATAGTTTTAACCCCTACATTAGGTGCATGATTAAATTTTCTCCATTTTTTTTTTCTTTGAGACAGAGTCTTGCTCTGTCACCCAGGCTGGAGTGCAATGGTGCAATCTGTGCTCACCACAACCTCCCCCTTCCAGGTTCAAGTGATTCTCCTGCCTCAGCCTCCTGAGTAGCTGGGATCTACTCAGGTGTGTGCCACCACGCCTGGCTAATTTTTGCGTGTGTGGGTGTTTTTAGTAGAGACAGGGTTTTACCATGTTGGCCAGGCTAGTCTCAAACTCCTGACCTCAGGTGATCCACCCACCTTGGCCTCCCAGAGTGCTGGGATTACAGGTGTGAGCTGCCATGCCCAGCCAAATTTTGTCAATTTTTATTTATGGTGTTAGGTAAGGGTAAAGGTTCATTGTTTTTTGTTTGTTGAGTTGGTTGGTTTTTTGCATATGGCAAGTCTTTTGTTTCAGCATCATTAATTGAAAAGATTGTCTATTCTGCTATTGAATTGTCTTGATACTTTTAACAAAAATAAATTGACCAGGCTGGATATGGTGGCTCACGCCTGTAATCCCAGCACTTTGGGAGGCCGAGGTGGGAGGATCACTTCAGCCCAGTCAAGACCAACCTAAATAACATAGTGAAACTTTGATTCTACAAAATATCAAAGAGCTAGGCATGGTGGCACACACCTGTGGTCCCAGCTACCCTCTAGGGAGGCTGAGGTGGGAGGATCACTTGAACTTGGGAGATCCAAGCTACAGTGAGATGTGATCATGTCACTGTACTCCAGCATGGCTGGGCAACAGAGCAAAACCATGTCTCAAAAGAAAAAAAAAAATGGCTGGCTGAGGTGACTCACGCAGGTAATCCCAGCACTTTGAAAGGCTGAGGCGGGAGGATTGCTCGAGCTCAGGAGCTCGAGACCAGCTTGGGCAACAACCCTGTCTCTACAAAAAATATAAAACTTAGATGCCTGTAGTCCCAGCTACTCAGAGGTTGAGGTAGGAGGATCATTTGAGACAGGGGCCGTAGTGAGCTGTGATCATGCCATTGCACTCCAGCCTGGGTGCTAGAGTGAAGCCCTGTCTCCAAAAAAATAAAAATAAAAAGACACAGGATCTCTATGCTGTCCGTACTGGTTTTGAACTCCTGGGGTTGAGCGATCCTCCCACCTCAGCCCCCAAAGCAGCTCAGACTACAGATGTGCACCACCGCACCTGGTAAGGCTTGTCACTTGGGAGGTATTCATTCTCAAGTGCATGCTCGGCACCTCAGGATTTCCCAGAGTCTACCTCCCCAGTGGCTGGGTGTGTGACCATCTGTCATTCCTCTGTCTTCTCACTGTCTTTTTTTTTTTTTTTTTTTTTTTTTTTTTTGAGACAAAGTCTTGCTCTGTTGCTCAGGCTGGAGGCAATGGCACAATCTTGACTCATTGTGGCCTCTGCCTCCCAGGTTCAAGTGATGCTCGTGCCTCAGCCTCCCGAGTAGCTGGGATTATAGGCACGCACCACCATGCCCGGCTAATTTGTGTTTTTAGTAGATATGGGGTTTCACCATGTTGTCCAGACTGGTCTCGAACTCCTGACCTCAACTGATCCACCTGCCTCAGCCTCCCAAGTGCTGGGATTACAGGCATGAGCCACTGCGCCAAACCTTTTTTTTTCCTGAGACATGGTCTGGCTCTGTCGCCCAGGCCGGAGTGCCATGGCGCAATCATAGCTCACTACAGCCTGGAACTCACTACACGCGATTTTCCTGCCTCAGCCTTCTGAGTAGCTGGGATTACAGGTGTGGGCCACTGCCTCACCCTTCTCATGGTCTTTATTCCTGCTTTCTCATGTTCTTTTCCTATGATGAGCTGAGGCATAATGGGAGGCAAATGTGTTTCTTTTACAATTTACATAATTTTTTGTTTTTAATTAAGTTTAGGGCATGGGTTTATCTTTTAAAGTTCTAATAGAGATTTCTTTACATTTTTGTGAGGCCAAATTTTAATTTTAAAGTACAGTATCAACTCCATCACTTCAGAATTTTTTACAAGCAAGAAAACCTCCAAAGTCACATGGAGCATGACAATCATTTATGATCCATGCGTAATAAAGAACAGAAAAAGCATAAAGAAGAGAAGAAAGTGGTGGAAAAAATGAAGTATTCAAAACACATTTTACTTACAAGTTCAATGAAGTATACCGTTCACTGAAAAAAATTTTTGTTTCCAAAGTTTAAGGACAGTGTTTTCTCAAGCAATTGTGTGAGGCTGCATGTGCATACTAAAATATTAGAAACAGAAGAGCAAAAATCCCCACGACTGTCTCAAGTCTGCTTCTGAAAGTGTGCTGAAGCATTTTCAAGTGGTTCACAGAGCTTCTATTTGCAAGAGCGCTTCAATGAAATTGCATTATTACGATCTGCTTATCTCTAAGGCCAGGAGTTGAAAATAAGTCCTTACTTTAGTCAATTCTGATTAGAGTAGAAGTAAACTTCATACTGCAGTGGTAACATCCCCATCAGCCAAAGACACTATTGGCTGTGCTAGGAAAAAAGTCTCGCTACTCTTCCAACTTCATAGGAAATTGACCATTTAATAGCATTCATGTGCAGTGTGGTGATGACAGACGCAATCCAGGGGCTAACAACGTTGTTCTTTACTATATCAACTTTTAACATAGACCACCAAAATCTATCATAATAAATTTGTAACAATTTGATAAAATGCCAGCTTTATTCCTATATTTCAGAAATTCACTCTATGTTAGTAATACTTAGTCTTGATCTTGCTTTTGTCAAATAATTGATTTTAGCCAAGCACGATGTCTCAAACCTGAAATCCCAACACTTTGGGAGGCCCAGGCGGGTGGATCACTTGAGATCAGGAGTTCAAAACCAACCTGACCAATATGGTGAAACCCCAACTTTACTAAAAATATACAGAAATTAGCTGGGTGTGGTACTGGGCACCTGTGGTACCAGCTACTTGGAAGGCTGAAGCAGGAGAATCGCTTAAACCTGAGAGGTAGAGGTTGTAGTGAGCTGAGATCGCACCACTGCACTCCAGCCTGGGTGACAGAGTGAGACTGTTTCAAAAAAAAAAGGAAAAGAAAAAAGAATTGATATTAACATTAACACTTGGCCGCTAAGCATTCAGCCAATATCAGTACCTATTAACTCTATTAGTAATATATTTTTTATGTTTTAACATGAGTTTTCCTCTTTCCACCCCCACTCCCTTTTCCTTTACCATTTTGTATGTGTTGGTTTGGTTAATTTTCAATTTAGTCCACAGGTTACAGTACATCAAGATGAAATTTGACTAATCTAGAAGAATTAAAAGTCTCCCGGAGGACTCCCAGGAAGTCCTGTGACTCTGGGCTTCCCATTTTAAAGAGAAGAGACCTTTTGATTATATAGAAGATAGTTGCTTTATGCAAAGCGGGTGTTTTGCTGTACAAGAATTTAAGTACATGGCTGGGCGCGGTGGCTCATGCCTGTAATCCCAGCACTTTGGGAGGCTGGGAAAATTTTTTTTTCTTTTTCTTTTGAGACAGAGTCTCACTCTGTTGCCTAGGCTGGAGTGCAGTGGTACAACCTTGGTTCACTGCAACCTCCACCTCCCAGGTTCAGTGATTCTCCTGCCTCAGCACTGGGATTACAGGCATGTGCCACCATGCCCAACTGCTGTTTTGTGTTTTTAGTAGAGATGGGGTTTTAGCATGTTGGCCGGGCTGGTCTCGACCTCCTGACTTCAGGTGATTCACCCGCCTCAGCCTCCCAAAGTTGCTGGGATTACAGGCGTGAGCCACCATGCCCGGACAAAAAAAGAAATTTAAATATAGGAAGAAGCCTCACAGATTGAGTAGCTACAGTTGTGAACTCTTGCAGATACCGACTGTCTCCATGTCCATTGCAACCACCTGCTGGCATGGCTTTCTGCATGGCAAAGCCTGGAAAACTAAAAATGACATTCCCAGGATCCTCTGCAGCTAGGGGACAGAAGTATTTTAGGCTTCCCTGATTAGATAAACTCACATGAAGTTTTAATTTGCAATGAAAATTCCGGAGAAAGAGGCAGGCTATGAATCATCTCTTGGCTGGCATGGATGATGGCAAAGACGACATAGTCAGACAGCAGCTGTGGTTGTGGTTTCCGTAGTCCCTAATTTCCTAGTTGTGGCAGGGGTAGCAGCTCTCTTGGCAGGCTAGTTTTTTAATTGGTGTGGTTTTGTTCTGTGAGTCCAGGTTTTTCCCCTCGCAAAAGTTCTGTGAGCTCTTCAGTCCCCTCCATCAATGCCTTTATACTTAAATTAATGAGAGAGGATTCCCTTTTCAACTATTTGTGACTTGACCAATTCAACGTGTCTTGTAACATGCCAAGCCCTTTCACTACATTAATTTAGTAACCACAAGACCAAGAGATAATTACTATTGTTTTTTTTT
>NC_045455.1:71944486-71947565 GCF_002776525.5 Piliocolobus tephrosceles
TTTTTTTTTTTTTTTTTGAGATAGAGTTTTGCTCTTATTGCCCAGGCTGGAGTGCAATAGCGCAATCTCTGGCTCACTGCAACCTCCGCCTCTCAGGTTCAAGTGATTCTCCTGCCTCAGCCTCCCAAGTAGCTGAGATTACAGGCGTGCGCCACCACACCCAGCTAATTTTGTATTTTTAGTAGAGACGGGGTTTCTCCATGTTGGTCAGGCTGGTCTCAAACTCCCAACCTCAGATGATCCGCCTGCCTTGACCTCCCAAAGTGCTGGGATTACAGGCATGAGACACCACGCCCGGCCATTTAAAAAAAAAGAAAAGAAAGAAAGAAAGGAAACAAAGTCTCGCTCTGTTGGCCAGGTTGGAGTGCAGTGGTGCCATCATGGCTCACGGCAACCTCTGCCTCCTTGGCTCAAACAATCCACCCATTGCAGCCTCCACATTTCCTGAGACTACAGGCACATGCCACTATGCTCAGCTAATTTTTGATTTTTGAGGAGAGAGATGGGGTCTTACTATATTTCCCAGGCTGATCTCAAACTCCTGGGTTCAGATGATCCTGCTGTCTGTTTCCCAAAGTGTTGGGATTACAGGCATGAGCCACCATGCCCGGCCTTTATTTCTATTTTGCAGATGAGGAAACAACTTTTTGATTCTCTTCAAAAGATAGAGAAGGGATGTTGGGGGTAACTTTTTATTGTAGAAACTTGCCAGAGGCCAGGCGTGGTGGCTCACACCAGTAATCCTAGCACTTTGGGAGGCTGAGGCAGGAGGATCGCTTGAGCTCAGGAGTTTGAAACCAACCTGGGCAACATAGTGAGACCCTTTTTCTACAAAAAATTTTAAAAATTAACCAGATGTGGTGGCACACACCTGTAGTCCCAGCTACTTAAGTGACTGAGGTGGGAGGATCACCTGAGCCTGGGAGGTCGAGGCTGCAGTGAGCTATGATCATGCCACTGCACTCCAGCCTGAGTGACGGGGCTAGATCCTGTCCCAGAAAAAAAAAAAAAAGAAAATTGCAAGAATAGTAGAAAGAACTTTTCACTTATGTTCCCCCGTTGTAAATATTTTACCACATTGCTTTTTTCCTTCACATTTTTTTCTCATATTTTCTCTTTCTCTTTCTCATAATATTCAAGAGTACATATTATCTCCCAGATATACATTGTATTTTGTATATATTTTGTATGTAAACAAAATATGCATTACAGATATGATGCAGACGTGATGCCCTTTGCCCTTAAATATTTCAGGGTATGTTTTTCCTAAGAATGAGGATATTCACTTACATGACTATAGTATAATAATCAAAATCATTAACTTGGCATTGATACAATACTATCTTCTAATCTACAGACTTTATATTTTGCCAATAATGTCCTTTGTAGCAAGATGTTTCAATTTTTTTCTTTTCGGTCCAGGATATAATCCAGCCTTGTCCATTGTATTGTCAAGCTAATTTAGTCTCCCTTAATTGAAACAGTTCCTCGTCTCAGTCTTCCATGATCTTATAATTTTGAAGTAGAAAAGCCAGTTATTTTATTTTATAGAATATCTCTTAATCTGGGTTTGTCTGGTGTTTCTTGAGTAGATAGTTAAATACATATATTTTCCCCTGTGTGTAAAGTAGAAAGTAAAAATGTCCTCTTCTCCATCTCCCTCACCATAAATCACTGTTTGGTAACAATTTTACTTTTAGAACATTTTAGAGCCTGGGCACAGTGGCTCACGCCTGTAATCCCAGCACTTTGGGAGGCTAAGGTGGGAGGATCATTTGAGTTAGGAGTTTGAGACCAGCCTGGGCAAGACAGTGAGGCCCTGTCTCTACAAAACAAAAAAAATTTTAGAATTTCAAAATGTTGCTTAAAAATGCATTTTTTGGGCTGCTTCGCCTATGGAGTAGCCATTCTTTATTTCTTTACTTTCTTAATAAACTTGCTTTCGCTTTAAAATAAATAAATAAATACATCCCAGCACTTTGGGATGCTGAGGCAGGCAGATCACTCGAGGTCAGGAATTCGAGACAAGTTTGGCCAACATGGCGAAACCCCGCCTCTACTAAAAATACAAACATTAGCCTGGCGTGGTGGTGAGCGCCTGTAGTCCCAGCTACTCCGGGGGCTGAGGCATGAGAATCATTTGATCCCAGGAGGCAGAGGTTGCAGTGAGCTGAGATTGTGCCACTGCACTCCAGCCTGGGTGACAGAGTGAGACTTTGTCCCCAAAAGTAAATAAATAATTGTTCGTTTGTATAGCTGAAAGCTTAAGAACATGGCTGAAACAATGTATCACCTTAAAATTGATCACAATCCTTGTTTTTTTTTTTTTTTTTTGAGACGGAATTTCGTTCTTGTTGCCCAGGCTGGAGTGCAATGGCACGATCTCGGCTCACTGTAACCTCTGCCTTCCGGGTTCAAGAGATTATCTTGCCTCAGCCTCCCGAGTAGCTGGGATTACAGGCACGTGCCACCACGCCTGGCTAATTTTTTTTTTTTTTTTTTTAAGTGGAGACAAGGTTTCTCCATGTTGGTTAAGCTGGTCTCGAACTCTTCCTTCCTTCCTCTTGCTTCCTTCCTTACTATTTCTTACTGTTCAACATAGATTCTGGGACAGAAGAGGTTTAGAGGACATAGCAATCAGTTACAAATGTCCAACTATGGACTGAATCCTGGTTTGGACAAATGAACCATAGAAGACATTTCTGGAACAATGGAAAGAAATTGAATGTGGACTGAGGTATTAGATAATATTAAAGAATTGTGGCCGGGTGCAGTGGCTCACACCTGTAATCCCGCCAATTTGGGAGGCCAAGGTGGGTGGATCACTTGAGGTCAGCCTGGCCAACATGGCGAAACCTCATCTCTACCAAAAATACAAAAATTAGCCGGGCGTGTTGGTGTGATCTGTAATCCCAGCTACTTGGGAGGCTGAGGCAGGAGAACTGCGTGAACCTGAGAGGCAGAGGTTGCAGTAAGCCGAGATTGTGCCACTGTACTCTAGCCTGGGCAGCAGCCTGAGACTCCATCTCAAATAAATGAAGAAGAAGAAGAAGAAGAAGAAGAAGAAGAAGAAGAAGAA
>NC_045455.1:71947665-71952986 GCF_002776525.5 Piliocolobus tephrosceles
GAAGAAGAAGAAGAAGAAGAAGAAGAAGGAGGAGGAGGAGGAGGAGGAGGAGGAGGAGGAGGAGGAGGAGGAGGAGGAGGAGGAGGAGGAGGGGAAGGGGAGGAGGAGGAGGAGGAGGAGGAGGAGGGGAGGAAGAAGGAAGAAGAAGAAATAGAAATGTTTGGCCGAGGTTCCAAGGTTCCAGAAGTCATTCTCATGCCAGGAGTGAGAGCCCTCACCACTGTAGATCAGGACAGGATTTCAGTTGAATCAGAACCTGGCTCTCTGAGCAATTCTCTGTGGCCTTG
Source organism: Piliocolobus tephrosceles (assembly GCF_002776525.5). Classification (NCBI taxonomy): domain Eukaryota; kingdom Metazoa; phylum Chordata; class Mammalia; order Primates; family Cercopithecidae; genus Piliocolobus; species Piliocolobus tephrosceles. The sequence continues at coordinate 71,947,953 of NC_045455.1, forward strand.
TCTAGTTACCCTAGGTCCTCAGCTTCTGCCTCATGAACTATAGCCAAGACTCAACTCTCTGAGCTCTGGTTTTCTTTTTGCAATGCCAATAAGAAAGTACCTAGCCCCAGCAGTTTCTAAGACAAAGCTCATCATGGCCAGGTACATTGGCTCAGGCCTATAATCCCAGCTTTTTCAGAGGCTGAGGCAGGAAGATCGCTTGAACCTAGGAGTTTGAGACCAGTCTGGGCAACATAGCAAGACCCCATCTCTACAAAAATGTTTTGAAAAACTTAGCTGGGGCTGGGTGCAGTGGCTCACGCCTGTAATCCCAGCACTTTGGGAGGCCGAGGTAGGTAGATCACCTGAGGTCAGGAGTTCGAGACCAGCCCGGCCAACATGGTGAAACCCCATTTCTACTAAAAATACAAAATATTATCCGGGCATGGTGGTGGGTACCCAATGTCAGCTACTTGGGAGGAGGTATGAGAATTGCTTGAACCTGGGAGTTGGAGGTTGCAGTGAGCTGAGATCATGCCATTGCACTCCAGCCTAGGTGACAGAGCAAGACTCTTTCTCAATAAATAAATAAAAAGCTGGATGTGGGGGTACCTGTGGCCTGAGCTACTTGAGAGGCTGAGGTGGGAGGATTGCTTAAGCCCAGCAGGCTGAGGCTGCAGTGAGCTGTGTTCTGCCACTACACTCCAGTCTGGATGAAAGATCCTATCTCAGAAAAAGAAAAAATGAAAGAAAGAAAAGAAAATGCTCATCATTTATCCTATATAAAGTATTAATACAAATATACTTGCCATAACAAAATGTCGAAAAGCAAACAAGAAGAAAAATTCAAGCCACAAGGAATTGGACAATGAATGCTCTATTCACACAAGGAGAGACAAGTCTGTAGTCTGAAGATGTTTTGATTTGTTTTTCAATTTTTTTTCTTTCAATGTTTTCTATATAAATGGCAGTAAGAAGGTGAGAATTCATTAAATCAGATACTTTAATTGGAAGCAATGGCATAACATTATATTTATAGATCTGAGTGGAATGGGAATGGATCTCCAACTATGATACAGGAAAACAAACACTAAACAATATTGCATAAACATTAGCTATGGTCTGAATGTTTGTGGCCCCTGCAGCTTCCTATCTCGAAGCCTACTCCTCAGTGCAGTGGTGTTGGGAGGTTGGGTCTTTGGGTGGCAGAGCTCTCATGACTGAGATTAGTGCACTTATACAACAGGCCTGAAGGAGCTTGTTCACCTTTTCTCCCATGTGAGGATGAAGGAAGCGGGCATTGTCCTTGAGGTAGAGGGCAAGCCCTCACCAGACCCCAAATATACTGGTGCCTTGATCTTGAACTTCCCAGCCTCCAGAACTTTTTTTTTTTTTTGGAGATGGAGTCTTGATTTATTGCCCAGGCTGGAGTGCAGTGGCATGATCTCAGCTCATTGCAACCTCTGCCTCCCAGGTTCAAGTGATTCTTCTGCCTCAGCCTCCTGAGTAGCTGGGATTACAGGTGCGTGCCACCACACCTGGATAATTTTTGTTTTTGTTTTTGTTTTTAGTAGAGACAGGGTTTCACCATGTTGGTCAGGCTGGTCTCAAATTCCTGACGTTGTGATCCGCCTGCCTCGGCCTTCAAAAGTGCTGGGATTACAGGTGAGAGCCACCAAATCTGGCCAATTTTTGCATTTTTAGTAGAGACGCGATTTCACCGTGTTGGTCAGGCTGGTCTTGAACTCTTGTCCTCAACTGATCCACCCATCTTGGCCTCTCAAAGTGCTGGGATTACAGGTGTGAACCACTATGCCTGGCCAGAAATATATTTCTATTGTTTATAAATTACCCAGTCTAAAGTATTCTGTTATAGCAGCCCAAATGAATGAACACAGCATTCTTTCATGTCAGTAAAATGCCCTGGCTATTACTTCTAAAAAGTTCAGCCGGGCGTGGTGGCTCAGCCTGTAATCTGGTGCTTAGGGAGGCTGAGGTGGGGACGGATTGGTTGAGGTCAGGAGTTCGAGACCAGCCTGGCCCACATGGTGAAACCTCGTCTCTACAAAAAATACAAAAATTAGCTGGGCGTGATGGTGCATGTTTGTAATCCTAGCTACTTGGGAGGCTGAGGCAGGAGAACCACTTGAACCCAGGAGGTGGTGAGTGCGTGTTATTAACAAGTGTGTTAATAAGCCTATCAATAAGTCGTATTTAACGGTAACTAATGAACATTTGTATTGGGTCAAATAGCATCCCTCCAAAATTCATGTTTACCATAAACCTCAGATTGTGACCTTACTTGGAAATACGATCTTTACCGATGTAACTAGTTAAGTTAAAGTGAGGTCATACTGGATGAGGATGGGTCCTAATCCAATGAATGATGTCTTTGTAAGAAGAGGGAAATCTGGACACAGACACGTTGGGAGAAGGCTGTGTGCTGATGGAGGCAGAGACTGGAATGAGGCATCTTCAAGTCAAGGAATGCCAGGGGTTGCCAGTAACCACAAGAAGTTAGGAAGAGGCAAGGAAACATCCTCCCTTAGAGCCTTCGGAGAAGCACAGCCCTGTTGACACTTTTTTTTTTTTTTTTTTTTTTGAGGCTGATTCTCACTCTGTTGCCCAGGCTGGAGTGCAGTGGCGTGATCTCAGCTCACTGCAACCTCCACCTCCCAGGTTCAAGTAATTCTCGTGCCTCAGCCTCTTGAGTAGCTGGGACTACAGGCACATGCCAACACATCTGGCTAATTTTTGTATTTTTAGTAGAAACGGGGTTTCACCATGTTGGCCAGGCTGGTCTCAAACTCCTGACCTCGTAATCCACCCGCCTTGGCCTCCCAGAGTTCTGGGATTACACGTGTGAGCCACCGTGCCTGGCCCTGCTGCTGACCCCTTGACTGGAATTTCTGGCCTCCAGAACTGTGAAGAAATACATTTCTATTGTTTTAAGCCATACGAGTTTATGATGATTTGTTACAATGGCCCTGGAAACTGAAAAAACATTGTAATGTCACATGCACCTGGGCTTTGGGGAACTGACTCATAGTAACCAGAACTCTCCAGCTGCTTTATAATCTTGAATTCAGTTTATTAATCTACAGTGGGAAATAGCTGGCAGGATAATAGGCATTCCCTCAGCGAACACCAACCTGGTTGACAGGCCTAAATTATAAATGAGAAGGAAGGAGGAACTAGTATTTATCAAACATCTGATATAGTTCAAGTACCGTATGTGTCAAAAATACATATAAAATTACAACTGTTATAAGAGATTTGAAGGGAGATATATTGTGGCACATAATCGAGGGAAATTGGAATGTCAAGGAGATAAAGGATGAGGACTGTGGGGAATGAATTTGGAAGAATAACAGAAATTAAGAAAATGAATGGGACACCGTGTGGGGGCAGGTGGCGGACGGCAGGTCCAAAAGCCATACACATCCAAGGAACTGAAAGAAGGGCCAGGTGCATCAAGGAATGGGGTGAGGTTGTACCAGGTGAGGGAGGAGAGAAAGTTAAGGGTAACACATGCAAGGCCTCCTAGATGGTGTTAAGGTTTGTGTCTTTCTCCTAAGGACAGTGAGGCGGCGTTAAATTTTACTCTACAAAGGAGTGACATGATTAGATTTGCCATTTTGTTTCTTTTTATTTATTTACTGTTTTGAGACAGAGTCTCATTCTGTTGCCCAGGCTAGAGTGCAGTGGTTTGGTCTCGGCTCACTGCAACCTCCAACCCCCAGGTTCAAGCGATTCTCCTGCCTCAGCCTCCCAAGTCGCTGGGACTACAAGAGTGCACCACCATGCTTGGCTAAATTGTTTGTATTTTTAGTAGGGACAGGGTTTTACCATGCTGGTCAGGCTGGTTTTGAACTCCTGACCTGAAGTGATCCGCTTGCCTTGGTCTACTAAAATGCTGGGATCACAGGCGTGAGCCACCGCACCCGGCCTAGATTTGCAGTTTTGAAAGCATCACTCTGGCTGCAATGCAGACTACAAATTGAAGGGAGAGGGAGAGTCTGATGCCAGCCGAAGGCCCAGGGATTATGAGTGAATACACCACACCCCAGCAGACACTGCTATCCCCCATCACCTGCAACAGCCAGCTGGAGGCCAAGCTCCCTTTTCCCAGTGCCAGGAGGTCCTCCAAGCCACATCCCTCACCATAGACCCAGACCTCCTCTTTGAGAGAACTAGAGCTGAATATTTGCCTGAAATAACCAAGCAGAGAAAAAGTAACTAAAATGATATTGAGATCATAGGATTGGTTTAAGATTGTGATATTGGACTAGCTTTTTACTCTGGCTTCCGCCCCAAATGATGAGAGTTCATAAGATGCAATCTGTAATAGGATATAATGGAGTAAGATTCTATTTATGCACCTGAGTACAGTGTGAGGGGTATATAATAAACACTCAACAATGTATTATAAACATGCTTTCAGATCAGAATATACTCACCTAAGGCATTCTTTGAAATGGCTGCAGTACTCCTTGCATGCCTGTCCTATTATTTAACTATTTTCTTTTTAATTGGTAAGCAGTCTGTCTCTGGTATTTTGCTAGATTACACCAGCACATTGCACATATATCCATGTACACTTCTGAATGTATGTTTAGGAATGGAGTCTCAAAAAAATTTTTTTTGAGACAGAGCCTTGCTCTGTTGCCCAGGCAGTGAGTGCAGTGCTGTGGTCACAGCTCACTACAGCCTCAACCTCCTTGGCTCAAGTGATCCTCCCATCTCAGCCTCCCAAGTAGCTGGGACCACAGGTGGATGCCATCACGCCCGGCTAATTTTTTATTTTTTTTGTACAGACAGGGTCTTACTCTGTTGCCCAGGCTGGTTTTAAACTCCTGGCTTCAAGTGATCCTCCTTCCTTCGCCTCCCAAAGTGCCAGAATTACAGGTATGAGCCACTGTGCCTGGCCAGAATGGAGTCTTTTTTTTTTTTTTTTTTTTAGACGGAGATTCCCTCTTTCACCTCGGCCGGAGGCCGGTGGTGCAATTTCTGCACACCGCCAGCCCCTCTGCCTTCCCGGGGGGTCCCCCGGTC
>NC_045455.1:71953086-72120996 GCF_002776525.5 Piliocolobus tephrosceles
TTTTGAGACGGAGTCTCACTCTGTCACCTAGGCTGGAGTGCAGTGGTGCAATCTCTGCTCACTGCAAGCTCTGCTGCCTTCTGGGTTCACACCACTCTCCCGCCTCAGCCTCCCGAGTAGCTGGGACTACAGGCGTCCGCCACCACGCCTGGTTAAGTTTTTTGTATTTTTAGTAGAGACGGGGTTTCACCGTGTTAGCTAGGGTGGTCTCGATCTCCTGACCTCGTGATCCGCCCACCTTGGCCTCCCAAAGTGCTGGGATTACAGGCATGAGCCACCACGCCTGGCCAGAATGGAGTCTTAATAGGAGGATTTCCAGGTCTAAGAGAAAGCATATTTAAACACTGACAGATGCTGGCAAATCAACTTCCTAAAAGATTCTTCTGATATATAACTATATCAATAGTCAGGCTGTATATTAACAAAACTTGTTTCTGTCTGGGTATGGTACACATGAGATAACATTTCACATATTATTTAATTTTTTAAAGTTTATTTTTCTGATTATAAAAGCGATATGTTTCAGGAAATGGGGAAAATTTATTTCCCTTGGCCTATCAAGGAAAGCACCGTAGGAGTTTGAATGAAATACCTGGAGAAGCTGCTTGTGGTGAGAGATAATTCTTACCTGGGAATGTTCCAGTGAATAGCTCTCCAAGGAGAATGGGCTTCTTGCCTTGCTGAGCTTGCATTTCAGGATAAGCCCTGAGACACAACCGAATCTCCCCCATTACAGAGGGGAAAATTTGAAGTTGGCAGGTGGGGTGAGGTCTCTGAGAAGAGGGCTCCAGAAGCCTGTGTCACTGAACCTGGGAAGGGAAAGGACCGAGAGGTAAATCCCGGACACAGAGCAATAGAAAGGGATTTTTTCTTTTCTTTTTTTTTTTTTTTTGAGATGGAGTCTTGCTCTGCCACTCAGGCTAGAGTGCAGTGGCATGATCTCAGCTCACTGCAACCTCCACCTCCCGGGTTCAAGTGATTCTCCTGCCTCAGCCTCTTAAGTAGCTGGGATTATAGGCTTGCACCATCACAACCGGCTAAATTTTGTATTTCTAGTAGAGACAGGGTTTTACCATGTTGGCCAGGCTAGTCTCAAACTTCTGACCTCAGGTGATCCGCCCGCCTCAGGCTCCCAAAGTGCTGGGATTACAGGTGTGCGTCACCACGCCCGGCCTAGAAAGAGATTTTGGAAGCCAACACACCAGTTCCTAGAGTTCATTTTTAAATTCCATTCTTTTTGTGTCAATTATGCCTCAAATATGTATTTAACCTTTTATTAGAGATTATGTGAGATGATTAATTCCGGCCTTCCTCCCAGGAAGGCAGCTGTATGGCTTTCATGAGTTGTTTCAACAGAGCGAGAAGTAGGCAGGAGAGCCAATTTCTGATAGCAAGTGTTGAAGAAGGTAAGGAGAGGTTGCTGCTGACGGATAATGCTGCGTGTCCGAACACTTGCTCTAGGTACTGTCTTAGGTAACAAATCTCTAAGTCTGTTTTTACCCTCCTGTCAACGTTTAAGGGAGCAAGTATAAGGAGGAGGAGGATCCCTTAGATGTGAGGCTGAGTCACAACTTTTAGCCACACCTTTGGGAAGGGACCTAGGAATCCTTGAAGACAGTCCCTGCAGGGCTTAGACATTGGGCCAAAGAGAAGACCAAGGGCAGGTGGGTGTCACCAGAAAATGAAACAAGAACAATGGGAGAAACCACATGGCAAGTAAGAACCACTGCGAAAGACCCTGGGCAAGTTGAGAGCAAGAAGGGCCCGCTCTGCCTGAGGTGACGAGAGGGTCCTCAGGGAGAACGTAACACCTGAGCGAAGACTGAAAGATGAATAGCAGATCACTGGGAGGACAGAGTGTGGGAGGGTGGATTGATTTCCTACGGCTGCAGTAACAAACTGGGTGGGTCACAGCAGCAGAAACTTATTCTCTTACTCTTCTGGAGGCTTTAAGTCAAAATCGTGGCAGGGCCACGGTCCCTCTAGAAGAGACTCCATTCCTTGCCTAGTTCAGCTTCCAGTGGTTGCTGGCTTCCGTGGCTGTGGCCCCCCTCTGCCTCCATCTTCACATGGCCTTCTCCTCTTCTCCTCTATGTCTGTTTTCTCCTCCTCCTTTTTTTTTTTTTTTTTTTTTTTTTTTTTTTTTTTTTTTTTTTTGAGACGGAGTCTTGCTCAGTTGCCAAGGCTGGAGTGCAATGGTGCGATCTCAGCTCACTGCAACTTCTGCCTCCCGGGATCAAGCCATTCTCCTGCCTCAGGCTCCCAAGTAGCTGGGATTACAGGCACCCGCCATCATGCCTGGCTACTTTTTGTATTTTTGTAGAGACGGGGTTTCACCATGTTGGCCAGGCTGGTCTTGAACTCCTGAACTCAGGTGATCCACCGCCTCGGCCTGCCAAAGTACTGGGATTACAGGCGTGAGCCACTGTGCCTGGACCGAGCCACTGTGCCTGGCTGTCTCTCTCTCTCTCTTTTTTTTTTTCAGATGGAATCTTGCTCTGTTGCCCAGGCTGGAGTGTGATGGTGCTATCTCAGCTTACTGCAACCTCCGCCTCCTAAGTTCAAGCGATTCTCCTTTCTCAGCCTCCAGAGAAGCTGAGATTACAGGTGCCCGCCACCATGCCTGGCAAATTTTTTGTATTTTTAATAGAGACTGGACTTCACCATGTTGGCCAGGCTGGTCTTTGACTCCTGACCTCAGGTGATTCACCCGTCTTGGCCTCCCAAAGTGCTGAGATTACAGGCGTGAGCCACTGCATCTGGCCTTGTCTTCTCTTCTGTCTCTTTAATGACATCTGTCATTGGATTTAGGGTCTGCCTAGGTAACTCAGGACGATCTCATGTCAAGACCCTTAAATTAATTCCACCAGGGAAGATCTGCTTTCCAAATAGTCACATTCACAGGTTGCAGGGGTTAGGGTGTGAACACATCTTTTGGGTGATCACCATTCCATCTGCTACAGAAGGTGCTCCATCATGAGGGTCTTTGGAACAGAACCCACTCTTCTTAACAAAAGGCCTTTGATGAATAGGTCTTTGATGATCACTGTCTTTCAAATCCTATCATCCCCATCTTCTCTGACTTCAAGGTGTGATTAATCCTTTTCTTTCTACAAATGAAAGGTTTTTGTTTTCATGTCTCTATGCTTCCATGCAGTTCCCCTTTCAGTTTTAGTTAATCCAGTCAGATACTGGAAGGGAAATCAACAGGATGGAGGGGTTGTTGGGAGCAGGTTTGCAGAATGGGAACAGACTTTCTGGTTCCAAATGTTCATATCTCAACAATAAAAGCTTCTTTTGGGCAATTTATCTAAGCTCTGGAGGTCCTTTCACTATTTTGCCTGACTTTATGTAAGTAGCAGTTAGAGGGTTTATTTGTGTGACATGTGAAGAGTTCGTCTCTGAAATTTGATTTCTTGTTTACTCATGAATAGCAGCTGCTCTCAAAAGTTGTTCACTTTTTGAGTAAATGATAAGTTTGCCTCTGAGCACATAAATATCCTAAAGGTTAATTTCATTTTGTGTCTCAAGAGAAGGAAGAGGAGCAAAATGAGCTGGATATTCATGAGGTTGCGGATAACTTGTTTTGGATGTTCTCAGTAGACTGAGGAGCAGCAGTTGATGAAGAGAGATGCTTGAATTTCAATGGGAGTAGTCAACATGAAGTGAATGACAAAGAGTCAGCCACAGATTAATGTATTCATATCGCTCTGTTATTGCCTCATTGCAATTAAAGCCTAAAGTAGATTATGAAAATATACAAACAAATATCTTCCACTGTGGATTTCCTCCTGGTATGCTATGAAGTTGTGGTGGGATATGGTTAACATTATGTAGATTTTACTGTAATGGAGGGACCGTAATATGTAATGGAGTTTCCATGTGATAAAAATGTAAGTCTGTCAACACAAAGGCAGACATAAAGATTATTGTTTATTAAAGATCTTAAGCAAATCTGGGTGTGGTGCCTCACACCTATAAAATCCCAGCGCTTTGGGAGGCAGAGGTGGGAAGATCGCTTGAGCCTAGGAGTTGGAAAACATCTTGGGAAACACAGAAAGACCCCGTCTCTACAAAAAACAAAACACTAATAGACTAGGAGAAATTAAGGGGTAGGGAAGAAATAGAAGGCATCATGTGCCAGACACATAGAAGATGTAGAATATCCAGTGCATAATCAAAGGGACGTGGTGAAGGAGTGACTGGGAAGCAGATCAAAGGAGGACCCTAGTCTGTCACTCTTCTCTCATAAGTTCTATTTTCACATGTGTAAAACTCTCTCATTGCTGTCCAACCTGGCTCCAGACCCTCTCCCAGGGCTTCCCAGGATGCCTGCCTTTCTGTAGTCTAGGGACCATTGTCCACCCCCATTCCCACTAGCAAGGGCCCCACTTATGAAGCATCTGAAGGGCAGGAGGAGCACAGAGAAGAAATGGCTCACCAGCTTCCTCTTCTCCACCCGGAGAGAGAACCGTCAGGTGTCAACTGGTCTCGAGATGGGCTGTCAGGCGAAACCTCGGGGCAGGGACAAGCTGATCCTTGTCCTCCCTCAGTGTCCAGAAGCCCTGGTGTGCCCTGAACTGGCCTCTGGGGTCTGTGGAGCAGCCTGGTGCCTGGGGTTTCATCTGTGGGAGGACGAAAAGTGATCCGACCCTGTGGCTCTAGCCTGGTGAGTGGAAGGAGAGAGGCTGAACCAGCTTGTGTCAGGGCTCTGGCCTGAGACAGCCTGGCAGGCATGAGGTTCCAGAGGGAACATTTCACTGGATAAAGGGCTAAGGACTCAGACAGACTTCAGTCTGGAGGCTTGTCCTATAATTTTTACCTCTTTGAACAAAGACAAATCATTTTCTGCTCTCTCAAATCAAATGTGTTTTTCTATAAGTTAAGATAATACTACTTACACTCGGAGTGTGAAGACAAATGGGACACGTGCCTTCACTCCTTCTTTCAGCCAACACATTTTTTGGGGTCCTGTGGCAGGCAGATCTCTAAGATGACCTCCCAGTGACCCAGGCCCTTGCATGGTTTCCTCCCTTTGAAGACAAGCAGGAACTACGAATATGATGGGAGCCATTCCTGTGATTAGGGTTTGTATTATGGAAAAGGTTAAGGGCTTTTTTTTTTTTTTTTTTTTTTGAGACGGAGTCTCTCTGTTGCCCAGCCTAGGGTGCAATGGTGTAATCTCGGCTCACTGCAACCTCCTCCTCCTGGGTTCAAGGGATTCTCCTGCCTCAGCCTCCCAAGTAGCTGGAACTACAGGTGCCTGCCACCATGCCTGACTAATTTTTGTATTTTTAGCAGAGACAGGGTTTCAGCATGTTGGCCAGGCTGGTCTGGAACTCCTGACCTCAAGTGATCCACCTGCCTCAGCCTCCCAAAGTGCTGGGATTACAGGTGTGAGCCACTGCGTCCAGGTTAAGGGATTTTGCAAATCAGTCGATTTTGAGTTGATCAAAAAGGAAATTATCCTGGGTGGGTCTAAATCAGACGAAAGTCTTAGAAGTATCAGAAAGAGTCTCCTGCTGGCCTTGAGTTCTGGACAGATTATGAGTTCTGTAACTGCAAGGAAATGAAGTTGGCCAACAACCTTAAAAGGGGACCTTGAGTCTCAGATGAGACCCTATCTTATAGTGGCTGATATCTGATTGTGACATCAGCTTTGTGAGACTGAGCCAAGGACTCAGTTACACCATGCTTGGACTCCTGATCCGTGGAAACTGTGAGATAATAAACATGTTCTTCTAAGCCACTACCCTCCTGGTAATTTGTTACATAGCATTATGCTAAGAGCTGGGGGTACAATGGTTCTCATGGCAAGCACAATCCTGCCCTACTAGGTCCACAGACAAGGAAGTAGATGACTGAATATTATCTGATCAATGTGTCAAGAAATAGTACTTTTGAATGAACTGTTCTTCAATGAGCCTTTCACTGCAGCCCTTTTGCCATAATGGCTGCACCTAAGGGGAACAGAGAATGCCATTTCTAGAAAAGGATGAGGATGTGGCATTAGGAGAAATCCCTTCTAGGCAGGCAGAGAAGGAGAAACAGAGCCCATCTGGTTCTAAGAAGAGAGGCAGAGGAGGAAGAGGGCAGAGGAGGTAACCCACTTGGACATGTCTTCTACCTTCTTCCTCCTCAAATTTGGGGGAGTGGGGATGTTTTAATAACCAGAAAAGTTTTGGGGAGATCTCAGAATAGGGGATGTTTGTCTTCTCTTCTTTGGGTAAATACTAGGAAAATCCCAAGAATCTTTAGAGAGGAGCTGACTCCAATATGCCCCTACTTGGGTAGTAAGCTACAAATGGATCTAGACAGAGAGAAGGCCAGAATGAAAGTTCCCTTGCTGCCCCCGCCCTAACTGCCCAGACCTTTAATCAAGAACCCTATGCATGTCCAGCTCATTCTGTCCCACTTCAGAGACACAAAACAAAACAAACCTTTAGGATATTTATGTGCTCAGAGGCAAACTTATTACTTACTCTGGAATGCATAAGTTTTGAGAGCAGCTGCTATTCATGAGTACATATGAAATCAAATTTCAGAGAGGAGCTTTTCACATTTCACACACACACAAAATTTAAAGCAGAAAAGAACATGGTACCTCTAATTAGCAAGACAAAGTATTTTTTCTCACCAGTAGGATGGCAGCTTTGTGGCTTGAAAGCAAGATCAGATGACTACTACAAACAAATGAAGAACACTGCATTTTAAATTTTTTAAATTTTATTTTTATTTTTTATTTTTATTTTTTGAGACAGAGTCTCGCTCTGTTGCCCAGGCTGGAGTGCAGTGGCATGATCTCGGCTCACCACAACCTCCACCTCCCAGGTTCAAGCAATTCTCCCGACTCAGCCTCTCGAGTAGCTGGGACTACAGGCGCCTGCCACCACACTGGCTAATTTTTGTATTTTTAGTAGAGACAGGGTTTCACCTTGTTAGCCTGGCTGGTCTCAAACTCCTGACCTCACGTGATCCGCCTGCCTCAGCACCCCAAAGTTCTGGGATTACAGGCATGAACCACCGCGCCCAGCCATGCATTTTTATTTATTCATTTTTTAAACATCTGAACATAGCTGAATTACAGTTCACCCTAATATAAGCAGTACTTGAGTGTAGTGATTCTCAGCGGGCACAATTTTGCTTCCCAGAGGACGCTGACAATGTCTGGAGACATATTTGTTTGTCATAACTGGAGCGGTGTGCTGTTGGCACCTAGTGGGTAGAAGTCATTGATGCTGCTGAACACCCTACAGTGCACAGGACAACACTCCACAAAAAACAAACAAAAAACTATCATGCCCAACGTGTTAGTGGTGCTGCTGTTGAGAGATTCTGCCTTAGAGCAAAACACAAGTTACCCAGGAGGCATTTCGGAGGAACATCCAGCTAGAGGCGGGTGAACGGGAGGCACAGGGAAGAAAGGGTGTAGACAGAGGGAATGGGCCTGAGCCCATGGGGGTACCCAGGGCCTGTGAAGGGCACTGGATGGGTGCAGCCTAGGGTGGGATGTGCCTGAGAGAAAGATGTCTGCAGAGGCAAGTCCAGGTAGGAAGAATCTTTAAGGCATGGACTCTGGACTTCATTCCCAGGTCCTATGGGAGACATCGGCGGGCTTTAGGCAAGGCTGTGACAGCAGCAGGTTTTCCCTTTACAGCTTGCAAAGGAATCTCAAATGCTTCTCATCAGATCTTCATAATAGGAAGGAAGGAAGGCTGTTATTATTTCCATTCTAAAAATACATTCTCGACCAGGTGTGGTGGCTCACATCTGTAATCCTAGCACTTTGGGAGGCTGAGGCGGGTTGATCACCTGAGGTCAGGAGTTCGAGACCAGCCTGGCCAACATGGTGAACCTGCGTCTCTACTAAAAATATGAAAAATTAGCTGTGTGTGGTGGCAGGTGCCTGTAATCCCAGCTACTCAGGAGGCTGAGGCAGGGGAATCGCTTGAACCCAGGAGGCAGAGGTTGCAGTGAGCCGAGATCACACGATTGCATTCCAGCCTGGGCAACAAGAGCACAACTCTGTCACAAAAACTTAAAAATAAATAAATAAAATAAAAATACACTTTGTATTTCTTGACTTTCCTCATTACATAAGGGGACAAAAACTGTCCTTCTGCCAGGAGGAAATCCCAGCGGAAAAAGAAATGAAGAGATGCTTTCTGGCCTTCTATGTGCAGAAGGGACAAAGCTGTGCGTGAAGGATCTTAATTGCCTTATGCTCCTGCCTACCACCAATGTATTGCTCTTGCTCTGTTATTTTCCCTTTTATGAACCTTGATTATGCCTCAGCTACTTAGAACTGCATAATGAACTAAAATTCTCCTCCAGCAACTGTCTGCACATGAACTGCTGTGGTATTAGTTTAAACAAAGATGGACTATAAGAAGAGTTCACAAATGCATAGGTGCTATTATCACCATAGGGATATTACTGGCTAGTCAAAAGTAATGGGCTGTGAAACTTAATTGAAACCAGATGTTGGTAAATTACCTAAGTTTGGAAAAATGAGCACATACAGAGAACATGGTACCTTCATAAGTGGATTAGAATGAAATGCCGGTATTCATATAGAAGTACAGCACATTGAGAGCATCTTCCTTAAAGTATAGCTTGTTCGTATCACTTACTTTCGGAGCGTCTCCTACTCAAGGTCCATAAACAGACTGCATGGTATTGGCAATGTGCTAACTTTTCCCACGAGGCACGATGAAGCTTCTTCGTGGACTCTTTGTTTATAGTGTCCTCCAACTACGCTGGGGTGAAGGTGCATGTTCTCCTTCTGTTCTGCAGGTGGTGAAGAGGAGGATTCTGTGAATAAACTACATAGTTACTGGCCAAGGGCAATGACTGCTTAACAACTTCTCTGATTTGTCTGGGAGATATTTGCCGATAAATACAAACTAAGTTGCAGACTAGATTAAATCCAAGAAATAATTTTCATCAGTGGAGATTATAGGTTTTAGTCATTTAACATTGGTGGTTACACTAATGCTTTGTCTTCCACATTGCTGTTGGATTTATTTCTGTAAACTGTACATGATATCATGACATATCTATGCTCCAGAAGCTTTGCTTTTCAAACCTTTCCTATTTTTCAAATTGAAGTTTGATTTGTTTTTCTAAGACCACTAGAGTGGGCACAAAAGAACCAGCGAGTAGGCAAGGCTAAAAGCAAAACTGCAAATTTATTCTTTGGTCATCTAGCTTCAGGGACCCGAGCTGGGGCGCGGGCGGAATTTCTAATAAAGTCCCGACAAGAGTGGGGGCTGAGAAAGCCCGCCCCCGGCGCATCTGCTGGGAGCCACTTTTCTAGGAGTGGAAGGGCAATAGGCGGGCACGGACATGTCGGGGGAGGGGGGGCGCTCCGCAGGTGCCACCAGGTAAATCTTGGTCTCCTCGGATTGACATCACCTGGTGCATGCCTGATTAATCTGCACCTTCCCGGGCGTCAGCTGCATTCTCGCACACACGGGAAGAGCTGGTGGTGAAGAAGAACCCGGAAGTGCACCATCCTGCCTCCGTTCGTCCAAAGTTCAAAATGGCTGACATACAAACCCTTTCACAATCTGACTCTATCAAATCTGCATTTCTTTTCTCCATTTGGGATCCCAATGTGGAATCTGGGCAGTAGTCACAACATGGGTCCAGCCATTCCTGTTTTTGTTTTTATTTTATTTTTCTTCGCCCAGGCTGGAGTGCAGTGCTCAGCTCACTGCAATCTCCGCCTCCTGGATTCAGTGATTCTCCTGCCTCAGCCTCCTGAGTAGCTGGGACTAGAAGGGTGCACCACCATGCCCAGCTACTTTTTTTGTATTTTTAGTAGAGACAGGGTTTCACCATGTTGGGCAAGCTGGCCTCGAACTCCTGACCTCAAGTGGGAGGCCAACCTCAGCCTCCCAAAGTGCTGGGGATTACAGGCGTGAGCCACTGTGCTCGGTCCAGCCACTCCTGTTTTGATGCACATTTTTTTTCTTCCTTGTTTCTAACTGTGGTGCTTCCTCTGTCTAGAGTGCCCTGCCACTTCACATGGATCACTCTCCTGAGCCTTTTAAGAATCATTCCAAATGACAAGTAGGTTGGGGGTGTAGACAAAATGACTGCACTTGGAATCCCAGATTTAGGGCATGAGTCAAGATCCTTGTCCTTTGATCTGTACATGAGTGTCAGTTTGATACTTGCATGGGTCATCTGCAAATAGGTACCTGCCCAGCTATCAGGATTCCCTCTTTTGAGAGTTGCCACCTGGATCCATAGGTTACAGGAGTAGACCTCTGGCAGCTGCATTTGTTCCGTATGATCCACAGTTTGGGGGGCAACTGCTTGACACTCTGTAGAATTCTTTTTTCTGGAAATTTTAAACTGGGGCCTAGGAAGAATTAGGTCATACTCATTACATGGTTAGAACCACACTTAACACATTTAACAAGTGTGAAGCAGTTGTCCTGACTGTGAACCTGCAGAAGATACAGAGGAAATAAGTTTATGGAGAGAGAAAAGTGTAACAAATCCATATGGAGAAGTAGAAATGAGAGATGGAGAAAGAGACCTAGAAGCTTCCTAGGTGTTAACTTTAGTTCCTTGGCTACATCACTGTCTTTGGAGTCTATGAAATAACAATGTATCCTTATGATAAATCCTTGTCTTTGAATTTTTTTCCTTCTCACTTGCAGAGTATAGCATACTATGCTCATTGGACATGCAAATCACTTCTCTTGGTTTTAACAAATTTTTCACTTTCATCTTTTACCCTTTCTTTCTTTCTTTCTTTCTTTTTTTTTTTTTGAGACAGAGTTTTTGCTCTGTTGCCTAGGCTGGAGTGCAATGGTGCGATCACAGCTCACTGCAACCTCCACCTCCTGGGTTCAAGCGAGTCTCCTGCCTCAGCCTCTCGAGTATCTAGGATTACAGATGCCCAGCACCACGCCTGGCTAATTTTTTTGTAGTTGTAGTAGAGACGGGTTTCACCATGTTGGCCAGGATGGTCTTGATCTCTTGACCTCGTGATCCGTCCGCCTCCGCCTTCCAAAGTGCTGTGATTACAGGCGTGAGCCACTGTGCCTGGCCTCGTTTTATTTTTTCATTGTTATGTTGAACTCTGTTGTGTTTGTATAGTATTTATTTTTCCATTTTGTGATTTGGTGACTTCTGGTCTGCTGTTTTCTTTATTAGTTTTGTCAGTTCTTTTTTATAAAACAGCTTTAATTTTGTTGATGTCCTCTATTGTGTAATTGTTTTGGGTGTTCTGTTTAATTTCTGCCTTTATTTTTGTGGATATTTTTCTTCTGTTTATTTGGGTGTGACTTGTTCTTTCCGATTTTTTTTCCTTTTCCTTTTTTTTTTTTTTTTTTTTTTGTGAGATGGAGTCTCACTCTATTGTCTGGCTGGAGAGCAATGGTATGATCTCGGCTCACTGCAATCTCTGCCTCTCAGGTTCAAGCAATTCTCCTGCCTCAGCCTCCTGAGTAGCTGGGATTACAGGCGTGCACCACCATGCTAAGCTAATTTTTGTATTTTTGGTAGAGATGAGTTTCACCATGTTGGCCAGGCTGGTCTCGAACTCCTAACCTCGTGATCTGCCCGCCTCAGCCTCCCAAAGTGTTGGGATTACAGGCGTGAGCCACCGCACCTGGCCTTGTTTTCTGATTTCTTATGTTCATTTGTTTTCAGGATTTGGTTTTTGCTTGTTTCTTTGTGTTCTTATTTTTCTGCTTGGAATCACTGTCCTCCAGGCAGCTTCACAAATGTTCTTTCCCTCCTTTCAGATGCCATTTGAATGACACCCTCTCAGCCCTGCCTTCCGTGCCCGCTCTATTTAAACTTGCCCCTCCTCCTCCCTCTCCATGCTCCTTCCCTGGGTTATTTTCTCTACAGCATTTGTGTGTGCATTTTACTTACTATTTATTGTCTATTTCCTCCCAGTAGAATGCGAGTTCTTTTAATTTCAGTAAATTTATGGAATTGTTCAATCACAATCGTGTCTAGAACATTTTCATCACCTCAAACACTTTCCTGTGTCCCTTTACCATTAATTTCTGTTCTACTCCAGTCCTAGGCAACCACAGATCTGTATCTGTCTCTATAAATTTGGGAGATAGGAATTTTGACGGCTTTGTTCACTTCTGTATGCCCAATATCTAGAATGTATCTGGCACATAATATGTAATCAATAAATATTTAAGTGATTACTTCAGATAATCTTTTTTTTTCTTTTTTTTGCCTGTGTGATCTATTGGTTTCTAAAGATGTGTTAAACATATTTCTTTACCTGCCAGGCTCCATGGCTCATGCCTGTAATCCCAGCACTTTGGGAGGCCTGCGGGGGTGGATCATAAGGCAAGGTCAGCCGGGCTAACATAGTGAAACTCCATCTCTAGTAAAAATACAAAAAATTAGCTGGGCATGGTGGCAAGCGCCTGTAATCCCAGCTACTCAGGAGGCTGAGGCAGGAGAATTGCTTGAACCTGGGAGCCAAGATCACGCCTTTGCACTCCAGCCTGGGCAACAAGAGCAAAACTCTGTCTCAGGAAAAAAAAAAAAAAAAAATTACCCATCTGTTTATCTTTGTGATTCTGCACATGGATGCTTTATATATTTTGGAGCTGTTGTTGCTGATATGGTTTGGATCGGTGCCCCTGCCTTCATTTCATGTTGAATTGTAATCCCCAATGTTGGAAGTGGGGCCTGCTGGGAGGTGATTGGATCATGGGGGTGGTTTCTAATGGTTTACCCCCATTCCCCTAGTGCTGACTTGTGACAGAGTTCTCACAAGATCTGGTTGTTTAAAAGTGTGTGACACCTCCCCGCCCCCCATTTCCTCCTGCTCCAGCCGTGTAAGACGTGCCTGCTTCCCCTTCACCTTCCATCATGATTGTAAGTTTCCCGAGGCCTCCCCAGCCATGCTTCCTGTACAGCCTGCAGAACCTCTTTTCTTTATAAATTACTCAGTCTTGGGTATTTATAGCAGTGCAAGAACTAATACAGTTGCTATATGTAATATATTCATGATCTTGAAATCTTCCTGATGTATTGTTCCATTTTTTAATATTTAATGTCCTCTTTATGATACTTGAACTTTGAATCCTATTTTTTCCAATATTGAAGTTGTGGTCTGTGTTGTCTTGGCATTTCTATGCCTTCATCTTTTTCTACCTTTTTATGTTTCACCTGTCTATATCCTTTTTGTTTTAAGTGTGTCTATTGTTATGTAGTTTACATGTTACTAGATCTTATTCATTTTAAAAAACTATGAAAGTCTTTATCTTCAGATTGATGAATTCAACTTTTATTTCTCTCTGTTTTGCCATTCATTTTTGCCACTTATCTTATATATTTGTGTGTGTGTATATATATACATATATATATATATATATATTTTTTTTTGAGGTGAAGTCTGGCTGTGTCGTATAGGCTGGAGTGCAGTGGTGTGATCTTGGCTCACTTCAACCTCCGCCTCCCAGGTTCAAGTGATTCTCCTGTCTCAGCCTCCTGAATAGCTGGGACTACAGGCGCATGCCACCACACCTGGCAAATTTTTGTAATTTTAGTAGAGATGGGGTTTCGCCTTGTTGGCCAGGCTGGTCTCGAACTCCTGACCTCAGGTGATCCACCCGCCTTGGCCTCTCAAAGTGCTGGGATTACAGGTGTGAGCCACTGGCCTTGCCTTATTTTATGTTTTTTATACTTGAATTTTTTGGATTTATCTCTTCCTTCCAGCTTTCCCTGGATAGATTGAATTAGGACCTTTAATTTTGTTTATTTTTCCCTATCACTTTCTTAAATGGATTAAAATATTTATCTTCTCTGCATATATGACAAATCTAATAGCATTCCCTCTGTCTCCAACCAACCCTGCTTCCCTTCCCCAACATGCTGGTACCATCTAATTTTAGTTCTGAATTGTAATCATCTGGAGACAGAACAGCACCCTCCCCCAGCCTGTCCCCAGCACCAAATCCCAACCACTCTCTCTTTCTCCCTTGGAGGAAGGGGAGAAGAATTCTTGCAGCCTTTGTAGTCTCCTAGGTCCATACACTTTTCCTCTGTAATATTGATGGCCTCTGTATTACCATCAGCCATCGTATATATTTTATTTATTTATTATCTGTATTTCCCTACTAGAACATAGGTGTTAAAAATATATAGAATTGTTCAATCATAATCCAGTTTTCCTGGGGCAGGGCTGGGCTGGGAGAGGGGAGCCAGCAGCCGTTGCTAGTTTGCCAACTTCTAAAGTTCCATCTTTCTGCTTGGGCTATTGTTATGGTCTGCATGTTTACGTTTTCCCCAAATTCATACTTCAAAACTCTAATCCCTAATACAATGGTATTTGGAGATGGAGACTGTGGGAGGTGATTAGGTCATGAAGGTGGAGCCCTTGTGATAGGATCAGTGCCCTTAAAAGAAGAGATATAAGAAACTGAAATGGTGGCTCGCTCCTATATTCTCCTATACTCACAGCACTTTCAGAGGCCAAGGTGAGAGAATTGCTTAAGCCCAGGAGTTTGATAACAGCCTGGGCAATGTAGCGGTAGCTCATCTCTACTGAAAAAAAAAAGCCAGTTATGGTGCCAAGTGCCTGTGGTCTCAGTTCCTCGGGAGATTGAGCCCGAGAAGTTGAGGCTGCAGGGAGCCATGATGTCACCATTGCACTCCAGGCTCTGTGACAGAGTGAGACCCTGTCTCAAAAAAAAAAAAAAAAAAAAAAAAATTTAGATGTTATACTCACATCCAGGAATATAAAAAACAAACAAACAAACAAATAATAATGATGATGAAGAGGCTGGGCACGGTGGCTCATGCCTGTGATCCCAGCACTTTGGGAGGCCTAGGCAGGTGGATCACCTGAGTTCAGGAATTCAAGACCAGCCTGGCCAACAGGGCAAAACCCCATCTCTACTAAAAATACAAAAAGTTAGCCAGGCATGATGGCGGCCACGTGTAATCCCAGCTACTCTGGAGACTGAGGCAGGAGGATCGCTTGAACCCAGGAGGCAGAGGTTGCAGTGAGCTGAGATGGCGCCATTGCGCTCCAACCTGGGCAACAAGAGCAAAACTCCGTCTCAGGGAAAAAAAAAAAAAGACACAAAAGAGCTTGCTTGTCTTTCTCTGCTCTCCACTGTGTAAGGACACAGCAAGAGGACAGCCATCTGCAGATCAGGAGGCAAGCCCTCACCAGATACTGGACCTGCCACAACCTTCATCTTTGGCTTCTCTGCCTCCAGACCTATGAGAATTAAATGCTGTTTAAGCCATCCAGCCTGTGGTATTTTTGTTATAGCAGCCTGAACTAAGATAGCTAGCTTGAGTTGGTTCTTGCTAATTTTATTTCATTTATTTATTTTTAAGACTGAGTCTCACTCTATCACCCAGGTTGGAATGCAGGAGTGTGATCTCGGTTCACTGCAACCTCTGCCTCTTGGGTTCAAGTGATTCTCCTGCCTCAGCCTCCTGAGTAGCTGGGACTAAAGGCACCCACCACCACTCTCAGCTAATGTTTGTATTTTTAGTAGAGATGGGGGTTTCACCATGTTGGCCAGGCTGGTCTCGAACACCTGACCTCAAGTGATCCATGTGCCTTGGTCTCCCAAAGTGCTGGGATTATAGGCATGTGTCACCACACCTTGCCTGTTCTTGCTATTTCGTTGTTGGGAGGCCGAGATGGGTGGATCACGAGGTCAGGAGATCGAGACCATCCTGGCTAACCCGGTGAAACCCTGTCTCTACTAAAAAAAAAAATACAAAAAACTAGCCGGGCGCGGTGGCAGGTGCCTGTAGTCCCAGGTACTCGGGAGGCTGAGGCAGGAGAATGGCGTGAACCCGGGAGGTGGAGCTTGCAGTGAGCTGAGATCCGGCCACTGCACTCCAGCCCAGGCGACAGAGCGAGACCCCGTCTCAAAAAAAAAAAAAAAAAGAATTACTAAAATTATAGTAACTGAAAAAAATCACTAGTGGGTAATAAGTTAATCACCAAATTTTGTGCCTCTTCTAACCAGGGAAAAAATATCTGAGTGTCTTTAATTTAGTCTTTTAGATGGGGGTCTCACTATGCTGCCCAGGCTGGTATTGAACTCCTGGCCTCAAGCGATCCTCTCACATCAGCCTCCTGAGTCTCTCAGATTACAGGCATGAGCCGTCATGCCCAGCTTAATTTAGTCTTATTTTCCCTGAAAAAGAACAAAGCATATTCTAGTGATTAATGCTCTTACACCTCCTGGGAATCCCAGCTGGCAGCCATAATAGCTGTTCTAAAGCCAAAGAGGAAAAGTATTTGCTTAAGAGTGGAGTAATTAATGATGTGGGAAAATATTTTTCCTTCATTTGCTACTCAACACGGTAGATTTGTATGGCAAAAGATGGAGTATTACGGTTCCATATGAATACTATGGGGGAAAATATGTGAGTTGATATGCCTGAGTTGTATGAAAATGTTTGGATGTGTCACAGATATGCTGCAAAAATCAAGATGGCATCTTAAAACATCTAGAGAATTCTCAATATAGGCTAGGCGCGGTGACTCATGCCTGTAATCCCAGCACTTATGGAGGCTGAGGCTGGAGAATCACTTGAGTCCAGGGGTTCGAGACCAGCCTAGGCAGCAATGTGAGACCTTGTCTCTGCAAAAAATACAAAAACATATCCAGGTGTGGTTGTGAGCACCTGAGGTCCCAGCTACTTGAGGGGCTGAGGTGAGAGGATCATTTGAGCCTTGGGATGTCAAGGCTGCAGTGAGCTGAGATGCACCACTGCACTCCAGCCTAGGTGACAGAGCGAGATCCTGACTCAAAATAAATAAATAAAAGAATAAAATAAATAAATAATAAAGAAGAAAGAAAAATTTCCATTTAAAACTCTTAGAAAATGATAACATCCATAAGACGCTTTGGCATCTAAGAATCGAGAAACTAAGGCTATTGAAAGGAGATGTGGCTGGACAAGTTTTCCTGGTAACAAAGTAATGGTGGGAATATTTTTGGTGGGGGGAAAGCATATGAGAATGTTGGAGCTGAAAGCAGTGGAGATGAGACATAACTGCTTGGACAACATCCTTCGTCAAGTTACTTCATATTCATCTTTGAGATCTGAGCTCAAATTCAAGGAAGCCTAACCCAATCGCCTGCTGCCCCCTTTTCTCCCAACAAGATCAGACGCCCATTATAGGCTCTCATGAACCCCAGTCCTTCTTTCACAGAGCATAATACCATTGTAATAGACTCATTAACTGCGTGTAGGAGTAGGGATTTCAGTTCACCTCAGGTGAGCAAGAAATATAACTTAATTTATACTTTGAGATCCCATTCAACCATGGTGATAGAAAGAGAATTTCAGTCAATCTGGGGGTCCCAAAGGTTTTTTTTTTTTTTTTTTTTGAGACAGAGTCTCACTCTGTCACCCAGGCTAGAGTTCAGTGGCATGATCTCTGCTCACTGCAAACTCCACCTCCCGGGTTCAAGCGATTCTCACCTCAGCCTCCCGAGTAGCTGGGAATACAGGTGCGTGCCACCACACCCGGATAACTTTTGTATTTTTAGTAGAGATGGGGTTTCACCATGTTGGCCAGGCTGGTTTTGAACTCCTGACCTCAAGGGATATGCCTACCTCAGCCTCTCAAAGTGCTGAGATGACAGGCATGAGCCACCCTGCCTAGCCCCAAAAGGTTCTATAGCTACATAGGACTAAGCCTCTATAGTTGGAGTGAAGAGAAGAAAGGAAGGTGTTGGGGTGCCCCCTTATCTTCAGTGTTACTTGTCTATGAAGCTGTCTGTTAAGATAATTTAAAGTCCTATATGGTTCTACTTAAGTACCTGGCTATTGGACGCCACAGCCAGAGAGACCATTGGAAAAGGCTTTTTGCTGCTAACACCTCCTCTGAGCAGTGAACATAGCCTCACTTTTTTTTTTTTTTTTTTTTTTTTTGAGACAGACTCGCTCTGTGGCATAGGCTGGAGTGCAGTGGCATGATGTTGGCTCACTGTGACCTCCACCTCCCAGGTTCCAGTGATCCTCCCATCTCAGTCTCCCTTCTAGCCAGGACCACAGGTGTATGCCACCATGCCTAGCTAATTTTTCACATTTTTTGTAGAGATAGGGTTTTGCATGTTGCCCAAGCTGTTTTTTGGTAAGAGATAAGAGTCTCGCTGTGTGGCCCAGGCTGGTCTCAAACTCCTGGGCTCAAGTGAGCTTCCTGCCTCGGCCTCCCAAATTGCTACAATTACAAGTGTGAGCCACTGTGCCTGGCCAGCCTTGCTATTTAAATGGGGAGAACACAGGGAGAGGAAGGAAATAGCTAGAGAGAAAAAACAATGGTTAATATTTTTAAAATAGTAGTTCAAATATATATTTGTCTGGGAATGTGTAGTTAAAGTTATGTGAGAGGAATAATTTCCCAGTGTTTACTGGTTCTATAAATCTAGTGTGGAAGCTCAAACCTCTTTTTAAAAATTTTTTAAATACCTCTTTCTCTTGTGAGACAAGGTCTCACTCCGTTTCCCAGGCGGGAGCGCCGTGACACAATCATGGCTCGCTCGACCTCTCCGGGCTCAGGCTCCCACCTCAGCCTCCCAAGCCGCTAAGTTTTTTTTCCTATTTTTTGAGAGCTTGAATGGAGGTTCTAGCAGGGGAGTGCAGTTACTTGTACACGCTTGACCGAAGACCAGTCCTCCTCTGTCGGGAGTGGTCGTCCTCTTTGACCAAGCGCACAGCTTCGGGAGGGACACACATGGAGCGGTGAGGGAGGAAGGGGACACCCTCCTAGCCAACCCTGGCGATCAGTGGGGTGACAGATGTTGCGGCCAGATAGCCCTTACATCCTTTTTTTTTTTTTTTTGTATTTTTTGTAGAGACTGGGCCAGCTCATTTATTTTTGGTATTTTTTGTAGAGACGGGGTCTCCATATGTTGCCCAGCTCCTCTCAAACTTCTGCACTCAAGAGATCCGCCCACCTCAGCCTCTCAACATGCTGGGATTACAGCTGTGAGCCACCGTGCCCTGCCAAAAATAGCTTTAAGATATTATCCAAAAAGTGGAGGCGACCCAAGTGTCCATTGACAGTTGAATGGATAAACAAAATATGGTGTATACCTACAATGGGATTTTATTCAGCCTTCTAGAGGAAAGTTATTGTGACACACATGAACGAACCTTGAGGACATTATGCCAGGTGACATAACACAAAAAGACAAATACTGTGACTCCACTTGTATGAGGTACCTAGAGTAGTCAGGTTCATAGGGATGGGAAAGACTGGTGATGACTAGCAGGTGGAGGGAGAGGGCAGTGAGTTATCATTTAATGGGTACAGAGTTTCAGTTTTGCCAAATGAAAAGAGCTCTGCAGATGGATGGTGGTGATGGCTGTACAACAGTGTGAATGTGCTCAATACCTCTGAACTGTACACCTACAAATGATTAAGATGGTATATTTTATGTGTATTTTACCCCAACTAAATAATATTATCCAAAAGCATGCGTAATTCGTTGTTCACTATTTTTTCCTTCTACTAGGCGTTCTGTGAGAATGGGATCTTGTCCACCTTATTCCCTGGTATGTGCCCCACATCTAGTACAGTGCCTAGCACATAGCAATAGCTCAATAGATATTTGCCAAATGAATAAATCATCCTAGGAGTGGGATTTGGGGGCAGAGGATGCTCCAGAAAAGCAATATCTCACATAATTAATTACCTTGGAAACTTTGGCAGGGGAATAATTTGCTACTGATAATATTCAGTTACCATAGAGTTTGAGAATTTGTGAACACATATTTTGATTAACTACAGAAAGAGAGGAAAAATAGGTATCATATTACAAACCTGTAGTCACATTGGTAATTACTTGGTCTCATGCAGAAAAGGGCTTCTTTCTTTAAGCCTTTTAAAACAATGGGGATTTCTTTATTATATGATATTTATTGTATTTTTATATAGTAGCACAAATGTCTTACATTTTAGCCTGTAAGTTGACCTAAAATAAAACATTTCAGCCTTTTAATTTAATTATGGAAAATGGAAGCAAGAAAGGATGTAGCAAGGAAGAGGGGAAAATGGAGAATTGTAGGAAGCTAGGGAGAAAAAAAGGATGATGTGAGGGAATCAAGCCATTGCAATTGAAGATAACGTTGATTAAAATTAAACATTCATATTGCTTTTGACCCAGCAAGCTCATGCTTGGGAATCTATCCCACAGAGATAAAACCACTAGTTCATAAAGACATATGGACATGGATGCTATTGCAGCATTATTTGTTGTGACAAAAAGCACAAAACAAAGCCCATGGCTGAATAATTTATGGCATATCAATGTAATGAATTATTATTCAGCCATTAAAAATAACGAAATAAATCTAAACCAATGGATTTAAACAGATGTTCATGAGGTATAGTTGAATGAGAAAAGGAAGATGCAGAAAAGTGTATATATTATGTTCTCACTTTTTTTTTTTTTAAATGGAGTTCACTCTGATGCCCAGGATGGAGTGCAGTGGCACAAACTTTGCTCACTGCAACATCCGCCTTCTGGGTTCATGCAATTCTTCTGCCTCAGCCTCCCAAGTAGCTGGGATTACAGGCATGCACCACCACGTCTGGCTAATTTTTTGTACTTTTAGTAGAGACAGGGTTTCACCATGTCGGCCAGGCTGGTCTTGAACTCCTAACCTCAAGTGATCCACCCATCTCGGCCTTCCAAAGTGCTGGGATTACGGGTGTGAGCCACCGTACCCAGCCATGTTCTCACTTTTATAAAGAAGAAAATGTCCAAACTCCCAATCTCTACACAAGATTTTGTAAGCATGGAGAAAAATACAGGAGTGTGCATACTTGGTTGGTGATCTGGCTTGTTGTGTGTGTTAGTGGAGCAATGGCTGGTGCTGGAGGTGAGAAAGGAGAAGTAGAAGAGAAGGGGGAAATCAAGCAGAAAAAAAAAAAAGAGAAAGCATTGCACCCAAATAGCCAATGATGTGCATCTATGTAAAATTATATGTGGCCAGGCGTGGTGGCTCACACATGTAATCCCAGCACTTTGGGAGGCTGAAGCAGGTGGATCACTTAAGGTCAGGAGTTTGATACCAGCCTGGCCAACATGGCAAAACCCCATCTCTACTAAAAATACAAAAATTAGCCAGGCATGGTGGTGCATGCTTGTAGTCCCAGCTACTCGGGAGGCTGAGGCAGGAGAATTGCTTGAACCCGGGAGGTGGAGGTTGCAGTGAACCGGGATCATGCCACTGCACTCCAGCCTGGGCGATAGAGCGAGATTCCATCTCAAAAAAACCAAAAAACAAATAACAAACAAAATTCAAACAAAATTATATGTGAAACAGAAAAAAAAAAATAAATTATGCAGAAAAAGCTAACTACTTGCTTCCTGATATCAGGAGGCTTCTCTTTAGCTTTGGTTCCACCATTTGTGGAACTTATAGCAGCGGGGTGGAACAGCCTTGAGTGATGCTGGCCTCCAAGAGAGATCAGGACTCTCTATCATGGTCAGCTTTCCTTTCTCCTGGGTGTGATGGGGTGGGGGTGAGGGCATGCTGGGAACCAAGTTACTTATTAATAATAATAGAAACAAAGGTGGTCCTGAGGACCTTATCAGAGGCTCTCAGGGCTAAAAACATAGATGGAAATTGAGTGAGAAGGAAAAAGTGTAGCAAACAACTCTTGGAGGCCACCATATTCACTCTGGGATCTAGGACAGATTCAGGAAGTGAGCCCAGCTTCATCAAAGGGGTCTGCGACATGATCTGCAAAATGTAAGATGTATATGTAACATGTATAATAGAGAAGAGGCCCATGGTGTGGAAAACATCCTGTGGTGGTCATTCAGAGCTTGGATTCTGAGATCAAGTGGCTCCGGGTTCCAATCTGCATTTGCTAGATATAGGCTACTTTCATGAGACTCAGTACGGTGGCTTAAACGGGAAAGTCATGGCCAGGCATGGTGGCTCACGCCTGTAATCCCAGCATTTTGGGATGCTGAGGCAGGTGGATCACTTGAGACCAGGAGTTTGAGAGCAGCCTGGCCGACATGGCAAAACCCTGTCTCTACTAGAAATACAAAACTTAGGCCGGGTGCGGTGGCTCACGCCTGTAATCCCAGAACTTTGGGAGGCCGAGGTGGGTGGATTGCCTGAGGTCAGGAGTTCAAGATCAGCTTGGCCAACATGGTAAAACCCCGTCTCTACTAAAAATATGAAAAATTAGCCTGTGTGGTGGCTAGTGCCTGTAATCCCAGCTACTCAGGAGGCTGGGGCAGGAGAATCATTTGAACCCAGGAGGTGGAGGTTGCAGTGAATCGAGATCACGCCATTGCACTCCAGCCTGGGTGATGAGAAACTCCATTTCAAAAAACAAAACTTAGTCTGGCATGGTGGCAGGCGCCTGTAATCCCAGCTACTTGGGAGGCTGAGGCAGGAGAATCACCTGAATCCGGGAGGCAGAGGTTGCAGTGAGCTGAGATCACGCCACTGCACTGCAGCCTGGGCGACAGAGACTCCATCTTCAAACAACCACCACCACCAAACCAGGAAAGTCGTGCAGTTCTCAGGTTCACAATCCAGACAGTGAGTGGAGCTGTTCTGGTGGCTTGATGGTGATGGACACCCAGGCTCCCTTTTTCCCTCTGCTCTCCTGTCCCTTAGCAGTTCACCATTACATTTGCCTTCAGGCTGTTGAAGGGAGAAACAGAAAAGAGGAGGCTCCCCTCCTTTCCTCCTAACTGCTACACTCAGAAGTCGAATGCATGCCATTGGCCAGATACCAGTCACAAGGCCACACCTAGCTGCAAAGAAGGCTGGGGGATGGGGTTTCGGACAAGCAGCCACCCAGCCAAAACTTCCACGACTGAGTAAGACAGGAGATAGGACTTAATCCCAAAATCACACCACAATAGCCTTATAAGCCTAAGAAGGAGTGGCAGCGTGAACTCTGAAAGCATATAACAGGGAGCCCTGATTCAGCCATAGGGGTGGGGGTGAGGAGGTTTAGGGAACTGACTTTTTCCAGAGGAAATGATTTTGAGTGGAGATCTGATGGAGGTCACTGAATGAAGCAAAGAGGGTTCCAGAAGGAGGAACACTGCACAAAGACCCCAAAATGGGAAAGACAGGGCATGTTTGAGGAATTGAAAAAGGTTTAATTTAAGAAGAAGCATAGATGGGGTTTCTTCCCAAGGAATGGCTAGTGAAAGATATTCCAGCATGAGCACCAGCTCTCACAGATACCATTTGTTTTCTGTGGCTTGGAAACATCCCACGGTGGTTTGTCTGGCAGCCCAGAGAAAGCTGACATTGGTTCGAGAAGGTCTAATTATTCCTCGTGTAAGACTTGGGTAAATGAGTCAAGTCTTTGTGTGGGTTGCTTTAGAAGAATTTGGCAAAGTTGTGTGCCTCGTTTGTGTTATTTATAATTTTAAGAAAGCTTAGGAAACAGTCTTAGCATCTTGTCTATAATATATTGAAATGCAGCGGCTTTGAAAATCATTTGCCTTTTTGAATTAAAGGAACAGATCGGCAATTGAGTAATGGATCCACCCTGGGACGTGGGAGGTGAGAGCAAAAGTAGTTGTTGACTCATCTCCATGTATGTGTGGTAACACATGAAAATCAGTTTCATTACTTTATAGCTTCACCTCCTATTAAACCCTGTAAAGTGTGAGTCACAGGAAACTTGAGGTACTAGAATTTGAGAGAGCCCAGTATAAAAATTCATTAAATCTTTCTGCAACACTTACTCTACCTTTACTTATTGCAACTGGATAATTGTTTTTTTAAATTTTAATGTGCTTCTCCTTCGCTTTCCCAAGGATACAACCTCTACTTTAGCTGGCTCCAGGCGTCTGTCTGATTGGAGAAGATGAACATCTGTTATGGGAGGAAAGCCGAGAGAGAGACTGGGTAATTTCGAATTTTTGGTACTCAAAACCAGGATCAGGCAGCTGGCTTTCATCTTGAAGGTGGATTTTGCACTTCAGCATCTTTATCACACCCAGAAACCAGGGCCTGGCTCAGTTTAGGAAAGGGCAGTGCAGCGTAGAGAAGATACTCCTAAGGCGAGCTGCCAGAGAAGATGCAGAATGCCCAGTTAGATGTGAATTTTAGATAAACAATGAATAATTTGTTAGAATAAATATGTTCCAAATATTGCATGGAACATAATTACACTAAAAATTTTGCTGTTTATTTAAATATAACTGGGCATCTTGTACTTTTTTTTTTTTTGATAGGGAGTCTCACTCTGTCACCGAGGCTGGAGTGCGGTGGCGTGATCTCAGCTCACTGCAACTTCCACCTCCTGGGTTCAAGCAATTCTCATGCCTTAGCCTCCCGAGTAGCTGGGACCACAGGTGTGTGCCACCACGCCTGGCTAATTTTTTGTATTTTTAGTAGAGATGGGGTTTCACCACATTGGCCAGGTTTGTCTCGAATTCCTGAGCTCAAGGAACCTGCCTGCCTTGGCCTCCCAAAGTGCTGGGATTACAGACATGAGCCACTGTGCCCGACCTGTATTTTTATTTGTAAACCTGGCAATCCCACCCTAAGGTGTAGGACAGCTAGATAGGTACCACTCTATCTGTAGTGGGAAAATAAACCAGGAGGGAAGAGTAGAGTGTGCTAGTCACACTGGCAGGCCAGCCTTGAAAGCCCCTTTCTCTATTTGAGCAGAATCCATTCCCACTAGAGAATCAGAAAGTACCAGATCTTGCTTTTCCAGCTCCTTGAGCACAACTGAAGGCACATGTCAGTCAGGGACATCTTCCCTAACCCTGATTTATAAGAAATCAGGGGTTTGAAGAAGCAGGTGCAGGGCAGAGCAGAATACGGCAGTGACCGTAGCCGCATTATTCGTCACACGTTGTCAGTGGTGGAACCTGTGGGATCCAGCAGCCGTAGCAACAGAAGTGTTTCTAAATCCTTCTCGTGGGCAATTATTCCTGGCTGCAGAGCCTCAGTGCCTGGCTCTGGGTGTCTCAGGTTCTCTGCAAACCATCCAATATCCTTTGGATAAATTCCTTTGCTCCTTAAGTCCAGCAGTGTTGGTTCTGTTCCTTGCACCTAAAAACTCAGTGATAAATGAAATAAAAGCCTTTTGAGGACTGAGGAACTGTGGAGATAACAAGAGGAGTGAGATGGGAGCACAGAGTGGGCAGAAAAGTGCCTGGAGAGCAGGTGGTATACAGTAAATCAGGGGAGGATAGGGGCCTTCTTACAGGACGCCCCTGTACCATTCTTCACTCACAGAGCCACTTGGGGAGCTTGCAGCCACTTTTGATTCATAAGGACCAGTTTCCATGCTGATTGTATGGTGCTTGTACTTTACTGGATTTTAAGTGTTTCGAATGACTCCTGGGTGCACACATTTCACCTTGGAGAGTCTCTGAGTGTTAGTTGTCTAAAGCCTCCCTTGATGCCAGTATGTTACAGGTAAAATCTAGAGTTTAGCTGAGGAGTTTGACATGGTGGAGGAGAGGTAGTTCCACAGCAAAGAACGGTGCAGTGAACAGCACTAAAGCCAGGCTTGAATGGGAAACACAGACAGACTTCACTGTGGTAGGGGGCCCTGTAAGGGTTCATAGTCCAGGCAGCGCCCCTGGGCCGGGTCAAGCTAAGTTAAACTAGGATAGCCATGGACTTTCAGCCTCAAATGCCAGCACGGCCAGCATTACTCTGGAGGAAAGAGATGCTGCCTATGTTCCTGAAGTCCCCAACTCTTTTTGGCCGTCATGAAGTTTTAAAAACCATAATCTTCCATGATCCCTTAGGGAGAGAAGCAGAGGGCAAGGTGGGTGTAAGACACATACATGGACGTAGGTGACCTACATGGATGACCAAATTATTGTATTAGATATTTAGTCACTTCTGTGGCCCATGCCTGTAATCTCAATACTTTGGGAGAGTGAAGTGGGAGGATCTCTTGAGGCTAGGAGTTCAAGACCAGCCTAGGTCACATAATGAGACCTCTGTCTCTACAAAAAATTCAAAACTAATTAGCTGGGTGTGGTGGCACATGCTTGTGGTGCAGCTGTTTGGGACGCTGAAGTGGGAGGATTCATTAAGCCCAGCAGTTTGAGGCTGCAGTGAGCTATGATCAAAACACTACACTCCAGCCCAGGTGACAGAGCAAGACCCTGTCTCAAAAACAGAAAAGAAAAAATAAAAGTTTTCTTTTTGCACACCTGAATAATGACATGTATTAACCTTGGTAACCCTGCTTTCTCCACTTGCGAACCCATATCTTTTGCCCCAGCCATCATTCTCCAGACCCTGCACACGTCGCCTGTAGGGCTCACGAAGCTGATGGTCTCATGTGGAATTCGGGGTAGTGGCTCAGCTGCTGCTGCTTGTGGCCTGGGAAAATCAATGGTTTCCAAGGTGCCTCAGCATCGGAGCCTATGACCTCCTTTTCATTCTGTTGCCTCGCTGTGGAACTCTCTCTTCTACACTTGAAAAAACCCATTAGTCCCTCAAGAGCCAGACTGAATGTCACGACTGAGAAATTTCTTAAGACCTGCATTCCCTTTCTAGACAGAATGAATTGCAGCCCTCTTTCGCTGCCCTTTGCATTTGAAGGCTGCGTGGCTGTCTGCCTTGCTGGGCCAGGAGCATACGGAGGGCAGAGACCACATGGCTTTCATTGTTCCACCCAGCTTCCGACATTGAGCCAGCAAAGAGCTGGTCCCTGACAAATGTCAGCTGAACTAATTGAATGAGTACTCTCCTTTGTCTTCTCCTATTTACCTACACAGTCTCATATTGAAATGGCCTTTAATTGTGTTTGTCTTTGATCTAAATATTGGTAAGTGTTCGTTCCTATCCATTTATTACAGCATTTAGCGCAATAGCTTGTGCGTCATAAGTGTGCACATGGTGGTTGATTTAATTGGATGTCTTGGTTTAATGCCTTCATTCACAGGATGTGACTTTGAAGAGACCTTAGAAGTCATCTAGTACTAGCCGGGCACTGTGGCTCATGCCTATAATCCCAGCACTTTGGGAGGCCGAGGCGGGTGATTCACCTGAGGTCAGGAGTTCAAGACCAGCCTGGCCACCATGTGAAACCCCATGTCTCCTAAAAATACAAAAATCACCTGGGCATGGTGGTATGCACCTGTAATCCCAGCGACTTGGGAGGCTGTACCAATGAGTGTACATCACACACGTGGGGATACTATCTCTACTAACTTGGTCTAAGTTACGACATGGTCAGGTCTCTGTTCAGTTACACAGGCATTTGGTGTGTGCTTTCTGATGTTGATGGTGGTGATGATGATGGAAGGTGTTAGCTGCCAAGGCAGTTTCACTCTTGTCTCCTTGATAACAATATTAATATATAATATTTATTAAACATCTACTGTTGTCAAGAAATTTTGTGGGGTACTGACGGGACCAAAAATACAAGGACAACAAAAAAGTAGTACTTGTCCTTGAAGAACTAGTAAGTCTAAGAAGGAAAATAGATGAGTCCAACAATTATAGTACAAGCAGAGAATTGTTGGGTGAGAGTTTGTAAAAGGCACAAGGAAAGCCAGGCCTGTAAGGGAACGGGCGGTGGCAAAGAGGAAGTAGAGAATACGGGCGAGGAGTCTGCTGGATGAACACCCTAGGGAAATAGTTCCAGAGAGAAGGAATGGATGTGCCAAGTGGGGAGGTGTGAGAGACATGCTTGGGGCCATTCCATCTGGCCCAGTACTGTAGCCACAGTGCTAGAAAGGCAGGGGTTAGGGAGGTGGCCAGACAACTGGTGAGGCTGGAGAGAGAGGTGGGAGTCAGGTCATATGCAAAAGAATTGGTTTTCATTATATTGGCATTAGGGATCTCTGGCAATTTCGTGGAATGGATTGAGATGTATATTAGAAGGACCTCACTGGCATCCTTATGGTTGAGGCTTAAGGAGAAGGGAGACTGGTAAGGAGGTGATTTTAATATATTAGGAGAGAAAGGGTGCCTAAGGCAGTGGTGGAGGGCTCAGGACAAGGAACAGAAAGCTACACATAAGGGGTCGTGGAGATGCCTGTCAGAGGGCTGAAGGGCTGGAGAATGACTTCAGGTATTGTGACTTGGGCTTCTGGGTGGATGCAGTGTTGAGCTGAGAATGGGGAGCTCACAGATCATCCAGCCGAGATAAGTCAATTGCCATTTTTATCTATTGATGTGAATTCAGAATGGAGGTTTCGCTGAAGATACAGACATGATACTGACAGTGCCCAGAGAGAGGAAGAGCAGGTTAAGGGTCCAGAGGTTGCCCCAAGGTAATGATAGGCCATGAGGGAGGAGCCAGTAAAGGAGACAGAGAAGGAAAATGCAGAGTGGAAGCACAGAAGAAGGTCAGGCCAAGGGAGGTGAAAGTTTTAAAGGGGAGAAAGAGATTAATAGAGTTAAATGCTACAGAAAGTAGTGGGACTGAGACTTTTAAAAGGCCGTTTATTTTAGCAACTTTGGGGGCCACCGGGAGAGCAACTGCAGTAAAGTGAGGAAGCCAGACCTCAGAGGGTGCAGCACCCATGGGAGATGAATGGGTGGAGACAAGCACAGACAACTTGAGCCAGGAGCTTGGCTGGGGAGAGGAGAGAGGATAACAAGCAGAGAGATTCAAGTGGTGTTGAAAAAAGTAAGGTAGGGGCTGGGCGTGGTGGCTCACACCTGTAATCCCAGAACTTTGGGAGGCCGAGGTGGGCAGATCACTTGAGGTCAGGTGTTCGAGACCAGGTTTCACATGGTGAAACCCCGTCTCCACTAAAAATACAAAAATTAGCCGTCCTGGTGGCAGGTGTCTGTAATGCTAGCTACTTGGGGGAGGCTGAGGCACGAGAATCGCTTGAACCTGGGAAGCGGAAGTTGCAGTGAGCTGCACTCTAGCCTGAGCGACAGAGTGAGACTCTGTCTCAAAATAAATAAATGAATAAATAAAATAAAATTTAAAAAGTAAGACAGGACACTTCAGCCAAGTTCAAGAATGGGGAAAAAATATACAAGGCAGGATGGGCTTGCACCTGCTGACGTACTGAGAGGAAGGTGTCGAGTGAGAGGAAGGATTGGGGACCAGAAACAAAGGGGTAACTGAGGGAGCAAGGAACTTGAAGTTGACGTGGGAGGATTAGAGGAAGGCTGTTTTTCTCTTCTGAAACATGGACTAGGGGCTGATGAAGATGCTGGTTAGTGCAGGCAGATGTTGACATTGAACAGGAGACATCTGAGGGAGTTCGTTCATACCCGTTGGACTCTTTATTCACAGTGAACAATATCACTGGAGAAAGCCTGACTATTGAACAGTGGCTGAAAGGGCAGACTTTGGAGGCATTACTAGGGTTCAAATGCTTTTTCTGCCATTCTGTAGCTTATGACCTTGGGAAATTTCCCTAAACACCATGTGCCTCAGTTTTCTCATCTGTAAAATGGAAACCACCATGTGCCTCAGTTTTCTCATCTGTAAAATGGAGATGACAATAATCCTCAATGGACTGTGGTAAGAATTAAGTGAGTTAAAATATGTGAAGTGCTTAGAACAGTGTCTAGTATAAAATAGGCCTCATATAACAACTGTGGTTGTCATCATTGTCTCCATCATTTTCTGCTGAGACAGATGGTTGTTTGTTTTATTGTTGTTTTGAGATAGGATCTTGCTCTGTCACCCAGGCTGGAGTGCAGAGGTGCAATCTTGGCTCACTGCAACCTCCACCTCCCAGGCTCAAGTGCTCCTCCCACCTCAGCCTCCTGAGTAGTTGGGATTACAGGCACACTCAGCTAATTTTAAAATTTGTTTTGTAGAGATGGGTTCTCAGTAGGTCTCACCCAGGCCATTCTCAAATTCCTAGGCTTGAGTGATCCTCCCACCTTGGCCGCTCAAAGTGCTGGGATTACACCCATGAGCCGCCATGCTCGGCTGGTTTTGAATGCGTTGTTGGAAGTTGTACAGATTTAGACCACCTGTTGAGTAAACTAGGAGAAAGGGCTAAGAACACGAAAGACTGCCGAGTGATATTGGGAAGCAAAGATAAAACCAGAAGATAAAATTCTGTAGCAGTCTAAAGTTTCACAGTTGTGTGAAGTTGTCACTGAATAACCTAAAGAGATTGGTTTTATTTCCCCTTTAGAGATGAGGAAACTTGAGGCTTAGGAAGGTTTAATAGCTTGTTTAGGGTAACACACGGGTCAGTGGCAGGCACAGGTGATTTGACACTGCACTCTACCTTTTCACCACACTGGTGTTCAAAACACACAACAAAGCAGTTCCCCCAATAAACTGTCATCAAGGCCTTTGAACCTGTGGTTGCTGGAGGAGTGATGGGGTTGTAATGCACACAGGGAAAGAAGAAAATAAGTGGGACGGAGAGAATGGTCTGACTTTGTGAAGGACTTCTATGACATTGGAATAACAAACATTTCCTTCAGAATAAAGAAGTCTAGTTCTCATCTCACTTGCTGAAACCACAAACCCAAATTCTGACAGATTCTGGTAAAGAAGACTTGTGATAAACGGACCCTTTTATTCAGGATTTGCCTGAGCATTAAAGCTGCTAGGACAGACAATGTATATGAACTGGGCTATATACAGATAATGTATATATCTGTATACACCATATTGTATAATGTGTGTGATAGGATCCAGTAGAGCCCAGCACATCAAGGTGATTACAAGGTAATTAGCATGTGTCTGCTGAGTGAGTGACTGATTAAGTCATGACTCTGGAGGTGTGGTAAGAGGGTTGGGGAGAAAGATGTGGAGGATCCTTGAGAAATTAGTCTGACATGGGAAGCCCCATGAAAAGGCTTTCTCTCCAACATTTTAAAGCATTGGCAGTACCCAGAAATTACTTAAATGTCTGTAAAACACTCACCTAAACAATTGACATCACTTGACCATATTAACTAGGGCTAACAGTCTTTCTAATTGCCACAGCCCCACCAGCTTCTAGATGGTAATGGCCCAGCCGGTTTCAATGGGTCTCCATGGTTACACTCATGCTCTGGTTTCCATGGTTACATTTCCCGGTCTCTCATAGGAGTTAGATATGTGTTTGAAATTTAAAAGGATTTTTTTGTCTTTCTTGTCAGCCTACACAGAAATCTAGGGTTCAGAGGTCCAGGATGAAAGTTTCAGTGACCTCTTGGGAGGTTACCAAGGAGGAAATGGTAATAATATTTGTGACAGCTGTGATCTATCACGGAATGAGCACTCAATTGGGAAATACTGTGGAGCTAGAATGATAACCCAGTATTTTATGAGCCTTAGTGTTTAGCTTAATTAGAGGAGGCGGAAAAACTGGGCTGAGAAAACAATATCCTATTGTTTGGATGGGTGGCTCCCAGCGCTAGGAGTAGGATGTTGTGCAGAGTTGGGGCTGGGGGGCTCTCTATTGAAGTCCCTTTAATATGATCATTTCTTTACCATAACAGTGTTGTGGCCTCCCTGCATTCATTCCTCCCTCCGTCCTTATTTCAAATCATCTTTCTTGGCTTACTCGGCTAAAGCAGGCATCTGCTAAAAGGTATCAGCCGAGGCAAGACTTAGTTGGCTCCGGCTGTTCTTGGCGGAGGGAGACAGGTGGAACTCTAG
Organism: Piliocolobus tephrosceles; assembly: GCF_002776525.5. Lineage (NCBI taxonomy): Eukaryota > Metazoa > Chordata > Mammalia > Primates > Cercopithecidae > Piliocolobus > Piliocolobus tephrosceles. Next base: position 71,984,636 of record NC_045455.1, read on the forward strand.
TGCCTCCTTGTGGAATCTCTAACATTTCCAGGTCTACCTCACCTAGAAAAGAACTCAAGTTTGTACTCTAAAGATTTTAAGAAGTCTTTCTCCATTTCTTTTAATGTATCCATCCCTGCCTCCCTCCTACAAACTTCACTGAGTATCTATTATATTTCAGCTAGGCCCTAGAAATAATACTAATAAAAAAGATAGAATATTGCCTTCACACAGTTCGTAATCCGTTGCAAAACAAGTAAACAGCTCATAACAGTCCCAAGAGCTAATGGAAGAATGACAGTGGGGTGACCTACTGGCTGGGAAAGCTGTATAAGCTATCGAGCTAGAGGACTTTTTTTTTTTTTTTTTCTGAGACGGAGTCGCGCTCTGTAGCCCAGGCTGGAGTGCAGTGTCACGATCTCGGCTCACTGCAAGCTCCGCCTCCCGGGTTCACGACATTTCCCGAATAGCTGGGACTACAGGTGCCCGCCACCGCGCCCGGCTAATTTTTTTGTATTTTTGGTAGAGACGGGATTTCACCGTGTTAGCCGGGATGGTCTCGATCTCCTGACCTCGTGATCCTCCCGCCTCGGCCTCCCAAGGTGCTAGGATTACAGGCATGAGCCACCGCACCCGGCGCTAGAGGACATTTTTGAGCTGGGTGTTCAAGGATTCTGTCCCTCAAGGTTGAAAGATGAAATAATGCAATGTTTTATCAGTAGGGGGACTTTGTCATCAAAATAAACCAGAGGATAACATGTAGTAATTCCTGCCTCTATTTGGGCTCATATGCTTGCTACCTTCCAAACAGCTCTTCAGGCAGAAGCAGGTACACAGACAGTGCTGGCGGAAAAACCGGAGAAGCAGCTATCAGTATTAGACCACATACCAAAGCCTCTTCGGGACGTTTGCTAGCATCCAGAGCAGAGATAGTAGGCACCTCCTTGCAGGAACAGGCTCTTCACTGGGCAGGGGGAGGGAGGGAAGGAGTGTGAGGAGCGGGGCAGAAATCAATGACTTTAAATAGGGGAGTAATGTCATCAAATTTGAATTTTACGGATTTGTTTCTATGGCATTACATTCATAACCAAGTTCCAGAATGACTCTCCGGCCCTGGATTGGGCGACTTCGTTGTCTGTGCTTCTGATTCATAGAAAGAGGGAATATTAGGGGAAGAGGCTGTAACATGACAGCTACACTTACTGGTTTATTGTGCCTTCTCCCAGAGATATTCTTTGCTTCTATAGGCAGATTTTGATTTAAAGCAAATATTGAATTTTCCTTTGGTCCTGTTGTATGTGTTTCAAGTGCTCGCGGATCATCCAAGTGGAGAGAGCAGCAGCAAGTAGGCCCTCTTTACCTTTATTTTTGGAAACACATGATTCTACACTTCAGTATTCTTACTATATCTTGGAGATGGATATACAGAACTGACTCATTCTTTTAAATAGCAGTGTAGAATAGAGGTAGAATGGAGGTAACAATGTATTTAACCAGGACCCTTTTAATGGGCTTTAAAAGGCCACACCGCAGGATGCGGTGGCTCACGCCTGTAACCCTAGCACTTTGGGAGGACAGGCAGATCACGAGGTCAGGAGTTCGAGACCAGCCTGGCCAGTGTGGTGAAACCCCGTGTCTACTAAAAATACAAAAATTAGCTGGGTGTGGCGGTGGGTGCCTGTACTCCCAGCTATATATTTATATATGTATTTATATATATTTTATATATAAAATACAAAAACTAATTCTTCTGTATTTTCTATCAGACTTTTATGGTTTCGCTTGCTGCATTTATAAATGTTTAATCTAGCCACTTGCGGTGGCTCCACAAACCCAGCACTTTGAGAGGCCAATGCAGGTGGATCACTTGAGGTCAGGAGTTTGAGACCAGCCTGGGCAACATGGTGAAACTCTGTCTCTACTAAAAATACAAACATTAGCCAGGTGTGGTGGTGTGCACCTGTAATTCCAACTACTGGGGAGGCTGAAGTAGGAGAATCGCTTGAACCCAGGAGGCGGTGGTTGCAGTGAGTTGATATGGCGCCACTGTACACTAGCCTGGGAGACAGCGAGACTCTGCCCCAGGGAAAAAAGGTTTAATCTATCTGGAGCTTATTTTGATTTACAGAGATCTAATGTATTTTCCCCCACGTGTCTACCCAGTAGTCTCAACACCATTTATTTGAAATGCTGTCTTTATATGTGTGTCTGTTTCAGAGTTTTCTATGGCAGATTAGCTTTTTTTTCTGGATGAAGTTTTGTTATTGTTGCCCAGACTGGAGTGCAATGGCGTGATCTTGGCTCATTGCAACCTCCACCTCCTGGATTCAAGTGATTCTCCTGCTTCAGCCTCCTGAATAGCTGGGATACAGGTGCCCGCCACCACGCCCGGCTAATTTTATATTTTTAGTAGAGATGGGGTTTCACCATGTTGGTCAGGCTGGTCTTGAACTCCTGACCTTAGGTGATCTGCCCACTTCTGCCTCCCAAAGTACTGGGATTACAGGCATGAGCTACTGCGCCTGACCAGCAGATGAGCTTTAATTCCGTCTAACCTTGTCCTTGAAGCAAGGTTCATTGTTTCTGTTGTTTTGTTTTTGATGTGGGAAAGCCTTAAGCATGTTTGTATGTGGAGGGAGAAGAGCAGGTGGTCAGGGAGAGGTGCGGAGGAGATCCAGATGCGACCATGAAGGGAAGATGGCTTATGACAATTAGTGACAGATCCAAACAGCTGACGGATGTGCCCACCTCAGCAAGGGAGGAAGTGCTCCACATTTTTCCAGGAGTTTTTGGTATAATGTGAGGCAGCACCCCTTCCAGGTAACAAAGCCCTCTCTCCCAGTTTGTCAGTCCCCTCCTGGGCTCTCTTCTTCCCTACCTGCTCTGGAATTCATGTTAATCACTTCAATCTTTCCTAATGGGCATTCTGCTCTCTTAAATTCCCAGCCTGGATCAATGCTGCCATTCACCTTGGCACAGTTGTGCGGACAGGCATGTCACACACTGTTTCTAACCCAGGCCAGGAACTTTAGCTCTGCCGTCCGCTTCTCTTTGTTTTGGTCCGTCTCATTTGGGCTGCAGTATTTATTCCAAACCTTTAAGCACCCTCTGTCCTCCCAAAACCTTACTCTCAGCAAATGACCTGTCTTACCTGGGTAGAATGCAGCTTCTCCACCTCGTGTCTGTGGTTGGATTCAGCAGGTTGAGAAACTAAAATTATATGTTAAAATTTGGGTAATGTGCCTTTTTTTTTTTTTTTTTGAGATGGGATCTTGCTCTGTTGTCCAGGTTGGAGTGCAGTAGTGTGATCTTGGCTCACTGCAGCCTCTGCTTCTAGGTCTCAAGTGATCCTTTCACCTCAGCTTCCCAAGTACCTGGAACCACAGGCATGTGCTGCTACCCTCAGCTAGTTTATTTTATTTTATATTTTTGTACAGAGGAGGTCTCACTATATTGCCCAGGCTGGTCTTGAACTCCCAGGCTCAAGCAATCCTCCTGTCTTGGCCTCCCAAAGTGCTGGGATTATAGGCGTGAGCCATGGCTCCCGGCCTAATATGCCTTTTTGAGAGAAAAACATGACCGGGCGCGGTGGCTCAAGCCTGTAATCCCAGCACTTTGGGAGGCTGAGACGGGTGGATCACGAGGTCAGGAGATTGAGACCATCCTGGCTAATACGGTGAAACCCCGTCTCTACTAAAAAAAAAATACAAAAAACTAGCCGGGCGAGGTGGCGGGCGCCTGTAGTCCCAGCTACTCAGGAGGCTGACGCAGGAGAATGGCGTAAACCCAGGGGGCGGAGCTTGCAGTGAGCTGAGATCCTGCCACTGCACTACAGCCTGGGTGACAGAGCAAGACTCCGTCTCAAAAAAAAAAAAAAAAAAAAAAAAGAGAGAGAAACATGTGTAGTTTTCATCAGATTCTCAACATCTGGAAAGGCTAAAAATCTCTACTCCAACAAATTGAATATGCCAGGTCTGATCTCCCTTAACTTTCTGGTCCTCTACCTCCAAGCTTGTCACTGCCCATAACCATCTTTATCTGCTCTTCTCTGGGTTTGGAGGAGGTTGGGCTCCTCTCCCTGTTTATTCCGGGCCAACCCATTATACATCATCTCGTAACTCTAGCCTTCCTGCTGGATCTGTTTTCTCTCTTAGTTACTCCAGCTCTCGCCTTCCATTGCTTCTTCTTTTCAAACTGGCTTCTCTCACTCCTAAATGTACACATAACAATAGCAGAAACAACATCCATAGGTCCCTTTGTATTCCTCTCTCGTTCTGTCTGTTTTCAGCTCATCCCTAGCCATTCCTGGTGCCTCGCCTCTGTGACCTCAATCAGTGTCCTGTGCATATCTCTGTTCTCTGCTCACCACATTGCATAATCAGAGCTATTTCTGTGTCTCTGTCTCTCCCATTAGACTGTGAAGCTGAAGACCATGTCTTTTTTATCTTCAGACCAGTCTCACACATTGTGGAAGCTCGATAAATATTTGTAGACAAGAACTACTAATCAATTTAGTTGTTCTTCTCTAGATCTTCTTTTCTTACCATGTTTTTTCTTGAGGTATCAAAACTAGAATAAGAAACAGGTTTTTGTTTTTGTTTTTTGAGATGGCTTCTCATTCTGTCGCCCAGGCTGGAGTGCAATGATGCGATCTCAGCTCACTGCAACCTCTGCCTCCTGAGTTCAAGTGATTCTCATGCTTCAGCCTCCTGAGTAGCTGGGATTTCAGGTGTGAGCCACCACGCCCAGCTAATTTTGTATTTTAGTAGAGATGATGGTTTCTCCATGTTGGCCAGGCTGGTCTCAAACTCCTGACCTCAGGTGATCCACCCACCTTGGCCTCCCAAGGTGCTGGGATTATAGGCATGAGCCACTGCACCAGGCCAAGAAACAGTTTTCTAGATAGACCCACCATAGGTTTGTCCAAGTGTAGCACAGTTTTCTTTTCTTTTGTATTTCTTTTCTCTCTTCTGTTATCCAATATTCTACTAGCTTTTTTTTGGCTATAGCTACATCCCCCCCGCCGGCTTTTTTTTTTTTTCATTATGACTGAGAACTCAAAGCTCACACTCTAATAGGTATAATTTGTATTATTATTATTATTATTATTATTATTATTATTTTTGAGATGAAGCCTCGCTTTGTCACCCAGGCTAGAGTGCAGTGGAGCCATCTCGGCTCACTGCAAGCTCCACCTCCCGGGTTCACACCATTCTCCTGCCTCAGCCTCCCGATTAGCTGGGACTACAGGTGCCCGCCACCATGCCCGGCCAATTTGTTTGTATTTTTAGTAGAGATGGGGTTTCACTGTGTTAGCCAGGATGGTCTGGATCTCCTGACCTCCTGATCCACCTGCCTCAGCCTCCCAAAGTGCTAGGATTACAGGCGTGAGCCACCACACCCGGCTATAATTTGTATTATTAAATGCCTTAAATTAATGTCATTATTGCTCACACTGAAGTTCAACTGCTTACTAGGCAGTATAAACAAAGCTCATTTAGGAATATTTACCTATGTAAGAAAAAAATACTTCCTTTTTTTTTTTTTCGAGTCAGAGTCTTGTTCTGTCACCCAGGCTGGAGTGCAGTGGCATGATCTTGGCTCACTGCAACCTCCGCCTCCCGGGTTCAAGTGATCCTCCTGCCTCAGTCTCCTGAGTATCTGGGACTACAGGCATGTGTCACCATGTTTGGTTAATTTTTGTAATTTTGGTAGAGATGGGGTTTTGCCTGTTGGCCAGGCTGGTCTTGAACTCCTGACCTCAGGTGATCCTCCCGCCTCTGTCTCCCAAAGTGCTGGGATTACAGATGGGAGCCACCACACCTGCCCTTCTATTCTCTTTAGAATAATACATTTACAAGTTATCTAATGGCCATGTATGAGAGGCCAGCAAGATTACAGCATATTTGATTGTTAATTATATTATAAAAACCATTTATTAAATATCTACCTCTCTATAATGCTTTAAGAAATCCTTTTCAAACTACTCTATGTCAGGCTTTTTACTGATTGTACTTTCCTTTTTCCTCTTTATGTTTTGCCTACCCAGAATACGTTATCTTCTTTTGGTAACAATACCTCCAGTTTCCTTTAGGGAAACATTATGGTGCACACAGGGTAGAGAACTGCTGAGCAAGCTGAGGAATCCAGTGGCCTACCAGTGGCCTCAACCAATGATAATGGTTAGCTGGGAGTTGCTAACTCTAGGCCCCTTGGGCTCGAAGTGACGGCGAATCTGGTTTCGACTTTGGCTAACCTCTCTCCAAGCCTCTTGTCATTGGACATCTCATATCCAAGAGACACGATTAATTGGCAGAGTCAGGCAGACTTACTTGCTATTGATTGGGATGGAGCTGGTCATCCTTCATATTTTTTTCATTTCCCTGTCTTCTTCTTCTTTTTTTTCTTAGATTGAAAGGCTAAATAAATCATTTTGAATTGTACTGTGATTTATAAATTGCAGCAGAATGTGGTGAATAAACTGTGATAGCTCATTTCTCATCTACCTTGTTTGTGCTAAATGTACTTCTTGATGTCAGAGGATGTGATGGAAGCAAATCAAGAGGGAGGAGCAGGCATTTTAGAAACAGTGCCATCTTACTGCGCAGCACCTACCCTGGCTGAGTCATCTCTGAAGCATGTCGATGTGTGCATGGGCCCCATCCCCTCTGCACATGAAAATTCATAACCATGAGCCAGGATTAGCAGATATCGAATGAAAAGGGGGTTCACAATGGCCAGATGCTAACACTGGTAAACCCAAGATGAATGGACAGGTTAGGTGGGTGAGACCCCAATTTGGTAAACACAATGTCGGCATTCTCATTAGAAAACTGGTGGGAATCAAAGGTTGAGATGGAGCCATAGCATCAGATGTGTTTATCTTTATAGTATGTGTAATCTTTGTTTCCAATAATAATATTTCCACTTCCTTTTAGGGAACTACCTTACCAAGTTTTTGTTCTAGGTGGTTTAGATAGAGTTTAACCCAGCCTTTGGCTCAATGGGTGGAGATAGGAACTAGCCTGGGCTACTGGGTGTTTTATCTCCTGTCCATGTGGTTGATTTAGGGTGAACAAGCGACCAAAGGTGAACCGATCAGCATCAGTTCTTGGATTTGGCAGGAACTACTGGGAAAGAGCAGCTTTCTTTTCACTGGTTGGTTAAACTGGCAGAACATCACTTTAGACATGTTGCTATCCAGCTTGTCACTGTCTAGGAAGCCCACCTGAGGATGAAGTCCACACAAAGGAAGGCAGGCCGAGGAAGAGAGACAGAATCCTGTGATGCATTTTGGGCACCCAGATCCAGTTGTACCTAAAGCCAGGGCTACAGTCTGGACTTTTCTTTACATGAGTGAATAAATCTTTATCTTATGTTTTCTTCCTTTTTTTGTTTCTTTTTTTTTTTTACTATTTTTACTTTAAAAAAATCTTTTATTTTTAATTAGTTTTTTGAGAAGGGGTCTCACTCTGTTGCCCAGGCTGGAGTCCAGTAGCGTGAACATGGCTCATTGCAGCCTCAACCTCCCATTTCAGTCTCCCAAGTAGCTGAGATTACAGGCACACACCACCGTGCCCAGCTAATTTTTGTTTTGTTTTTGTTTTTGTTTTTTTGAGACAGAGTCTTGCTCTGTCACCCAGGCTGGAGTGCAGTGGCACAATCTTGGCTCACTGTAACCTCCACCTCCCAGGTTCAAGTGGTTCTCCTGCCTCAGCCTCCCAAGTAGCTGGGACTACAGGCGCCCGCCACCACACCTGGCTAATTTTTTTTGTATTTTTAGTAGAGACGGGGTTTCACCGTGTTAGCCAGATGGTCTTGATCTCCTGACCTTGTGATCTGCCCGCTTCTGCCTCCCAAAGTGTTGGGATTACAGGTGTGAGCCACCGCACCTGGTGCCCAGCTAATTTTTAAAATTTTTTGTACAGACGTGGTCTCCTATGTTGCTAAGGCTGGTCTTGAACTCCTGGCCTCAAGTAGTCCTCCTGACTTGGCCTCCCAAAGTGCCGGAATTATAGGTGTGAGCCACTGTGCCTGGCCATATGAGTGAATAAACTATGTTTTTTTTTTGATTAAGCCAATTTAAGTTGAGTTGCTATCACTCGCTGCCAGGAGTCCCAATACAGGAATCTTCTGAGGTCATAAGAAATAAGTGAGCCGGTTTACCAAAGTTGTCTGAGTGCATCTATTAGCCAGGGGGCTACAATAACAGCAACCATCATTTATGCTGGATTTTGTGCTGTTTAAATATGTCATCTCATGTAATCCTGGTAACATCTTGTGAGTTATTATTGCCCCACTTAAGAGACAAAGAAATTACAGTTGAAATAGGTTAAGAAACTTTCTCAGGTTTACCTAGCTAGTGTTTCCATAGGAGTTGACTGCAGGCTGCTGTCTCCAAAGTTTATACCATGGTTAACTGGCATGGTATAACTTCCATATGTTAGTCAGGGCTTAGTTGCAAACAAAGGAGTAAACTCCAATTAGTTTAAGCCGACTCAGAAATTATATAAGCAGGAATGTGTCCACCCACACTGCAATGCTCCTCTAGAGAAGCCAGTCTCACAGTCACAGCAGTTGACATCACTGATGCTTGGGACTGGGTGCCAGACATGCCACCTCTGTTGCTGTTGAAGATCTGTCCATGTCCACTAACATGCCCATCAGAAGATGATTCTGGGAATGCCAGCTTCTTCCCTTTTCTCCCTTGGAATACCAATTGCACGTGGGTGCATCTGATTGGCAGAGGCCAGGCCACATACTTGTGCTCTAGCAGCAACGGAGCCTGGGAAAATGAGTTTTACCTTCTGTCTTTTGAATCAAGAGGCTCAGTGGCCACAATCTGACAACCATCTAACATCTTTGATTCTAGAAATCTTAACCTCGATTCTATTAATCTTAACGTGAGACTCTAAACTGTGGTTTGACTGCAAACATTTTAAACTTTAAGAACCTCTAGCAATGTCATGTTCAGACCAAAACAAGTTGGATTCTCATACTTCAGGGTACACAGAATCACCTGGGCAGCTTGCCCAAAATAGATGGCCAAACCATCTATTGGGTCCAACCCCAAACCTATAGATGGAATCAAAACTTCTGATTGGCTGGGCACGGTGGCTCACACCTGTAATGCCAGCACTTTGGGAGGCCGAGGTGGGCTGATCACTTAGGACCAGGAGTTTGAGACCAGCCTTGCCAACATGGTGAAACCCCCGTCTTTACTAAAAATACAAACAACAGCCTGGTGTGGTGGTGCATGCCTGTACTCCCAGCTACCCAGGAGGCTGAGGCATGAGAATCGCTTGAGCCTGGGAGGCAGAGGTTGCAGTGGGCCAAGATGTACACCACTGCACTCCGGTCTGGGCAACAGAGGGAGACTCTGTCCCCAAAAAACAAAACAAAACAACAACAAAAAACAAACAAAAAAACCCTCTGGTAAGGTTAGGGCATCCATGCTTGTAATAAGCTCCCAGGGGATTCTGATGAACATCAAAGTTGGAAAGACATCGGTTTTGCTGACTAAATTGGGCATCATTTTTGTTCAACTATCACCTTCCATTCGCCTAAGCCTAGATATTGCTCATTTCTGGTAAACACTCAATAAAGATGCAGCTCCACTGTGTGTTCACATATGCTCACTGGAAAGACTATAAATGTGATTTTAAAAAGCTCTTTATGATTTGCTGGTAGAAAGAAATACTCTGAAACCATCTTTTCATGTCATTTTCTTAGAGGCAACACAGTAGAATGGATTGATTAACATCTTACAAACTGACAGGTTAAAAGATAGTTTTAAATCTTTATTGATAAACTGTCATTTGACTGCAAACATTTTAAACTTTAAGAACCTCTGTTTTCAAATATGACAATTTTATTAGGCAATATACAAGGCTTTTAGGGAAAAACACTAATTTAAATTCAGTTAAAATGAAGACTAAAGAATAACCACAATTTCTAGATTTATTTGCTGGACGATATTAAATTAGTTATATCTGTATCTGTTAAAAAATGAGCAATCTTAGGCTGATGATAAATTGCTTTTGTTAAGTGTATATAGTATGAATTAGGTATTATAGTATTATTTATCCTTAGGTGAGCAAAATGTGTTGCTTTCAGCCATCACCTAAAAAGACAACAATCATCATGTTATATACGTCAGCAACTTCATTTGTTCTTTTGTACCTAGTGATAAGAAAGGAACAAGTTTATTTTCATCTCAGAGCTCTGATTATATGAAGACAAAACTCTTTAGAGACGGGGCTCTCTGTCTCCCTGACTGGAGTGCAGTGGCACGTTCATAGCTCACTGCAGCCTTCAACTCTTGGAAGTGATCCTCCTGCCTCAGTTTCCTGAGTAGCTGGGACTACAGATGTATGCCATGCCACCATGCCCAGATAATTTAAATTTTTTTTTTTTTGTAGAGACAAGGTCACGCCATGTTGCCCAGTTTGGTCTTGAACTTCTGGCCCTCAAGTGATCCTCCTGCCTTGGCCTCTTGAAGTGCTGGGATTACAGATGTGAGCCTCTGTGCCTGGCCTTTTCTTTCTTTTTAACATTCTTTTACCTACTGTTGTCTTTTGTCAGCAAATACAGAAACTGGTATCTAAAAGTAAACTCAGTTGCTTCTGAAGTTAATACCTTAGCTGCCAAAGCACAGTTATCTAAGACCTCAAAGTAACATTAACTGGTTAATTCCCCCAAGGAAAATAGTCACAAGGTAGAGAACACTCTTTGCAGATTATCTATAGCCTACCAGTACTCCCTTTTTGTGCTCCCTGCCTTTTCAACGTTCTGCATTTCTGAGGCATTCAGTCATCAGGCATCCCTGGCCTCAAGTCAGCCAGGGACAAGGACCTTACAATCTGACTATTCCTCTTAGGGACTTAACTATTTTAAAAGGTGCTGAAGAGAAGGTAAACTGCAATGAAACTGAATTATCATTGGCGTAGAATGTTGAGCACTGTAGCAGCTAGTTGGTAGATGTTTGAAGGGTGAATGCTTTTAGGCATTCACTCAGCAGAAGTGACAATCCATTCTTCAAGAGGCAAGTATTGCTGGTACTGGTGTTTGTTGCTATGCAACGTAAAGTGATTATGTATTTAGGAATATATAATGGGAAAACAGAACATGTAACAAGGGAGAGGGGATTGCTTTTAGGAACACATGTAAGTGCAGTGGTTCTTTTTTTTAAATTTGATTTCTTTTTAGAGACAGGGTTTCACCATATTGGCCAGGGTAGCCTTAAACTCCTGGCCTCAAGCAATCCTCCCGCCTTGGCCTTCCAAAGTACCGTATCTGCAAGTAAGTGCAGTGATTCTTAAACTTGAATTTACAAAGAATGGGCTGGAATAATTGTTAAAAATGAAGATTCTCTGATTCTAACCCCAAAGATTCCTATTCAATAGGTGTGGGCCTGGAGATCTGCATTTAAATGAACTCCTAGGTGATTCCGTTAGAAACAGTTTAAGGATTACAAATTAAGAGACAGACTGATCTACTGTATTTTTCAGTCCCTAAGTAAAAACATCCTGCTATGTCCAGAATTCTAAAGACTTGAGTAATAATTGTTGAATTCATCTGGTGCTATTCAGTTCTTAAAAAGAATATAAATAACCCTCAATAACCAGGCCCAGGAGGAAACAAGTAATTTACAACTTCTGAAAAAAAATCTATTCTTAAATATTTATAGTTTTGATGATAAAATATAGCCTCACTGTTCAGTTTAATGTATTAATGTTCTGATAACTAATGGCAGTTATTAGTGGAGTTACATACAGGGTGTTTGCAGAGCAAGGGCCTAAGAGTGAATTCTGACACATTTGGGGAATTCTGGAAGGCCAGCAAGGTAGACCTTTGGTGTAAGAACCATCTGGTCAATTCCAATGTCATGTTTATAACTTGGTTAAGAAGTATTTTCCATTGGAGGCCAGGGTGGTGGCTCACGCCTGTAATCCCGGCACTTTCGGAGGCCGAGGCAGGTGGATCACCTGAGGTCAGAAGCTCAAGACCAGCCTGGCCAACATGGTGAGACCCCGTCTCTACTAAAAATACAGAAATTAGCCAGGTGTGGTGGCAGGCACCTGTAATCCCAGTTATCAGGAGGCTGAGGCAGGAGAATCACTTGAACCTGGAAGGTGGAGGGTGCAGTGAGCTGAGATCGCGCCATTACACTCCAGTCTGGGCGACAGAGCGAGACTCGGTCTCAAAAAAAAAAAAAAAAAAAAAAAAAAGTATTCTCCATTAGGAAGCTTCCTTTCACTTCCCAGGACTGGATTAGATGCTCCTATATAGGCTTCATAGTATCATTAGATACTATGAAGACTCAACCCTGAGCCATCATATTTCTCACAATATACCCACTACACTGGTGCAGTTCTTCCAACACCAAAGAACTAAAGCTGCAGGGCATTTGCATATGTGATCAGTCACTTTTCACACTGCTAGCTTTTCATTTTTTTAGGTTTCAGCTTAAATGACACATCTTCAGAGACTTCTTCTCACCCTAACTCGATAGAATGCACATCCTCAACTACTTGTTCTAGTCTCTCACTACCCTGTTTTCTAACAGCTATCAACAATATGCAGTTGCTTGATCTTTTTTACTCAGATCGTTTTCTGCTCTCCCACTAGAATATAAAATCACAAATCAAAGAATCTGCTTTACTTATCTGTGAATACCCTATAAGTGACCAGCACAGAATCTTCTTCCAGGGAGGAAGATTAGGCCTGCCTGGTTCACCATCGTGTCCTTAGCACCTAGCATGCACTGAGGCATTTAATAAATGTTTATTGAATAAATGAACAAACATATAAGCTCCTCAAGAAATACTTATTATAGGGAAATGATCTGAGAAAGCAAAGGTTCTCTTTTTGACCCTACATGTTCAGATTCCTATCATTCAATGCTTAGCTTTTATGTTGCAAAGCATCTCTTTTAGTCACTTTCAATTTGGGAGGTAGAGAGACCAAACCAAACCAAAGAAACTCAAACTCAAACAATCCAGAAAAACCTACCCACTGTTACAGGTCCTGTGATAGGAAGAACAATGGAATATTGGTTATAACCCAGTGCCACAGTGCTCTCAAGAGCATTTCCAGTTTGTCTGTCTCGTGTTTCTAAATAAACAGACAATATCAGTATAGTTACATTAGGATAATGAAAACCTGGCAAACGAGTTGTCTAGAGTTAAAGTTGTTGTTGTTGTTTTTTACAATAGCTTACAATGATCTGGTTGGCCGGAATAAACCTTTACAGAATATTATCTTTACCAATACTGCCTGCTTCAGAAAAGCTAATAATGTTAAAACAAAACAAAAATAAAAACTACAACTTCTCAGATATAGATAAAACTTTATTTATACGTAAAAAATTACATTCAGGAATTCTGTTCCTAAAAACATTCTCTTAGTAAAGCTCAAAATGAAAAGGTTGAAAGGGGCAGTGAACAGCTTTTTAACTGTGTACATACTGCAGTCACAAGCAGTTTTTTAAGCTGCAAAAATCACCTCTCCCAAGTAGCATGAGCTTTTGAAACTGCAGACTTAAATCTCACGATGGCATCAAAAGCCAAAGCAAAATAAATCAATATTCTCAAACAGAAGACTTGGCTGTCAATGTTAATTGGGTGCTATCTCCAACCACTTTCCATCATGTTACTTCTTCCTCTTAGTTGTAACTCAACAAATAACTTTTTCTAATAATACCTATCACTGCATGGAAAAAATGAAAAGAGAAGTGATAAGGGCCTCCTATTAGTAGTTTAATATTAACATTATCTACCCTCAATAAGAAACAAAAAATGCCATAATGTTTTAGGATAAAATTATTTATATAATAACCATTGATCTATTCTAAAACATGTAAGCCTTGGTACCATGCAAATCTCAACCTCACTTCTTTTTTTTTTTTTTTTTTTGAGATGGAGTCTCGCTCTGTTGCCCAGGTTGGAGTGTAGTGGCGTGATCTCGGCTCACTGCAACCTCTGCCTCAGCCTCCCGAGTAGCTGGGATTACAGGCGCACGCTGCCACCACGCCCGGCTAATTTTTTATATTTTAGTAGAGACAGGGTTTCACTGTGTTGCCCAGGCTGGTCTCGAACTCCTCAGCTCAGGCAATCCGCCTGCCTTGGCCTCCCAAAGTGCTAAAATTACAGGCGTGAGCCACTGCACCTGGCCAATCTCAACTTCACTTCTAAATAAATCATTAATTCAAAGAATCATTCAGGCCAGGCGTGGTGGCTCATACCTGTAATCCCAGCACTTTGGGAGGCCAAGGTGGGCAGATCACCTGAGGTCAGGAGTTTGAGACCAGTCTGACTAACATGGTGAAACCCGTCTCTACTAAAAATACAAAAATTAGCCAGGCGCGGTGGTGGGCGCCTGTAGTCTCAGCTACTCGGGAGGCTGAGGCAGAAGAATCGCTTGAACCTGGGAGGTGGAGGTTGCAGTGAGCCGAGATCACGCCACTGCACTCCAGCCTAGGCAACAAGAGTGAGACTCCATCTCAAAAATGAAAACAAAACAAAGAATCATTCGATGTTAAAATGATAAATTAAATGTCAAGTGGTTGCTACTTCTAAACAAGATTAAAAACTCTTAGATCAGGGCTTTTCTTTTTTCTTTTTCTTTTCTTTCTTTTTTTTTTTTTTTAGAGCAAGACTTAATTTACTATGTTGTGCCCAATACAAAAAGGATTTCATTTATCTGGTAAGGCAGTCTTACTAGGGGTGTACCCACCACCTCCCGTGTTTTGTTACATCCCTCCTTACTTCCCCACCTGCTAAACCAAATAATCCCACTATTTACTTACCAGTAATGTGGTTACTATTTGAAGCATCTAAATCTATTGGAGATGACAATTTAGAGAGCTGGACAAAATCATATAATTTCAAGTATAACAAACTTAAATGGCACCTTCGCTGGTAAGAACATTAAAAGTATCTGCTCCATTATATGAACTTAGTGCTGCTCTTTTTTTCTTCTTCATTTTTAAATTTCAAAAGAGGTCACATTCCTATGATACTTGGCCAAAAAATGTAGGAAATTAAAAAGTCCTTATTAAAATGTCTTCTGCCAGATGGAAAGGAGACTTGATTCAATTAGGTCTTTTGCAGCTTCAGAAGTGGGGAGGGGTGAAATAAAAAACACCTTTCCATCCTGTGCAATAACTACTTTGTCGTTCAATATTCTTGTATTGGGATTAGTCTCTCTGTGGGGCAAAACAACCTCTGAAACTGGCCTTACATTTTGTTAAAATTATCCGCAGGTTGGCACAAAAGAGCATTAGCTCCAAAGCCAGTAAGGTAGTAACTTCTGGAAGCATTAGGCGGAAAGCAGAGGTTTCTCTCCTTTATGCCAAGGTCATGGTCACTCCAAAGTTGAGGGATGAAACAGGAAATACATAATACAGAAATATCCCTATTCTCTTTAAATGAGGAAAACAAAGAAAAGTAAGTATCCAAAGATAACACTTTTACTTTAAAAAATACAAATTTCTCAAAAATATGTTAAGAATTTACATAACGAAGAGGAGCTAGAAAATACTTTTTCCTTTCATTGGGAAAAAATTATAACAAAATTAAATTAATGCAATGGAGATAGTCTTGTACAAAATTTTGTGTTCAGAAAATACTGTTCATTAAAAATGACATTTTTAGTCAAAAGGTAGCTCTGTTCAATTTTGAGTACGTAAGAAAGTTTTTCAATTTGCTTAGGATAATAATTCATCTATTTATTTATTTATTTATTTATTTAGAGATTGAGCTTCGCTCTTGTTGCCCAGGCTGGAGTGCAGTGGTGCGATCTTGGCTCACTACAACCTCCGCCTCCCAGGTTCAAGTGATTCTCCTGCTTTAGCCTCCCGAGTAGCTGGGATTACAAGCGACTGCCACCACGCCCGACTAATTTTTATATTTTTAGTAGAGACGGGATTTCACTATGTTGGTCAGGCTGGTCTCGAACTCCTGACCTCAGGTGATCCACCCACCTCGGCCTCCCAAAGTGCTGGGATTACAGGTGTGAGCCACCGCGCCCAGCTAATTCATCTTTTTAATAGCAACGCTCCTTTAGTTTGCTATGGTTTACACTGATGCCATGGAAAAACTATATTGCACTGCTATTATTAGAGGAAGAATAATTTGTACCATCATATAAATAGTTTACTCAGTTTTCATAAAGCTTACATGAACTAGGAATCAGAATCTTTTTCCATTAAAAATTTGTGTCTCAGTCGGGCGTGGTGGCTCATGCCTGTAATTCCAGCACTTTGGGAGGCCGAGGCAGATGGATCACCTGAGGTCTGGAGTTCGAGACCAGCCTGGAACAATATACAGTGAAACCCCATCTATATTAAAAAATACAAAAATTAGCTGAGTATGGTGGCGCATGCCTGTAGTCCCAGCTACTTGGGACACTGAGGCAGGAGAATTGCTTGAACCCAGGAGGTGGAGGTTGCAGTGAGCTGAGATCACAGCATTCTACTCCAGCCTGGGTGACAGAGCAAGATTCTGTCTCTCAAAAAAACAAAAATAAACAACAATAAAAATTTGTGTCTCATCAAAACTAGAATACTAGTGGAACAATTGGGATTAATCTGCAAGAAAATATAACTTATAGAATTGCCATTTATTTAACAATAGTTTAATAGTTTAAATAAAAGTTATCATCTTATAAATTTACCATCGTAAGAGGCAGTGCTTAAAGCATTACAAACTTATAATACTCCCAATTAGGAGGGTTATGATTATAAATTTTCCATTTTCATTTTTGTATTTAGGGATTATTAATTTTTTTAAAAAGGCTATTCATGATTGATATGACCCCCGTAAATTAGCTAAAAAAAAGGTTATGACCCCATATATTAGCTACAAACTGCTAAGTACAGTATATAAATAGTAAAGTAAGATTGTCCCAAAGCAAAGTTCCAGGACTCAGAAAGCTTTGGTTGAGATCACAGAGATTGAGTCTTACAGATTTCACACTGCTAACAGTTAATGGCATATCTTGTCCTGATTGCCTCCCCTAGAAATACTAACTATTAAAGTTGGAAAAACCAAAATAGTTTTTCCTTAGCACATGAGATAACCCAGAGATCTTTCTGACTTAAAAACAATTAAAAAAATTAAACAACAAATAAAAAGCCCTGAGTACTAAAACAAAACTGATTACAAAACAGGCAAAACCCATACCCTCTATTTTCAAGTAAATTTGTATTCACTGGCTGCAGTTTAAAGGGAAATAACAACACATTTCAAAGTCATGGATTTACAGGAAGGACTTGACACACTGACTCTAGGGCAGGTTAGGTATATTTCACGAGGAGGTCCAGGCTGTGGTAGAGATTTGGCAGTCAGTCCTGACCAGACCTTAGAGGGTACTTGTGAGACACCACAAAAATCAGGGGGAATGGAAGCCTCTTAAAATAATTATTTGAAGAAAAGCCCAAAATTCCCCATACTTCCACAGAAGCTAAAGGCACATAGAATATTCTGTTCTACATAAGAAACATTCGTTTTATGTTTCCACATGACCTTAAAAGGACACAAAGAACAAAGTAAATCTGTATGTTTTTTAAGATTAAAATAATCTCTAATCTTAAGAAGCCAAAAACAAAGAAATAAAGATGGACAAAGAGTATTCTTCAACTTTTCTTCATTGCACAGGGAAATCCCCCTGAGGTAAGAATAAGAAAACTCAGTAAGTTGGAAAATATTTATAAATTTAACTATATTTCCCTCAAAAATCACATTTGAATGTTGATATAGGTTTCATACAATTAAAAATCATAAAGATTTTAAGAAGCAACCTCAGCTTTTATGTAATTTCTTTTCTTTTTCTCTTTTTCTTTCATTTTTGAGATGGAGTCTCTCGCTCCTGTCACCCAGGTTAGAGTGCAGTGGCACGATCTCGGCTCACTGTAACCTCTGCCTCCCGGGTTCAAGCAATTCTTCTGCCTCAGACTCCCAAGTAGCTGGGATTACAGGCGTGTGCCACCACACCTGGGTAATTTTTTTTTTTTAATATATTTTTATTAGAGATGGGGTTTCACCATGTTGTTCAGGCTGGTCTCAAACTCCCGACCTCAGGTGATCAACCTGCCTCAGCCTCCCAAAGTGCTAGGATTACAGGTGTGAGCCACTGGCCTCTTTTTTTTTTTTTTTTTTCTAAAAAGACGAGGTCTCACTTTGTTGCCCAGGCTGGAGTGCAATGGCACAATCACAGCTCACTGCTGCCTTGAATTCTTGGGGTCAAGGGATCCTCCTGCCTTAGCCTGCTGAGTAGCTGGGACCGTAGGTGTGCTCCACTGCACCTGGCTAGTTTTTTGTAGATATAGGGTCTCGCCATCTTAAGCAGGCTGGTCTCAAACTACTGGGCTCAAGTGATCCTCCCACACTGGCCTCCCAAAGTGTTGGGATTACAGGCGTGCGCCACTGCACCCAGCTTTATGTAATTTCTTAATCACCATTCTGAACCCTTGTCAGATTGGGCTACGGATGAATATTGGAATAGTTTTGAACCTTAACGTATAGGGGACCTTTCTAAGCAACAAACATTTCCTAGTTGGGATTTTGTTTAACATACAAACTACCAGCAAGCCTTTCTTCATCTTTAATAAAGTGTGCATATTTACTAAGTATCAAACCACACCTTCCTTTGCCATTTCTCATAAGCTGAATTTTTATTTTAACATTTTTAATAGCAATGCCCTATTAGGTTATTATGAAGGAAAGGCTATTTTTCCAGTAAGCCATATTTTTCATCCCACGAGGCTGACTTTTCAAAAATCACTGTTTACTTATAAAAATATATAATTTTTAATCTATTATAAAAGGAAATAGATTTGAGCACAATATTAAAGACAACAGAGTATTTATAAAAGTTCACATTGATCAGTATTAAAATACATCTCACTGAAATATACTTACTTATAAAAACATATTGCCTTTGCCATGTGAAAATCTGGTGTTTAGTTCTCTAGATTTTTTTATTAGGGCCTTTTTCTGAGCTTCATCAAACCGATTAACCTTCAGATCCTTATCACGGTCAAATGGTATTCTCTCTTGAGGCTTATTTTTGTCTTCAGCCGCCTTACTCTTTAACTTTTTATGATGTATGTCCATAAGAGATTCTGATCTTTTTGATTCCTGGAGAGAGCAGGAGAGCAGAAATAAAAACTAGAGTTTGTATAGATTATTGACAGAATATGATCATGAAATGGAATAATTAGATAGTAATGGTGCACATTCAGGAGGGTTATTTACAAACCCCAATAGTTGTTTTTTTTTTTTTTCCAAATCCAAGACAGCATTTATAAAGAAAATATGTAATGAAAAGCATTATGGTTACTTAAATACTAAACATCAGAGTACAAACCAAGAACAGGGGTGTGAAAGAAAGAGCAATCATATTGTCACTTCATAGATGTGCTGGTCTTTGAAGGCTAAATGGATGAACAGGAAGGGAAGGCACTGTCAGGCTGAAGCAAAAACAAAGGTAAAAGAAAAGTAGTAAGAGCATGGATGTGGCCAAATTCAAGGCCTGCGCAGCGTATGTTGGCATGTTCCATAAGCTAATTTTTGTTCCTTTCAGTTTTCTTTCTCTTTTTCCCTTAATTCCCTCATTTTTTGTTTTCTTCTTAGCTAGGGTAGGTGTTCACATTTTCAGATGTATCTAGTAAGACAAGGTCTCAGCAAAAACAATTGATTTAATAAACTAGAGATTGATTACAGACCTTTGAGTATTGACTAAGGTAAAGGACAGAACTGTCCTGGATGGAAGGAGCAGGGAGGGAGATGGAAAAGGAGATGCTGGTAGTACAGACCAGCAGCCTTCAAACTGGGGTATATGTATTCCTGGGGGCTACACAGAGTAGAGTCCATGGAGTATGAAGGCATGGGTAATTTTAAGGTTATTTTTCCACGGTTCTCTATTTCTTCATGTAGTCTTTCTTACAATTGATTTGGCCTAGACTACCTCTTGTGAAGATGCCATCCCTTTCATTATAGCCCTTTCTCATTTAACAAAGGAGACTATAGAATATTATTTAGGAAAGCAAAAGTCTTCAGGGTATGAGACAAAAAATCTGAAATACTGGTATGATTGAAACTTCCTTTAATCAAGAAACTGTAAACACAGGAGGGCTCTGTGTCCTTCTGTGTCTGAGACACATTTCTCCTAAGAGTGTAGGGTCCTTTAGAAATGGGTTTTTTACCTTTTATTGAAATGTTCTGAATTCAGATATATTGAAGAGTGGATAATGGAAGAAAAGACAATTTTTGCTTAACAACCACACCTTTTCCAGGCCCTTCCTACTGCCAAAGAATGTGCTTGAGGGGGAAGAAGTGAAGAAAGCTCAGTAAAAGCAAAATAACGAGGCACTAGTAAAAAATGCTGAAAGTGACAGTATCTTATTTTATCCAGAAGGTAAAATGGCACCTAGATCAGAATTCAAAGTATCACATGAATGGTCATTAACACATTTATTTGAATGGAAAAAGTGAATCAGAAAGTCTGGTCTGGCTGATCTGACAACCAGAAATGACTTTGTCAATCAGATTATGTGACAGACATGTCTCGTAAATTAACTGAACTCAATCTGGAGCCATAAGGTTTTAGTAGAATGTACAAAAGATAAATTAGTAAATATGTATTTAAATTGACATTATTTGCATTTTCCCATTTCTGCTCAATATACTGGGTTAAGCAAAGTACTCTTAATTATTTTTTAAATATTGATAAAGTCTTTAGAAACAAACTGATTAGCAAATCAAGTGCTTTCCAGTTCTTTATGTTCAATAAAATTGAAGGAGGTTAAAAAAAAATCATCAAATATTGCTAAGAAAAAATAGGTAATCAAGGTTGGGCGCAGTGGCTCACGCCTGTAATCCCAGCACTTTGGGAGGCCAAGGTGGGTGGATCACCTGAGGTCGGGAGTTCAAGACCAGTCTGACCAACATGGAGAAACCCCGTCTCTACTAAAAATACAAAATTAGCCGGGTATGGTGGCGTATGCCTGTAAACCCAGCTACTCAGAGGCAGAGGCTGAGGCAGGAGAATCGCTTGAACCCGGGAGGTAGAGGTTGTGGTAAGCTAAGAGCATGCCATTGCACTCCAGCCTGGGCAACAAGAGCAAAACTCTGTCTTAAAAAAAAAAAAAAAAAAGGTAATCAATACATGGAGCATGGAGAAATAAAACTTAAGTTCCAAATTCAGAAAAATCTGCATTGTAATGATGGTCCTGCTGCTTTCAACACTGGTAACAACGGGCAAGTAATTTAAGTCTCATTTCCCCAGCTATAAAATGGTAGTAGTCATAATGATAATTTCTAAATATTTGAGGGTAGTAGTCATAATGATAATTTCTAAATATTTGAGGGAAGAAGGGAGGAATTAAATGATCTAATGAATACAAAGGATTTAGTACAGTGTTGGCTATATAAGAAACAATAAATCAATGCTAAATGTTAGATTCATTGAGCATTTACTATATCCTCACAACGTATTTGTAAATTAAATGTTGTTATTCTCATTATACAGACTTGGAAAGAATGAGAAAACTTATTAATAGGATCAATGTCGAAAAAAATCAAAGGAGATCCTAATGACTTGACAGTTAAGAGACTATTAATAATAGTTTTTGTAAATAGATCAATATTAGGTTTAAGAGAATAACTCAAATTGTTCAAAGAACTGAATAACATCGCTATAATAAAATAGGTTCATTCTCATTCACTTCTTTATAAAAACCTGGTTCTTAACTCTTAGAAGTATAAAAAAATACAATTGATGGTAAAATCTGTCTTAATTTTTTTTTGTTTCTATTTTTATTTCAATAGCTTTAGGGGTACAAGTGGTTTTTGGTTACATGGATGAATTGTACAGTGGTGAAGTCTGAAGTTCCAGTGTACCAGTCAACCAAGTAGTATACATTGTATGAAACCTGTCTTATTCTGGCAATAAGTAACATTCATCCAAAGACTAGGAACTAACTAGAAAAAAAGTCTTTCATTAAAAGAATAGGCCAGGCGCGGTGGCTCAAGCCTGTAATCCCAGCACTTTGGGAGGCCAAGATGGGCGGATCACGAGGTCAGGAGATCGAGACCATCCTGGCTAACCCGGTGAAACCCCGTCTCTATCAAAAAATACAAAAACCTAGCCGGGTGAGGTGGTGGGTGCCTGTAGTCCCAGCTGCTCGGGAGGCTGAGGCAGGAGAACAGCGTGAACCCAGGAGGCGGAGCTTGCAGTTAGCTGAGATCCCGCCACTGCACTCCAGCCTGGATGACAGAGCGAGACTTCGTCTCAAAAAAAAACAAAAAAAAAGAATAAATTAAATTTACATTTTACTTTTTACAGAGTCTTGCTGTGTCTCCAGGCTGGAGGGCAATGGTGGGATCTCGGCTCACTGTAACCTCTGCCTCCTGAGTTCAAGTGATTCTCCTGCCTTAGCCTCCTGAATAGCTGGGATTACGGGTGCCCGCCAACATACCCAGCTAATTTTTGTATGTTTAGTAGAGAGGGGGTTCCAGCATGTTGGTCAGGCTGGTCTTGAACTCCTGACCTCATGATCTGCCCGCCTTGGCCTCCCAAAGTGCTGGGATTACAGGCATAATCCACCATGCCTGGCCCTTATGATGAAAAATTTTAGATGTCAAATTAAAAAATACACAGTTTTAGGGCCAGGTGTGGTGGTTCACACCTGTAATCCCAGCACTTTGGAAGGCCAAGGCAGGCAGATGACCTGAGGTCAGGAGTTCAAGATCAGCCTAGCCAACATAGTGAAACCCCATCTCTACTAAAAATACAAAAATTAGCCAGTATGGTGGTATGTGCCTGTAGTCCCAGCTATTTGGGAGTCTGAGGCAAGAGAATCGCTTAAACCCAGGAGGTGGAGATTGCAGTAAGCTGAGATCGCACCACTGCACTCCAGCCAGGGCAATGGAGCAGAGCAAGACTCAGTCTCAAAACACACACACACACACACACACACACACGCCAGGGCAATGAAGCAGAGTGAGACTCAGTCTCTCTCTCTCTCTCACACACACACACACACACACACACACACACACACACACACACGGCTTTAGGGGATACCAAGCAAAAACACTTGAAGATTGCTGGTCTCCAGCACAGCAAGACTCAGTCACACACACACACATACAGGATTTTAGGGGATACCAAGCAAAAACACTTGAAGATTGCTAGTCTCCAGCACTGACGGGTTGAAAAGAAATATAGATTGCCTGTCCTATCATAGATTTAGTGAATCAAAACTGCCAACTGTGGGTCTCAGAAACCTCGCTTTTACTGCCCAAGTTCTGATAGAGGTGATCCATGGGATGTGGAACCCACTTTTGGATCATTCTTTCTAGTCGTTTAGTATTAATAGGAGATAGGATGCCAATACAAAGGAGTGTAGTAAGGTGAATTTTAGGATGGAAAACCATATATGTAGCATTATATGTATGCATAAATGTAAAAAAGCTACACTATCAAAACTTGATCTTTTAGCTCCATTCCTCCACATTTCTCCTTTCTTCTTTGCTTTCACATCTTTCCTTGCTAATGAGATAACTCCTTAGTGAGGTGGTAAATCCAACTCCAGCCTCCCAAGTAGCTGGGACTTCGAGTGTGTGCCATCACATCTGGCTAATTTTTTACCTTTTTATTTTGGTAGAGATGGGGTCTTGCTATACTGCCCATCTCTTGGCCTCAGAAGATCCTCCCGTCTCAGTCTCCCCCAAAGTGCTGGGATTACATGTGCTATGGTTGGCCAACAGCAATTCATTTTTGAATAAGATGGGTTTGTAATGGCTTTTGAAAACTAATGCCAAACTTCTACTTGATTGGTTTTTGTCTTCATTAAAATATTTTAAAGACTGCTCGATTTATCAAAAGCTACGGTTTCTAGAGTGGCTTAGTCTTAAGACTATATTAATACTTTGAATAGAAAGTATCTGGAATTTCAGCTTTCAGGGTTCAGATTAGAACTCTAATTTTTTGGATGCATTTTAAAGTAAACTTTAAACATCACTACATGTCCCCCTAAATACCTAGGCATGCATTTGAGTTCAATATTTGTTTATATATATATATATTTTTAAGATGAATATACATATGACAAAATACATAAATATTAAGTGTATATTCAATGAGTTTTATAGCTCAAAATCCAATCAAGATCTGGAACCTTTCTATCACTTCAGGCATATGCTGTTTCCTAGTCAAATTCCATACCCCAATTCCAACTACTAGCATTCTGATTTTTTTCCCATCATAGATGCATTTTGCTTATTGTATAGCTCCATATAAACATAATAAGAAGTATGTACTTGCTTGTGTAAGATTTCTTTCACTCAACATGACTTTGAGATTCATCCATGTTGTATTTATTTGTAATGTGTTCCTTTTTATTGGTGAGTAGTTTCATTTATACTACGGTTTGGTTTTCTTTCTCTTACTGATCAACATTTGAGCTGCTTACAGTATTTAATTATTATGAGCAAAGTGTCTATGAACATTCTTGGATAAGTTTTTTTGAGGCTATTAAGAATAACACGTTCAACTCTTTGTGTGGATGTGTTTTCATTTGTCTTAGGTAAATACCCAGGAGGAAAATAGCAGGGTACGCGTCTGTTTAGTTTGATAAGAAATGCCAGTTTGGAAAAAGGCTTAGCTTATTTATCTTCAGCCATTGGTCTTTTCTTACATAACTCATTATGGCTCTAAATTTTCCCTCTAAACACCACTTCATATGGCATCCCACACATTGTGATATGTTGTATTTTTGTCATTCAGGTCTACATTTTTCTAATTTCCATTATCATTTTTTCTTTGATACAAAGTTTAAATTTTGAGTTTTTCTGATTTCCAGTTTTTTTTTTAAATTTTTATTTTTTTGAGACAAGGTCTTGCTCTGCCATCCAGATTGGAGTGCAGTTGCACAACCATGGCTTGACTCAACCAATCTGTCTGCCTCAGCATCCCAAAGTGCTGGGATTATAGACATGAGCCACTATAGCTGGCCATAGTGGGTTTTTAAGTTATTCTGAATCTAAACTTCAATTCTTTGTGGTCAGATAATTTGGGTTGAATGATAGTAATTCCTTCGATTTTGTTGATACTTGACTTCTGAGTTGGTCAGTTTTCATAAATACTTCAAGTGAGCTAAGTTTTTGGTCAATTTCCAAAATGTTTTAAGCATGCTTCACTGTGGTACTGGTCAACATATATACAATAAATCAAGCTAACTATATTTTAGAGCTTATGGAATTTTCTTTAATACACTGGGAACAGAAAATAATTTTCCTAAACACCTTTCAGGGACCAATGGGTTCAGTAATTTACATTTATTCTTTGAGCTGGGACATTTATCATTTTCCTTTTCTTTTGGTGCAGGCACCATCCAACATTTACCTTTTTTTTTTTTTTTGACAGAAGATAACAAAATAATATGCCAAATGAATACTGACTATTTAGTTTATAAATTTAGATTGAACTACATTCAAAAAACATTTTTTCTCCCATATTTAAATATTTACATCCAACATTCCAAATCTGTTTATAATTTGAACATTTATAAATGGAAGATGTCCATGAGTGAGTAGGGGTCTTCCTTTCTCTCATCAAGTGCTACCTATCTCTAATAATTAGATTTCTGCTAATTTAATATGTAAAATGTGAATTGGAAATATCCGTGAAAAACACAGAAGAATTTTATAAAAACATATATATATGCAACAGAGTTTATTTCAGGATAGATGTATAAAAAGTGCATGGTAAAGAGGTAGACATATAAAAGAAACAGAAATAAGCAAAAGAGAAAAAAATAAACAGAGAACTAAAAGATAGGGGAAAAAAGGCTATATATTTTGTTTCTGGCTTTTTTTTTTTTTTCTTTTTTTTTTTTTTTTGAGGCAGGGAGGCTTTCAAGTGATCCTTGCAACTCAGTTGGCTCATTAAAAAAAAATGTTTTTAGAAACAAGGTCTTGCTATGTTGCCCAAGCTGGTCTTGAACTCTTGGCCTCAAGTGATCCTCCTACCTCAGCCTCCCAAGTAGCTGGGATTATAGGCAAGAGTCATCACACCTGGCTCTATATATCTTATTTTCTTACTTACATTGTATGAAGATACCTGCTCAGCCAGTCTCTTATCTCTTCCTGATAATATATGTTCTTCATCTTTCTTACCGGATGACTTCCTTGCTTCTTGTGTTTCCTGAGGAATGAACACAGATAATACACTACTGAATCATAAAATTAGGATAAAACAAAAAATAAATATTATTTCTACTTAGATTAAGTGACAAGAGACACAACTAAGCCAGGTTTGTGAAATCCCTTCTGATTAGAAATGTTAACATACTTGGCCGGGCGTAGTGACTCATGCCTGTAATCCTAGCACTTTGGGAGGCTGAGGCAGGCGAATCACCTGAGGTGAGGAGTTCAAGACCAGCCTGGGCAACATGGTAAAACCTCATCTCTACTAAAAATATAAAAATTAGCTGGGCATGGTGGCGGGCACCTGTAATCCCACCTACTCGAGAGGCTGAGGCAGGAGAATTGCTTGAATCTGGGAAGCAGAGGTTGCAGTGAGCCGAAATCGTTCCACTGCACTCCAGCCTGGGAGACAGAGTGAGACTCGGTCTCATAAAAAAAAAAAAAAAATCAAAATATTAACATACTTGATAAGGGATCAGTTACTGCTCTAGTCTATGATTTTCTTGGAAACAAGGAAAAAAAAACCACCCCACTCAACCTATTTATTGAACTCAGGATGAGTTTGACTAACAGTGGTGAGAGGTGGAAGTGAAAATAAGGCTTAAAAAGATATCTTACATTACTGTTTTCAAAAATAATAAAATCACCCTGTAGGAAAACAAACGAACAAACAAACAAAAAACAAAGAAAAGGAAATAAAAGGTGTACATTTTGAAAAAAAAAAAGAAAGAAAAATTGTGTTTATTCACAGATCCTAGCTCTGTGTAGCAAACGCCAAAGAATTTACCAAAAAACTTCTGGAACTACTAAGCAAGTATAGCAAAATTGCAGGATACAAGATCAATATACAAAATATAGCAGCAAGAGGCTGGGCGTGGTAGCTCACGCCTGCAATCCTAGTAACTTGGGAGGCAGAGGCAGGCAGACTGCCTGAGCTCAGGAGTTGGAGACCACGCTGGGCAACATGGTGAAACCCCTGTCTCTACTAAAATACAAAAAATTAGCTGGGCGTGGTGGCGAGTGTTTGTGGTCCCAGCTATTTGGGAGGCTGAGACACAAGAATTGCTTGAACCTGGAAGGCAGAGGTTGCAGTGAGCTGAGATGGTGCCACTGCACTCCAGCCTGGGCGACAGAGTAAGATTCTGTCTCAAAAAAAAAAAAAAAAAAGGAAAAAAAAAAATATACATACGTATCAGCAAGAAACAACTAGAATTTGAAACAAAACTATCATTTATATTAGCGCGCACACACACACACACACGAAGTGTCTAGTCTAACACATTTTATTTAGAAAAAATGTTACAGTAATATTCTAGAGCATATGCTCCCAAGCAGGAACGGGGAAGGCCCATATAAAAACTACTGAAAACCACTTGTCTCTAAGCATATTCTTATTTTTATTTGCTTAGGAGGCCTCATGGACTAAAACAACACTGTATTTAATAAAGTAAGTTAAAAACATAGAAATAGTTCATTTCTACATTTTCCCAGAAAATAGATGTTTTACTTATAAAAAAAGAAAAGTGATGTTATGGTACAATGGAGATAAAAACCTAACCATTTAATATTAAGAGGTAGTAGATATTGTCAAGACTGGAAAGTGAGGACATAACTGATCTCATTCAATTAATGTATGTAAAACACTTTCATTACTTTCTAAAGAGCAATCATCTAAAGAGCAATCTTCTTTTTTTTTTTTAGACAGAGTCTCACTCTGTTGCCCAGGCTGGAGTACAGTGGCGCAATCTCGGCTCACTGCAAGATCTGCCTCCTGGGTTCACGCCATTCTCCTGCCTCAGCCTCCTGGGTAGCTGGGACTACAGGCGCCCGCCACCACACCTGGTTAATTTTTTGTATTTTTAGTAGAGACAGGGTTTCACCGTGTTAGCCAGGATGGTCTTGATCTCCTGACCTTGTGATCCACCCACCTCAGCCTCCCAAAGTGTTGGGATTACAGGTATGAGCCACTGTGCCCGGCCAAGAGCAATCTTCTTTTAGGCCATATTGGCTAAATTAATGTGAGAACAGTAGAAGTATGAGAGGTATGCTGGAAAATCAAATATAAGAAGTAGGATGGAGTGGAGGGAACCTATCAAGAAGGAAATATGGCTAAGATCTGTTATAAAAATTAGTCATGAACTTTACACAGGATCAAAGACAACAGAAAACAGTATCTGTGATACTATATAGTTTGTGACATAAATAATATGTCTGTGGTACTGTATTCTGTAATGTAGTGTTATATAAAATTTAAGACTTATTAATAATCCCTTTATGAGTCCACTGTAAATACTAAACAAAACATTTCAGCACAGAAAAGAATGACCAGGTCTAAAGAACTCAGTCATAGGGATTAAAATCTCTTAAGTTCAAACAATATAGCCTGGTTTCCATGTGTTCCATTATTCCATGATATTTTCCTCCAAGGAAGACTGCCTACATATCTGGTTGTAAGCTAGACATCTATTCATCTACAACGAGAAACAGGATATAAAAAAGAACAAATAAATAAGGACACAAATAAAAAGGCATGTAAGCAAGGGAATTAATTGTCTTTTTGGAGACAATCTTAAAGGCTAAATTATAAAAACTCCAATAAATAATTATTATTTCAAAACCAGCTAAGAAATAATAGGCATTCCAACACTAGCCTTTCAAGGTTTTTGTGGCTCTCTTGGATCCACATCCTTTGCTGCCTCTCCTGCCCCTGTGTGTGTTGGTTCGCCTCACCTTCCTACTATAACTCTCAGATTCTCTTTAATCTTAGGATAAAAAAGAAATTATGCATAATGTTGCCTACTATGCAGGCAGGGTGCTCAAGTGTGGAGACTGCAACATGCCCTCCACACTTTAAGGGTACCACTGTTTATTTCATAGGCAATTCTCCAGTAAAATGGAAAGTCCTTAAGGAGCTCTTGCCTCTTTCTATCACCTGCAACCAAATACAATTTCTGATAGAACAGGAAAATTGATGATTCCAGATTGAAAACAGAAATCCTGATAATTCTAGGTACTGATGAATAATATAAACAGAGCTAGTTCATTCCAGATTGAAAACAGAAATCCTGATAATTCTAGGTACTGATGAGTAATATAAACAGAGCTAGTGGAATGAACTAAGTGTGGAACTGCTTTAGTCAGAACTGATGAATTTATAATCATAAGGTGACAATTAGTCAAGCATTTGAGAATTGAATGGGATGTCTTACAGAAATTAAAACCTTCAGAGAGAGGCTGCGTATAGTGGCTCACGCCTGTAATCCCAGCACTTTGGGAGGATTGCTTGAGCCCAGGAGTTTGAGACTAGCCTGGACAACATAGCAAGGCCTTGTCTCTACAAAAATAAAAAATAAAAAAATTAGTTGTGTGCCTGCAGTCCCAGCTCCTCAGGAGGCTGAGGCAGAAGGATCACCTGAGCCCAGAAGTTTGAGGGCTGCAGTGAGCTATGACTGTGCCACTGCAGTCCAACCTGGGTGACAGAGACACCCTGTTTCTTAAAAAACAAACAAACAAACAAACAAACAAACAAACAAAACAAAAAGAAAAAACCAAAACCCAAAGATGGATTAAATTGAAGGAGTAGTACTGGGGATACTGGTTTAATTCCTAATATACAATGAAATATTTTGTAACAGAAAAAGATTCAAGAAGAGAAAATTAAAAATAATGTATTTTATGCATACAGACTTTTGGGTTTTTTTTTTTTTTTTTTTTTTTTGAGATGGAGTTTTGCTCTGTTGCCCAGGCTGGAGTGCAGTGGCACAATCTTGGCTCACTGTAGCCTCCGCCTCCTGGGTTCAAGTGATTCTCCTGCCTCAGCTTCCCAAGTAGTTGGGATTATACATGCAAGCCACCATGCCCGGCTAATTTTTTTTATTTTTAGTAGAGACAGGGTTTCACCATGTTGACCAGGCTGGTCTCGAACTCCTGACTTCAGGTGATCCGCCCGCCTTGGCCTCGGAAAGTGCTGGGATTACAGGCATGAGCCACTGCGGTCAGCTGGTATTTTTTGGATAACTGAATGTATTAATGACAGTGGTTCTTGTCTATCTTGACAGTAACATGAAGTTTAGTGCACCTGAGATATGGTCATTTTGAGAGAGATCCTCTAGGCACCATTCAATTTGCTTGGTTAATCTGTAGCTTTTTTTTTTTTTTTCTAAAATATTTTAAAAGATATATGATCATAAAGATAGTATGGTGTAAAAAGACCAGGGAATCTGGTCTTTTTGACCAAGTCTAAAATGAGATTATTTTTCATCACTTACTAGCTTTGTGACCCTAGAAACTTTGACTTCATAGAGGATAGTTTCTCCATCTATAAAATAAGGTCATTATACCTATGTCTCAGAGTTTTCTTGAGGTTTAAATGAGACCGTTTATTGGGAAATAGTAAGTAAACAGCAAGCAATTGGTGTCACTTTCCTTCCTCATAATCTTGCTCCAGAGGAAAATCTGTATTATCCTTTTGGAATCATAATTTTAAAAAATAGTACCCTTAAATAATTTTGCATCGTATCTTTTCAAAATCCAGCCAACATGAACAGAAATACATGAACAAACAAACAAAGCCTCTCACCTTAGCTTTCCTTTCCCTATCAGCTGGAGTATCTGTCCAGATTGATCGATCTC
Organism: Piliocolobus tephrosceles; assembly: GCF_002776525.5. Taxonomy (NCBI): domain Eukaryota; kingdom Metazoa; phylum Chordata; class Mammalia; order Primates; family Cercopithecidae; genus Piliocolobus; species Piliocolobus tephrosceles. The sequence goes on from NC_045455.1 coordinate 72,015,463, forward strand.
CAGATGTGTCATCAGCTCTTCTCTTAAAAGTCCTTGGCCCAAGACCAAAGTCTTTCATTTCTGGAGGAAGTTCAGTCATCCATGACTCTCTTACAATGGGTTTAGATGAATCCTTTAACAGAAAAAAAAATGTAGCATGGAAAGTATGTATCGTGTATAAGATGAGTACATACGTATGTACAAGCAACTATGTCATGCAATTGAAGTTTAAAAGTTACTTATGTTTTTGTCACATATGTTAGTCACATACGTTACAAAGACTTTCATCCAATTTGTTACTTTTCTTTTAGAGTTTCTGGGTTCTAACTCCTAAATTTAAAAAAAATGTTATACATAAAAACAAAATATATTAAAAGTTATATAGTTTAGTGTTTATTTCTAAAATTTAGATTTTTAATCTATTTAGTGTATTTCTTAAAGTGTTTTTAAAACTTACATCTTCTCCTTTGGTCAGTTTTTCTTTCATTCTCTCAGCCCTTTTTTCAAACTCTGTTGTTACGTTATAGTTAACTGGTCCTTTTGCAGGCATCGGTCCAATAATATCCTCATCTTCACTGCTGTCTGTTTCCTTTTAAAACAAGACATTATCTTTAAACCAAGAGCAGAGCTACAGGTATAAAAATAATTCTAAATTACTTGCATTTACCTGAAACTTCTTATCCATAAAAAATTAAAAAGTAAACAATGTATTGCTGGCTCATCACTGAACCACGAGGACTTTTTCCTCACCTTCCTCAAGTGCCTAGCACAGAGATGACAAATCCATGGCATGCAGACTCTCTCCCACCTCCCACCTCTCTTCCTGTGTCCATGACAGACCTCACTCTCTTCCTGAAGGACACAGATGTAGACTTAGAGCTCCTCTCAACATAGCACAATAATTAGACAGTTCAATTCTATACTGTGTTGTGGCTTACACACACACACACACACACACACACACACATATTCTTAATAACTATGGATTTTGGGATACACCTCATTTGATCCTTGTAACAAAACTATAAAATGGCACTATTTCTGGTTTCTTTTTTTTTTTTTGGAAGAGACTTAGGCTTAGAGTGTAATCAGAATAAACAACTTGTCTGATTTTATAAAACTATTATCTAAGAATCAAATATTCCAAGATCAAGGCCAGTATTTTTTCTATGTATATAACAGTGACCCTGCTATCATTTTATCTCAACTGTTAGTGATTTAGCTTTAAGTGTTTCTAGCTTATATCTACAATAGTAAGCTTTCTGATGTTACAGACATTATGTTAAACATATTTATAACCCACTACAGATAGAAATATTTGGTGATGCAAAATGTTCAGATATAAAAGCTATAATGAAATTTTAAAACTATGAGACATGAAAACAAAACAAAACACTAACTCTAAGAGTCACGGCACCAATACAGTATTAGTGGAATAAGCTAATGATAGTCTCACTTCCATCTTAATATGAGATGGTTTCATAAAGGTAGAATTTCAGCATGTCCTGGTAGGATGATGCCTGCAATTTTTAGAAATAAGTATCACTTATATTCAGGGGTAAATAAAAGCAGAGATGGAGAAGCAAACAGAAAATTAGGCCAAACACACTAAACTGAAAATCAGAAACAGAATAATATGCCCAATTTCTATCTATGGGTATTAAATTATTTTGGTGTCCTGGATGAGTTATTTCTTTTAATAAAAAAATGCTGCACATTTTATCCAGAATTACAATAGAAATTAGGTACCCTATTGATTTATACTTTGGGCTGATTTTGTTGAAGGTCTCATTTGCCATTGTACTAGCCCTGTGACTTCAGGCATGTTATTTAACCTTTCTAAGCCCTGGTTTTCTTGTCTTTGACAAGAGAATTATAACGGCTTCTACCAATAACTATTGCCAAGAGAACCCTGCATTTTGTTTATCCTCTTTAAAGCCACACCCTTCTCAGGGAACTGGGACCTTCTCTAACACCTGTGGAAAAATATTGATAATTCTAGGCCAGTCACAAAAAAAGTATAACTATTGTATGGATGTGTTTACAAAATATTACAAAGTAGTCACTTTGGTCTTCTTCTTGCTCAGCTGACTGGTTTAGGCACGGACACATGACACAATTCTTGTGAAATAAACACAAAAGGTCTACAGGAAACTGGTAGAGGTTTTCTTTCCTCTACAAAAGAGGCACAGGGAAAGGACCATTCCTCTTCTGTGTCTGGACACTGCCAGCTGCTTATAAGTCTTAGAACTTTGGCAGGCTTCTTAGTATGATGAAGGCAGTCAGCCTAAGTCTTAGTACTTTGGCAGGCTTCTTGGTACGATGAGTGCGGAATTAACATACTGTTGATTCTCTTATAGAGCAGGAAGGTAGAAAAACTGGAGCCTTTGACGATATCATGAGGCACATGAATTAATCAAGCTTGGAATCTTCTTACCTCTTGACCTCTTATTATGTATGAAACATATTTTCCTTATTTTGAGAATACAGAACATATATCACCAAGTAAATTAACCCATTTGCTAATTAAATAGGTTAAGATAAAGTTCCATTTTGAGTTGGATTTTCTGTTATTTGTAGCTGAAGGCATTCAGTTGACACACTACCTCCCTGGATTGTTGTTTGGATTAAGTTAGGTTTATACTGCTGTCGCAGTGTCTGGCTTGTGGTAAGTGCTCAAGAAATGTCAAACATTAGTATTATTATGTCTTAATTTGGGGGTATATGCCGGGAATGAGGCTAAGAGAAGCCTATCTTTGAGAAACGAAAATCTCAAAACTGAAAAAGAAAGGTCTTTTGAAAAAGGTTCAATTAAAGGGAAATTATAAGGCAAACAATCAGAGCGAGAGTATTTCACACATGGACCTACAGTGTAATCTCTCTCAGCCTGACCCTCGCCTTCCACCAAAAGAAGCTAGGGAATGTAGAATGTGTACCACTTAGGAAATGATGTAAGCTATGTATTTGCTAACTAGGTAGGTTAAGACAAAATTCCAAGGGTGAATAATGCTGAATTATGCTACTCTTTTGAAAATGTTTTCCCCAATTTTTTATTTCAAAAAATTTTGAACCTATAAAAAAGTGCTAAGATGAGTGCAATAAACACCAATATGTCCTCACTCAGATTTACCAACTGAGTGGCACATGTCATTTTAACACATTCATTCTTTTTGGTTTGTTTTCTGTCCCTCTCCCCATGAAATAGACACACACACATTTTTATTCAGAACCATTTGAAAGTAGGTTACAGATAGTATGACAAGGCTCTAGGCAGAAGCAAATTTCCTTGTCACCTTCCTAGGGACAGTGGGTTACATTTCTCTAGTCCTCTAGTCCCCTTGTCCTCCTTTTACAGACACAGCAGAACTTTGAGGCTGCAGGCTTTATGCAGGGGGTTCAATTCAATCTCCTCTGGCTGAGTGAGACAGAAGCCAAGGCTCCTGTTCCCAGATTCTCTGGGGTTTATGACTGGGTTCTCTAGAACGACTGTGGTTCCCTGCTGTGTAAACCTGTGTCTGGCTTTGAACTCCCTCAATGTTGTTAGTATGTGTGGATTTTCCTTTCTTCCTTTTGGACTTTGCTGTGTTTTGTTATTTTCTTTCTTCCCCTAGCACACTTTTGTGTTCATGGCAGGGAAAGCCTAGCCTGACGATGTCATCTCGGTCTTCCATATGGCTGGAAGTCCTTCCTCTGGTAATTTTTTCTTCAACACCCTTGTTAGAAAGGATTCCTCATACTTAGCCTAAATTCTTCAGTTATGCTCATGGCATCCATAGTGGAGGCAATAAGAACAATGGTAATAATGAGAGCTATTTTAAGTTGAATACCTACTGATATAGTTTGGCTGTGTCCCCACCCAAATCTCATCTTGAATTGCAGTTCCCATAATCCCCACGTGTCGTGGGAGGGACCTGGTGGAGATCAATGAATCATGGGGTGGTTTCCCCCATCCTGTTCTTGTGAGAGTGAGTTTGTTCTCACAAGATCTGATGGTTTCATCAGGGGCTTCCCCCTTCGCTGGGCACTCATTCTTCTCCTTGGTGCCGCCACGTGAAGACAGACATGTTTGCTTCCCCTTCCACCATGACTGTAGGTTTCCTGAGGCCTCCCCAGCCATGCTAAACTGTGAGTCAATTAAACCTCTTTCCTTATAAATTACCCAGTCTTGGGCATGTCTTTTTTAGCAGTGTGAAAACGGACTAATACAACTACTACTCTGATTTAATCCTTATAACAACCCTATGAGGTAAGTGTAATGACCTGCACGTTACTGATCATGAAGCTAAGCATACCCAAGCTAGGCTCAATGCAAAGCTTCAACAGCTCTTACCTACTTTCCTCACCTTCTCTCTCACCATTCTCCCTGCACCCTCCGTTCTAACCATATTGAACTTCTTTAACCCTAACTTTCATCCTCTCCACACTCTCTTTTGCCTTAAGCCATCTGCTCTCTCTGGAACAATGTTCCCTGCCTTCTTTGCTGAGCTAGCTCCAATTAATCAAACTTCAGGTTAGTAGACATTCACTCAGATAAAGACCTTTTTTTTTTTTTCCTTTTCGAGACAGGGTCTCGCTTTGTCACCCAGGCTGGAGTGCAGTGGCACGATCTCAGCTCACTGCAACCTCTACCTACTAGATTCAAGCCATCCTCCACCTCAGCTCCCAGGTAGCTGGCACCACAGGCATGTGCCACCGTGCCTTGCTAATTTTTTTTTATTTTTGGTAGAGATGCGGTTTTGCTATGTTGCCCCAGGTGGTCTTGAACTCCTGAGCTCAAGCAATCCACCCGCCTTGGCTTCCCAAAGTGCTGGGATTACAGGCATGAACCACTGCGCCTGGCTGAAAAAGACTTTTTCTCATTTTCAGATTAGAGTCCCCCATCATGGTTCCATTTATATTTTGTCTCATCTTTTGAATAATTCACAATGTTAGAAACTGATGTATGTATTCCCCACTACCTTGTAGGTGTGATGAGGGCAGGCACTGTGTTTGATTTATTCATTCATTCATTCAACAAATACTTCTGAATATCTACTATATATAAGGCACTGGTGATAAGATAAAAAAAAAATCTCTGTTCTTATGGAGCCACATTCTAGTGGAAAGAGGCCAACAATAAACAAAAAGAAGCAGTAAAATTAATGGTTTCTTTGGTGGCAATAAATACTATGGGGAAAATTAAAGAAGGGAAGAGGAGGTTAGCATATTTTAATTTGGAGGCCAGAGATGATTTATTGGAAAGATAATATTCCAGCAAAAAACCCGAAGGTCTAGGAGGTCAGCCACATAGATATGTAGGGGAAGACCATTTTGCACAGGCTTGGACAGTAGGCATAAAGGCTCAGGAGTAGGAGCTGGCCTGCTGTATTTGAGGAGGAACAGCAAGGAGCCCAGTGTGGTCACATCAAAGCAAAAGATAAAATCAGAGTACTAATGGAGGCCAGACTGTATAGGGCCCTAAAAGGACTTTGGCTTTGACTTAGGGAGAGGAGGAGTAATTTGGTGGTTTTGAGTGTTAGTGACATGATCTGACTTCGATCTGCCTTTGTTTCATCTGGACCCCTTCAACTGTTGTGTTGAGAAGGGGTAGTAGAGGAGAAATGGCTACATAAAGCAAGAAGACCAATAAAAGGGGTGAAATTTGATGGTCACTTGGACCAGGGTGGGAGCAGAAGTGGCTGAGTCCTGGATGTCTTATGAAGATAGGAACAAACTAATTTGTTGACAGATTCACTTCTGTGACTATGTGCCTGCCACACTGCAGGTGTTCTATAAGCATTTGTTGAAAGAATAAGTAAATGACTCTGAAATTAATAATTTTAACCACTGCATTATACATCCTTTGAGTAACAACCTCAGTGTAACTGTTGAATTCTTAGTGGAAATAAACAGGAGTCTCCGGAATATATGAATTCATATACAGGAAGGCACTGCAGTATAACAGACTGAACAAGTGATTTAAAGTCATAAGAACTGGGTTTGTGCCATGAGTTTAATCAGGAAGAATTGTGTAATCTTGGGTAAGGTACCCAATTTTTTTGGTCTTTAGCATTTGTAAGGTGCAGATAATATCTATTTCATGAAACTGTGGAGAAGATAAAATAAGGTCCACATATAGGGAAAACGCATTACAAATTATAAAGTACTCTACAAATCTCAACTCTTGTTAAGGAGAGAAACAGCCTTTATACTTTACTCCAAAGTCATTTGGTCTATCTTTTCCTAAAATTACTTATCCACCAGTGCATTTTTTAATACATAGTACTAGAGCTTGGTTAGGAGAAAGTAAATTTCAAGGTAAAGACCATTGTTAAAAAGCTCTTCAACTTTCTGTCCTCCAGCCCACATCACAATCATTCCTTAAACTTTTCTTCATGTTCCATTCTTCTAACACTTTAAAGCCCCCCTTCAAAGATAAGAAGCATGAATAGGTAACACCCCGTCAACCCTGTTATTTTCCTAACAGAATCTCAGGTTTGTGAACAGCTTTTTATTTCATCTACTTATGTTACAATCTTAAATTAATCTGAATATAACTGAGTCTTACATTACAGTTGAGTCCAGTGATTGTAGAAACAGTATGCATTAAGTTTAGAGTTTGTTACAATACATCTTATTCTTTCAATGAAAACTTTCCAGACCTTAAAGTTGAAATGGGATGATGATACCTGTTGTCCTGGATCATCTCTGCCCTTGTCACTTTTCTGTGTAGATTTAATGAAACCAGGTGGCAATGCAGGACCTATTATGGGCCTGAAAAATAAAATGTACTTTTGTCATTCTCCCTGACTTTAAAAAGCAGTTTTCAGAATAAAAGTTCACAAAAATAATAAAGCCAGATGGTAACAAATGTTGAAAATAAGAATTTTATTTAACACTTTATTTTTACTAGTATTACCTAGTATCTTTCTGCTAGATGTCTTTTAAAAACCTAATTTTCACATTTGAATTTTCTACTTGTTAGTCAATAATCAGAGACTAAGTCAGTAATTCTCAATCTTTGTGACACTGGCATATGCACACTTCCTAAAAAGAACTATATTAAATAAAAATGGCAATGTTTTAAAAAAATTGTACTAAAATCTGTGATGGTCTTTTTTTATTTTGTGCCTTGGCTTTCCTTCAGTTTTGAGATTCCCTTCCAGTGAAAGATACCTTAGGGGCATTATAATTATGGTCAGAACTGCCAAAGTAGAAATCGAGTTCCTCTAAGGACATATATAGCATGTGCAGACCATGTCAGCAATCTGTGGTCTATATAACATGGCAGTATTAAAAATCTATACATTGTTCTCACGTGATAGTACAGTAATGATGTGGAACTGTAGAAGTATGCAGCTAGTTCATTAAGATGCATAGAAAGGGAAAAAGGTACTGTGCTAACCACATTTCAAGCAGTGCATTGATTTCCTTAAAACAATCCTGGTCAGTGTAAGTCACTCCACTTTTAAGATGAGCAAAATCATGTCCAAGATTAACACAATTAGTAAGTGGCTGAGCTAGAGTTCAAACCCTGGTCTACTTGATGTCAAAGTGCATTTTCTTTCCAGCTGCCCTACTGCCACATAATGAGGCAATTGTCATCACTTCAGAAGAGAGACTTGCCTGAATACTGGGTCTTAAAAAGAGACAGCCTTACTTTATGAAGGAAAAAATTAAAAAGATAAAAATAATAAAAAAATACCCTCTTTCATACTTTTAAGATTCTTCATCCTTGCTTTTGTACCAATGTTTTTTCCATAGTTGTCACTGTGCCAGTGTTACCAACCCAGATGGTAATGAAGTCCTAAGCTAAAATTTCCAGGTTGCACCATGTTCTATTAGAACCCCACAGACAGGCATCCTGGCAGGGGAAAAAACAGTACTGACAGTCAGAAAGTCTGGGCTCCCATCCTGACCATTTAATAATCTCGTCTTGATTCATGAAACTTCTTTGAGCAGAACAATTTGCTTATGAAAGACAGGGAAGTTTGGCACTGTTAAAAAGATAAAATTAGGTATCATTTATAAGCTATGAGTACAGGATAGATTTTTTCTGAGTACAATTTTTAGCAATCTACAAATGCAATTAAAACTTAACTTTCTGGCCTCAGGGGATTGGTGGTAATAAAATTACCAGTATATAAAATCTTAAAACACAGTAAAGGAATATAACCATGGCATGTTATGATACTATCAAAGGTTTATAACTCCAATATGTAATACCAGCTGTTTATTTTACACATGTATTTTATTATTGCCAAAATAATACTCTCAAGAAAAAAAAAATTGCTATACATTTAAGTAATATGTTTTCTTAAAAGGAATGTTACATCCTAGGGGTCAGCAAACTTTCTATAAAGGGCTAGATAGTAACTCTTAGGCTTTGAGAGCCACACGTAGCTCTCTGTGGCATATCTGTTGTCGTTTTTTTAGCTACTCTCAAAAATGTAAAAATCATTTTTAGTTTGGGGTCTGTAGATTGCCTATCTCTGTATATCTAAGACAACCAAAGTTAATAGAAGTTAGAAGCTGCCAAATGTGATTATAAACTTTGAATATAAAATAAACAGCCTTTTCTGCTTGTTCTTGCATATTGGTATACAGTATTATGAAGTATAAACAATTCAACGTGCAATCTTATATTTGGCATTTAAAAATTTTACAATTCTGGGAAGAAGACAGGAATAAATATTTACTCTATACTTACTCTGTGCCAGGCTCCATATAAATTAAACACACACACACATACACACAAAGTCTAGGATACAACTATGAAACCTCAATCATCAGAACAATTCTGTAAAGTACATGCTGTTATCCTAGCTTACAGATAACAAATTTGACATTCAGAGAAGTTAGTCCAATTGTCTAATATGGCATATGGGGATGTTTCTTCCACTGATAAATAATTAAGAAAATAACTGAATTAAAAGTCAGAACATCAAGATTCTAGCCCCAGGTCTGCTACTATGTGTGTGTGACCTTATCTGTTTATAAAGTGGGGAGAGGGATGATCCACCCTGTTACCACAAAACACTTTTGTGAATATCAAATAACAGATGTGGAAGTTTTCTGTAAACTATGAAAGTGTCATAAACATGTAAATAATTATTTTTATTATAGGAAACAACTTCTTTTCCCTATGAATGACCCATTTCAAAATGTTATATAAATATTTCAGTTAAAACATAATTTCAGACAATTCTTTAATTCATTAAAGATTCCTTAGCTAAAATATTTAAAGAAAGACTAGCCTAAAATATTACACATTATCACCTTGGAGGAGAATCATCCTGCTTTTTAAATCCAGGAGGAAGGGCTGGTCCAAAAAACCCATCATCATCATCATCATCATCATCATCCTTATCCTGATTTTTCCTCTGTTTTCTGAAAGCACAGTAGTATAACTTTATGCATATATATCAAAATTTTTTTCACAAAAACACTTTAATTTTTTTATAAAAGCATTAAATCTAGTTGTATAAACACTGCAACAATAAATTAATCTTGCCAAATAAAAACTGGATACTATGATAGTTCTTTTTATTTTTATTTTTTATTTTTTGAGAGGAAGTCTTGCCCTGTTGGCCAGGCTGGAGTGCAGTGGCATGATATTGGCTCACTGGAACCTCCCACTCCTAGGTTCAAGCAATTCTCCTGCCTCAGCTTCCCAGGTAGCTGGGATTACAGGCAAGTACCACCACGCCCAGTTAATTTTTGTATCCTTTTAGTAGAGACGGGGTTTCACCATGTTGGCCAGGCTGGTCTCAAACTCCTGACCTCAAGTGAGCTGCGCATGTTGGCTTTCCAAAGTGTTGTGATTACAGGCGTGAGCCACTGCACCCGGCCTATGACAATAGTTCGTAACTAGTCTTTTCCTGGAATTTATTTTTGGCCTAAAATACAGATTGGTTATTTCTTTAGAGCAGTAATATATCACTATTCTATATTTTCTGTGGTATTAAAGATTCCCCTCAATGAAGTTTCAAAGTCTATTGGTCAGATGTTTCTAAGTAAAAAGTTTGTGACTGTGACTTTTATTCTCATTTAAGGAAGGGGTTTAAGTTGCTATTTCCACCTGATAATATTTAAAATGAATTTAAAAAAAGCTTGTTACTCAATAATAAATAAAGATTTGACTTCTCATTTACATAGACCCATATGTAAGGCTAGATTAGAAGAAAATCATTCAGCTGGGTGCGATGGCTCACGCCTGTAATCCCAGCACCTTGGGAGGCCGAGGCAGGCGGATCACTTGGGGTCAGGAGTTCAAGACTAGCCTGGCCAACATGGTGAAACTCTGTCTCTACTAAAAAATACAAAAATTAGCCAGGTATGGTGACACATGCCTGTAGTTCCAGCTGCTTGGAAGGCTGAGACAGGAGAATCACTTGAACTTAGGAGGCAGAGGCTACAGTGAGCCGAGATCATGCCACCGGATTCCAGTCTGGGCTACAGAGCGAGAGTTTGTCTCAAAAAAAAAAAAGAAAAAGAAGAAATCATTAGTTTATTTAAAGAAAACATATACCGCATATATAATTTGAAGAAGAAATTCTATGGTTTATGTAGCCTACTTCGTCACTTCAATGACATCTTAAGAAAAATCCTTTATGTAGGAATTTTATTGGCTGGTGTTTATAATGGCTCATGCTTATAATCCCAGCACTGTGAGGCTGAGGCAGGCAGATCACTTGAGTCCAGGAGTTTGAGACCAGCCTGAGCAACATGATGAAACCCCATCTCTACAAAAAATACCAAAAAAACTACAAAAAATACAAAAATTTGCTGGGCGCCTGTGGTCCCAGCTTCTCAGGAGACTGAGGTGGGAGGATCACTTGAGCTTGGAAGGCAGAGGCTGCAGTGAGCCAAGATCATGCCACTTCACCCCAGTGTGTGCTCCAGAGTGAGCCCCTCAGGGAAAAAAAATATATATATTGAAATTCTAGATATCTCTATAGCTGCACCCTACTAGAATAAATTTCTTTGTAAAAGGTACAGTTCAGGATGAAATGCCATACAAAATGATTTCCCCCTGTGCTGTATAAATGGAAATTTGATATCCCCTTATTAGTTATCTGTTCCAGCCAACTTATACTAGCTCTGAAGTTTGGTCTATCATTTAATTTAATTAAATGACTGACCTTGCAGTTGGAGCAGTGTCATCTTCTTCAGATTCTTGATTTCCTTCTTCGTACAAAGAACTACTGTCTTCATCGCTGTCTGATGAATCTGAACTACTGCTTTTATAATTAGGGGGCAGAGCTGGTCCTGCAACTAAAGAAGATTTGTTGTTTGTCATCACTAGCCACTGCTGTTTCAGTGAACCCTTCTAGCTGATATTTTCACTTTCTTTTCTGAAATAAACAGCACTGGCTGTCTATCATTTATTATTCGCTTTAATTTCACTTCCTGTTTTGTGTATGGTGGTTTTGTCTTTCCAGCTCTAGGAAGGCAGAAATTATGTCTTACACAATCTCTTTCATGAGATTCACAAAAGCTTTGTTAATATCTGAACTTATAAACCTGAACTTATAGCAATAGCATGTAATTTCCTTGATAATGTGCAGTTTTTGCATTGGTTGGTACACCTGCCAAAAACAAAAAACAAAAAAAACCGGCTTCATGATTTTTTTTTTCTTACAGACAGTTTAAGGTAGAATCACTACTTTAAAAAAAAAAAATCTTTCCTGGCATCCCCATATTTCTTGGTTAGTTTTCTTTTTGAGATGATTTTCCAAGCAGAAATAAAATTAGAGTCACTCTAAGTTTTACTGCTTGCCAACAGAAATACAGGGAAGAGAATGAGGCTGCACTGTAATGGGGATGTTTGGGAAAGTGGTAAGGATCTTCTTGGTCCACTTATCAGGATGACTTGCTCTCACTTTACATCTCAGCAAAATTACAAATTACTGCATGGTGTCACTGCAGTGTCATGATGTCACTGATGATGTCACATAGACATAACTGTCCAGGTTGATCCTAAATAGTGATGCTAAAAGGCTACTGTCATAGTTCCCAAGGTTGGATATTTATCAGATTCCCTAAAATATACATATATATTTTTAAAGATTCACGGGCCCTTTTCTCAGATATTCTGACCCAGTTGGCCCGGAGGAGGGCCTGGAAACATGACTTTCCAAAGAGTATTCTGGGTATGCCATTCATTCAATATTATAATAATAGTAATATTTGTTGCTACAAAAACTTAAGTGTAATAAATAAAAACCAAATAACATGGTTTGAGTTCTTAGGTGTTATGAATTGTTTTAAGAGACATAAACATTCTATTTAATTCCGATAACAATCCTATGAGGGAGGTATTATTTCTATTTTACAGATGAAGAAACTGAGGCAGAGAATTGGTAAGTGACTTGCCTAACTTCATACAACTAAAGAGTGGGACTGGGATATGAACCCAGGAATCTGATTTCAAAGCCTGTATCCTTAACCACTACACTAGCCAATATTCAATAGTCAGCAACCATCCATCCAACAGCAGTTATTAAGTAAATACTTACAAAGAAACAAACATTAAAAGAATTAAGATCAATTCAGATATTGTAAGTGCTGCTATGAAAATAGGAAAAAGGTGACACTGTATATGTGGGAGAGTAACTTTAAAGACAGTGGTAAGGCAAAAATCTCTCTGAGAAAAAGATATCTGAGTGGAGACTTAAATGATGAAATGACAGACGCTATGGACAGAGGAACAGCCAGTGCAAAACTCCTATGCAGGGAGCAAGCCTGATGTGCTTGAGGGAGAAAAAGGCCAGTGTGGCTTAAGAAAAGCAAAATGACAAGATTGAGTTGGATGGTATAGAGGGGCCAGACCCTATGCTTTGGAGTCAGACTCTGTGCTTTGAATTCCAGGTTGGCCACTTACTAGCTGTGTGATTTGGATAAGTTACTTAACCTTCCTATTACACTCTTGCTTTGTAAAATAAGGTTAATAATAGTGTCAACCTCACAGGACTGTTGTGAAGATTACATCAGTTAATATATGCAAAGCACATAACAAAGTCTTTGGCATACAGCAAGTGCTCAATAAATGCTAGTATAGGCTACAATAAGGAGTTTGGACTTCCTTTTCCCTTTCCATTTTCTGTTCCCTTTCCCTAAGAGGCAAGATCTCACTGTGTTGTCCAGGTTGGAGTGCAGCGGCTATTCATGGGTGCGATCCCATTGCTGACCAGCATGAGAGTTTTCACATGCTTTGTTTCCGACCCGGGCTGGTTCACCCTTCCTTAGGGCAATCTGGTGGTCCTTTACTCCCGGAGGTCACCATACAGATGTTGAACTTAGCGTGGACACCAGATGGCATAGCGTACTATAGCCCAGAACTCCTGGACTCAAGCGATCCTCCTGCCTCAGCTTCCTGAGTACCTGGGACTACAGGCATGCACCACCACATCCAGCAGGAGTTTGTTTTTTTAATTATAACAGGCAGTCATTGGGAGGTTGTGGGTCAGGAAAGACATGATACGAATTACCAAACAAACAAACAAAAAAACTGTCTGCTTATGGACAATAGACAAGAGAGATCAGCAACAGGGGATATGCATTAGAAAGCTGATAAAAAATGGTTTGGCCAGGTGTGGTGGCTCACGCCTGTAATCCCAGCACTTTGGGAGGCCGAGGTGGGTGGATCACCTGAGGTCAGGAGTTCGGGACCAGCCTGGGCAACATGGTGAAACCCTGTCTCTACTAAAAACACAAAATTAGCTGGGCGTGGTGGCGTGCGTCTGTAATCCCAGCTACTCGGGAGGCTGAGGCAGGTGAATTGCTTGAACCCCGGCAGTGGAGGTTGCAGTGAGCCGAGATCATGCCATTGCACAGCAGCCTGGGTGACAGAGCGAGACTCCATCTAAAAAAAAAAAAAAAGAAGAAAAAAAGGTTTGATTTGCAACATACTCTGATGGAAGGGCAAAGAGGACTGCTAATGGTTTGGATGTTAGAGGTGAGAAGAAAAAAAAAGGAACCAAGGATAGGTCTTAGGTTTTCTGCCTGACTAGCTAGGCAGGTGGATGGCATGCTATTCTCTAATATGGAGAAGGCTGGGAAGGGAGAGTTGAGAGTTTGTTTTTCACATTTTAAGTTTCATACAGCCTTAAAAATGTAGGTGGTGCTATCAGTGGTACTTGGGCATACTAGGGTGTATAGGGTGTGTAAGTCCGTTCTCACGCTGCTATGAAGAAATACCTGAGACTGAGTAATTTACAAAGGAAAGAGGTTTAATTGACCCACAGCTCAGGATGGTTGCGGAGGCCTCAGGAAACTTACAATTATGGTGGAAGGGGAAGCAAACACATCCTTCTTCACATGGTAGGAGGAAGGAGAAGTGTGGAGAGAAAGGGGGAAAACTTGTAAAACTATCAGATCTCATGAGAACTCACTCACTATCCCAAGAACAGCATGAGAGTAACCACCACAGTGATTCAATTACCTCCCACCAGGTCCCTCCCACAACATGTAGGAATTATGGAAACTACAATTCAAGATGAGATTTGGGTGGGGACACAGCCAAACATTATCACAGTATAAAGCTCAGGGGAGAAACTAAGGGTAGTTTTGGAATCACCAGCCTATTAAAAAATTTTTTTTCCTATCTCTCTTGGTGCATTACTATAGAACAGGTACATAACACGCTTTAGAAAAGAGTAACTAAGGCATGCTGCGTTACAGCAAAAAGAGGAAAACATCAAACATCATGGATGGGATTCCTGTCTCCAACTGCTGTTTAGGGTTTCCTGAAGAAGACTTAATGTCTTAGTATGTAAGTGTTCCCCAATTATAAATAGAGACTATATGTGACCTCTAACCTCAATGAATAATGTGGCCCCATAGGAGTGATTGTCTCTTTTCATCTTCTTGATTCTAAGTACATTAAAGAGGGAAGATATGTTTTTTCCTCTTCTGCTTCTTTCTCTTCTTATATGTGACTGCTATCAATGTAATGTATCAGTTGTATACTATTGGCCAATTTTGGATAGGTGTGTATCAAGAAAAAATTTTATTACTGTTTTATATATTTTAAGCAATTAGATGTGTAATATGGTCTAAATATGTGCTGTTCTTGGTATTATAACATACATACGTACATTTTATTTATTTATGTATTCATTCACTCATTTATTTATTTAGTGATGGGGTCTTGCTCTGTTTTCTGGGTTAGAAAGCAGTGATCTGATTATGGCTCACTGTAACCTTGAACTCCTGCACTCAAGCGATACTCCCATCTCAGCCTCCTGCATGGCTAGGACTACAGGTGTCTGCCACCATGTACAGATAATTTTTAAATTTTATTTTATTTATTTTTTTAAGACCAGGGTCTCACTATGTTGTCCAACTTAGTCTTGAACTCTTGGCCTCAAGTGATCTTTCTGCCTTGGCCTCCCAAAGCACTGGGATTACAGGCATGAGCCACCACACCTGGTGCTACTACAACTAAAAAATTGCCTTGGATTTTAAAGAAACAAATGGGTATGCATTTTTAAAAAAGATAATAAGGAGATGAAGATAAAACTCATCTAAGAAAACCTGGCCTTTTAAAAATAATCACAGGAAAAATAGTATAAAAAAGTAACATTTAGCACATAGTACCATTAATTTCTATTTGAGTTGTGTCAAAATAAACAACCATTTCATCATGAAATGACAGAATACTGAGATGGCGATATAAAAAAGAAAAAAGAGGCCAGGCACGGTGGCTCATGCCTGTAATCCCAGCACTTTGGGAGGCCGCGGCAGGCGGATCATAAGGTAAAGAGATCGAGACCATCCTGGCCAACATGGTGAAACCCTGTCGGTACTAAAAAAACAAAAATTAGCTGGGCATAGTGGTGCGTGTTTGTAGTCCCAGCTACTCAGAAGGCTGAGGCAGGAGAATCACTTGAACCCAGGAGGCGGAGGTTGCTGTGAGCCAAGATCATGCCACTGTACTCTAACCTGGTGACAGCAAGACTCTGTCTCAAAAAAAAAAAGAAAAAAAAGAGAAGAGTATTAAAAGTATCAGTCAGTATACACCACAATACAGACCTCCTAATAAAAGTAAGGACATGTCTGGCTTCACTTTTTTATAGATAAATATCCTTCTGAACTATGAATAATCTCAAAAAACTATTTTGGGAACATGTAATGAACTATTCCATATCTCTCCTAAAGCAGTGATGCTTGTCGTCATTAAGGAGGCTCTCCTATTGCAATGATAATTTTCCAAACAGATTATAAATTCCATGAGAACAGGAGTTACGCCTTCCTTATATTTCACTTTATTTCCCTTTTCATATCACACAGAATTACGCATACAAAAAAATGAAGTCAGTATAATACATAAAATCTCATTACAGATCAGCATTAACAGATGAACATCTGCAACTGATTTTGATGACTAGGAACGCTAACTTGAACCCCGATGAAATGATATGTTACTCCCCCAAAACCAATTCTATTCTTCTCATTAGTAGACCTGTATTACAAAAAAAATTATATGGGATTATGTTTTGGATTGCAACAATAAAATTTTGTGAAGTTTGCTTCCTTCTTGTTATACACATACTCTCACAATAATCTTGATTTTGCCTACTGACCTGCAAAGTCAAAAGTACAGTTGTCCCTTGGTATTCTCAGGAGATTGGTTCCAAGACCAGCTCCCCAGTTTGCAGCTACCAAAATCTGTGGCTATGGCCTTTGTTCCACATCCCTTGAATATCGTACTTTCAATCTAGAGTTGGTTGAACCTGAAGACTGAGAACCCACAGATCTACAGGGTCAACTGTATTTACTATCTGGTCCTTTACAAGAAAAGTTTGCTGACCCCATGACATGGTTAAGTCATGCAAATATAAAGAAGGGGCACCTAACCCATCTTTTATAGGCAGTAGGCAGTTAACATTAAAGAACGTTTCCTAGAAGCAGTGATGTAGGGGTGGGACCTGAGTTAGCTGGGCAAAGAAGGTGGAGACTGGAGGAAGAGTAGTCCGGGCAGAAAGAAAAGCATCTACAAAAGCCTGAAAGCAAAAGTCACCACATTTAGAAAATTGAAAGGTGTTCAGGATGGTTGGAACCAAGAGAGGATAGAAAGAGGGGCCAAATGTTGCTGTGAGGTTACGGAAGACTAGGACTGAAAAGGGAGCCTTGAATTGGTGAGAGTCTCAGTGGACTCCTGAGAGAAGAAATGCAATGGGTTAAGGAGAAAACAGAAGACCCAGAGACAGTAAGAAAGAAAAAGGAGCAGCTAGAGGGCGATATGAAGTAGAGTTTTCTTCAAAGGTGGGAAAGATTTGAATGTTATGGTTAAATGCTAAGTAAGGGCAGGCAGCCCTAAGGACAGGGAAGGGAGTCAGAGTAAAAATGGAAGAATTAGCTTTAGAAGGAAGCAGTATACCTCTTCCATTGTTACCAAAGGGCAGACAAAAAGCTTGGCATGGATTCAGGAAAGTTTTCAGCTATAGTAACAGAAAATTGAGGAAGTTCTCTTATGATAGCATTTACTTGTTCAATGAAGTAGACAGAAAAATACAATTTTAGAAGAAAGGGAAAGTTTTAAAAAGCCATGGTTGCAGACTGGGGAAGAGAAGGGAGGTGAAGCCTGTGAAGATTACTGGACAGACCTATGGACCCAGTTAGGGAACAGGCTAACTTTTAGCAGCATTAGTTTGTGGAGGCATGAGGTTTCTTCTAGCAGCACTAGGCAGCCTGGCTGTAGGCTCACAAGGGGTAAACACTTGGACTGATCCAGGGCTGGGCTTTCGTTAGATGGGTTTGGCAGAATACCCAATGGGATAAAGCAGTTGAGAGCACCAGCAAGAGAGTGGATGAATGGATGGACCATGGCATCTAACAGGAGTAGGGACGTAAGCACTCCTCTCAGATGGAAGTGCTTAAGGATAGAAATACTTAGGGATAAAAGGCTCAATGAGGTTAAAAAACATAAATAAAAAGCAAATGAAATAGGAGTAACTTGAGTGGGAACAATGAATGAATAAGGGGTTCTTGCTGAGAATGAGATTTCAATTTAAGTTTTTGGAGCTGGAGTAGGGTAGACTCCCTACTCCAGCTTCAAATGTAGGTGAAATTAATGGAAGTGAAGGTCACTGCAGATAAGGAGACTGGAGTTAGAGTCAAAATGGCCAAGGCTCCACTCAGCTTCCACAGAACAGAATATGGAGTGTGTGGACCACTCTTGAGAAAATATTTGCACCCCAGGGTTTCTAATGACATAACTTCAGGGTCATTTCCCAGCAGTCAATTTTCAGAGTATTCAAATGTAGTTAACTTGTTCCATCTCAGATCTGTGTGCTCCCTCTCTCCTCTTTACTCTGGTCATGCTTGTCAGATCTTTCTGGGACAGCAGAATGTGAGGAACACAGGGCAGATATCAGACTGGATTCAGGAATCCTCACTTGAAGGTAATCCTGACACCTGCTACAACATGGATGAACCTTAAGGACATTATGCTAAGCCAGTCCAAATAAAAGTCCAAATAAGCCAGTCCAAATAAGCCAGTCCAAAAAAATAAAGACAAATATTATATGATTCCACTCAAATGATGTACTTAGAGTAGTCAAATTCATAGAGATGGAAAATAGAACAGTGCTTGTCAGGAGCTGGAGGGGGGAATGAGGAGTTATTGCTTAATGAGTACAGAGTTTCTTTCTGTTTTATAAGATGAAAAGAGATGTGGATATGGTGGTAATAGTTGCTCAACCATCTGAATATATTTAATGCCACTGAACTGTACATTTAAAGATGGTTAATATGGTAAATTTCATGTTATGTGTATTTTATCACAATTTGTAAAAACTGAAAAAAAAAAAAAAGAGGCTGGGCACAGTGGCTCATGCCTGTAATCCCAGCACTTTGGGAGGCTGAGGCGGGTGGATCACTAGAGCCCAGGAGTTTGGGACCAGGCTGGCCAACATGGCGAAACCCCGTCTCTACTAAAAATACAAAAATTAGCCAGGTGTGGTGGCACATGCCTGTAATCTCAGCTAGTTGCGAGGCTGATGCAGGAGAATCACTTGAACCAGGAAGCAGAGGTTGCAGTGAGCTGAGATCATGCCACTGCACTCCAGCCTCGGTGACACTGAGACTCTGTTTACAAAAAAAAAAAAAAAAAAAAAAAAAAAAAAAAAGGCCAGGCAAGGTGGCTCAAGCCTGTAATCCCAGCACTTTGGGAGGCCACCAAGGCGGGCGGATCACCCAAGGTCAGGTATTCGAGACTAGCCTGGCTAACATGGTGAAACCCCATCTCTACTAAAAATGCAAAAATTAGCTGGGCATGGTGGCAGGCACCTGTAGTTCCAGCTACTCAGGAGGCTGGGGCAGGAGAATGGCATGAACCCGGGAGGCGGGCTTGCAATGAGCTGAGATAGTGTCACTGCACTCCAGCCTGGGTGACAAAGCAAAACTCTATCTCAAAACAAACAAACAAACAAACAAAATCCCCTTCCCCACCAGCCATTAGGCTTCTTCCAGACTCCATACAAAGGATTATGGTTAGCTGCATTCGTGTAGGTCCTGGCTTCCCCAACCCCCATAAATCCTGGGCCCCTCTTAAGGAATTTTTTTTTTTTTTTTTTCTGAGACAAGGTCTTGTTCTAACTCTCAAACTGGAGTGCAGTGGTGTCATCACAGCTCACTGCAACCTCAAACTCCTGGGCTCAAGCAATCCTCTTGCCTCAGCCCCCGGAGTAGTTGAGACTGCATGCGCATGCTACCACACCTGGCTAACTTTTAAATTTTTAGTAGAGATGAGGTCTTACTATGTTGCCTAGGCTGTTCTTGACATCCTGGGCTCAAGTGATCCTCCCACCTTAGCCTCCCAAAGTGCTGGGATTATAGGCATGAGCCACTGTGCCTGGCCAGGAATTTTTACTCTGTCCTCTAGTTGGCCAAAAGGAATCTACTGGGTACCCACTTTGTGCTGGGTACCCTGCTAGTATTGGGGATTACAGAGGCTTAGCACGTGGTTCCTTTCCTCATGGTTTAGTGGGCAAACCAGCAAACAATCCAGCATAATAACTGCAGATAAAGAAAGCCACATGTGCTCCCACCCCTCACCACAAACACTGTGGTCTTGGCAATAGCAGGACCAGCAGCAGCAGCAGCAGCTGGGAGCTTGTCAGAAATGCAGAATCTCAGGCCTCACCCAGATCACCTGAATCAGAGTTGGCATCTTAACAAGATCTCTGGGTAATCCATGTACACGTTCAAGTTTAAGGTGCACTGCTACAGAAGACAGAAATAGGGTGACCAACTGTGCTGGTTTGCTTGGGATTGAAAGGCTTCTTGGGATGTGGCATTTTTAGTGCTAAAATTGGGACAGTCCCAGGGACTGAGGGGGTAATTTAGTCTTTGCTCCTGAACTTGGAATACATTAAAATTCTGACGGGGGGGAAAGAAGAGACTGCCCAGGACATTGAAAGATTTGTTTTAGAAGTTCATATCCTTTTTTAAAGATTCTGATAGGAACTCTCATTGGGAATCATTAAACAAAGATGTCAGATAAGCATCTAAGTTCTTATATAAAAACCTTTACCCCATGAGTGGGAATATCATCACTTAAAAGAGAGAATAGAGTATATATATAAAAAAAGAGAGCTTAGGAGTCAGCTTTCAGAATCTTTAACACCTGAAGGTTTAATCAAAGATAAACTATTCGAGATGAAGAGGAGCTGCCCAAAGAGAAGATAAAAATGAGGGGAGTATGGTATCACAGAAACCGACAGAAGAGAAGGGGTGTGTGTGTGTGTGTGTGTGTGTGTGTGTGTGTGTGTTTAAAGATAGGGGCTTGCATCTGGGCGCTGTGGCTCATGCCTGTAATCCCAACACTTTGGGAGGCCAAGGCGGGTGGATCACCTGAGGTCGGGAGTTTGAGACCAGCCTGACCAACATGGAGAAACCCTGTCTCTACTAAAAATACAAAATCAGTCAGGCATGGTGGCGCAAGCCTGTAATCCCAGCTACTTGGGAGGGTGAGGCAGGAGAATAGCCTGAACCCGAGAGGCGGAGGTTGCGGTGAGCTGAGATTGCACCATTGCACTCCAGCCTGGGCAACAAGAGCAAAAAAAAAGGGGGTCTTGCTCTGTGGTCCAGATTGGAGTGCAGTGGCATGATCCTATCTTTCTGCAGCCTTGGCCTCCTGGGCTTAAGTGATCCTCCCACCTCAACCTCCCAAGTAGCTGGGACTACAGGTGTGCACCACCACACCTAGCTAATTTTTAAATTTTTTTAGTAGAGACGTGGTCTTGCTAGCCCAGGCTGGTCTCCAACTTCTGGGCTCAAGAGATGCTCCCACTTCAGTCTCCAAAAGTGCTAGGATTACAGGTGTGAGCTACCGTGCCCAGCCGCAAGAGAGTTTTAAGAGGAGTAGGTAATCTTAAAATACTGTTAAGTAATAAGAGAAAGACTGAAAAAGTTCCATTTAATTTAGCAGCATGGAAGGATCTATATACATATTACACTTGAGTAAATGTAAAAAAATAAAATAAAACTTCAATGACATCTGTTGCTCTTGGAATAGAGACCAAAGTCCTTCATGTGGTCTCTCCAGTCCCCATTTGCCTTCCTGCCAGAATGTGGCCATCCAGGCAGCAGCAGCAGCAGTGATTTCATCTACCCCTCGCTTTCTCTGCTTCTGTTACATGGTCTTCTCTGTTCCTGCTGCCCATCATGTCCCATCCTGCCTTAAAGTCTTCATACATGTTGTTCCCTCAGTGAGAGTGTTCCCTCCCATCCCTTAGTTTCATTCATTTTGCTAGTTTTCAGAGCTCGGTGCAAAACTTAATCTTGGGATTCAGGTGTTATGGGCCTCCTCATGTGATAAACACAGTCACACAGTTTTCTAAAATACATGGTTTTCTTCTTAATAAAAGTATTCTTGAAATTACTTATTCGTGTTTTTGTTGTTGTTGTTGACGTAGGGTCAGTGTTCAGAATATCACATCATATATATCGTTAGATAATTAGAAATGTGAGGCATTGGAGAGAGAGCATTTTTTTTTAGAAATTAGACTTTAAATTCAAGCTTCTTTCTTTTTTCCTTTTTTTTTTTTTTTTTTTTATTGAGACAGGGTCTCACTCTGTCATCCAGGCTGGAGTGCCGTGGCATGATCGTGGCTTACTACAACCTCCAACTCCTGGGCTCATGCGATCCTCCCACCTCAGCCTCCCAAGTAGCTGGGACTACAGGCATGCACTACCTGTATTTTTTGTAGAGATGGGGTTTTGCCATGTTGCCCAGGCTGGTCTTGAACTCATGGGATCAAGAATCTGTCTGCCTCAGCTTCCCAAAGTGCTGGGATTATAAGAGTTAAACAACCATACCTGGCCCAAGTTTCTTAAAACTAGATGCACAAGCCAATAAGCACATGAAAAGGTGCTCAACATCACTAACTGTTAAGGAAATGCCAATCAAAGCAATGAGATACCACTTCATACCCATTAGGATGACTATTACAAAAAAAAAAGACAAACAAATTAACAAGCAATGGGAGGGTGTGGAGAAACTGAGACCCTTGTACACTGCTAGTGGGAACATAAAATGGTGCAGCTGCTGTAGACAACAGTATGCTAGTTTCTCAAACTGTTGTTTTTTTTTTTTTTTTGAGACAGAGTCTCGCTCTGTCGCCTAGGCTGGAGTGCAGTGGCGTGATCTTGGCTCACTGCAATCTCTGCCTCCCAGGTACAAGTGATTCTCATGCCTTAGTCTCCCCAGGAGCTGGGACTACAGGTGCAAGCCATCACACTTGGCTAATTTTTGTATTTTTAGTACAGAGGAGCTTTCACCGTGTTGGCCAGGCTGGTCTTGACCTCCTGACCTCAGGTGATCCACCTGCCTCGGCCTCCCAAAGTGCTGGGATTACAGATATGAGTCACCATGCCCGGCCTCTCAAAATGTTGTAGAATTACCACATGGTCCAGCAATCTCATTTCTGGGTATACGACCAAAAGAAATGAAAGCAGGGACTTGAACAGATTATTTGTACACCCATGTTCATAACAGCATTATTCACAATAGCATACATAGCTACCCAAGGGTCCAGCAACAGAAGAATAAACAAAATGTAGTCTGTACAGTATATACTTATATGGAATATTGTTGAGTCTTAAAAAGAAATTCTAACGTGCTACAATAAGTGAAGCTCGAAGAAATCATGCTAAGTGAAATAAGCCAGTAACCAAAGGACAAGTACTGTATGATTCCATTAAAGGAAGTACCTAGAAGAGTCCAATTAACAGAAAAAGAAAGTAGATGGTGGTTACCAGGGACTAGGGGAGAGGGGAGAATGGAAAATTATTGTTTAATGGGTATAGGTTTTAGTTTTGAAGGTGAAAATAGTTCTAAGAGATGGATGGTGGTGATGACTGCACAACAATGTGACTGTACCTAAGTGCCACTGAACTATATGCTTACAAATGGCTAATATGATAGGTATGTATATTTTACCAGAATAAACGAGAAAAAAACTAGATGCATATATATGGTTGCCTGATGGAAGGTGATAGTGGAGAAAGGATGGTCTATTCAATAAATGGTGCCAGGATACCCTTACAGGGGCAAAAAATTTTCATCCCTATCTCACACCACACACAAACGTCAATTCCAGATGAATTGCAAATATAAATGTGAAAGCTGAAACAATAATGCTTTTAGAAAAAAACATAGAACAGCTTTATAACCTTGGGGTGGGCAAGATACCTTAAATAGGGTGCAAAAAATTCTACCATAAAAGAAGAAAATTAAAAGTCAGAATATATTAAAATTAAAAACTTACGTTAATCAAAACATATCAACATGAGTGAAAAAACAACCACAGAATTACATAAGATATTTCTGATACACCTATCTGGAAAATGACTCATATTCAGACTATGAAAAGAACTCTATAAATCAATATGAAGACAGACAACTCAATGGAAAAATAAGCAAAAGACCGAATACAGCATGTATCCATATGGTCAAATAACACATGAAAAGGTGGTCAATTTCATTTGTCACCAGGGAAATACAAATTAAAACTACCATGAGATATTGCTACAAACCACCGGATTTAAAAGAAAAAACTATTCGAATGTGGAACAACTAGAATTCTCATACATGCTGACAACTTTGGTGACTTTGGAAGGTAGGAGTATCTACCATAAGACATATACTACAACGCAGAGCAGCACGTTTTATAACAGCCTCCAAATGGAAATTACTCAAATGTCCATCCAATGTAAAATGGATAGATTGCAGAACATTCATCCAATGGATGACTATATAGCAATGTAAAGAAACAACCTATAATAATTCTATTTGTTTAAAGACCAGATTATGAACTTCAACAATCTATAATAATGTTAATCTACATCAATGAATCTCAAAAAGTAATACAGTACCAAGAAAGGAAGCCAGTTACCAAAGAGAAAACATGCAGTTACCCTTTGGTTGTAGGAGGGGTGGTGATGCCGGTAGTAACTGAAAGATGGTCCAAGTGCAGCTTCTATGGTGGGATACAGTGGATGTGAAAGCCATTGGTACTGGCAAACTTCTTAAAAATCCAGATAGATGAAATAAAAATGATATGTGAAGATTTTTTGGCAACTGTTTTAGGTTCAGCCATCTAGAAGGTTATGAAGGGAATGGAATTATAGCAGGGGGGATTATGCGTTAAAAATGACACTATGTGTAAGACACTGTGCTTGACGAAGAGCAGTCATTCAACAAATATATACGAAGAATTTTTTTTTTTTTTTGAGACGGAGTCTCACTCTGTCGCCAGGCTGGAGTGCAGTGGCGCAATCTCGGCTCACTGCAACCTCCGCCTCCTGGGTTCAAGTCATTCTCCTGCCTCAGCCTCCAGAGTAGCTGGGACTACAAGTACATGCCACCATGCCTGGCTAATTTTTGTATTTTTAGTAGAGACGGTGTTTCACCATGTTGGCCGGAATAATTTTGATCTCACCCCGAGATCCATCGGCGCTGGCCTCCCAAAGTGCTGGGATTACAGGTGTGAGCCACTGCGCCTGGCCCTAGAATCTTTTATGTGCTAGGCAGGTTGTAATGCAACTCCTTCAAGTAGAGGGCAATACAAATATTACACATGCACGGCATTAAGTGCTGGGGGAAGTGGAGAATTAACACACAAAAGAAACAGAAGAGAGCAGACAAAGAAAGATGTACTTGACATAAAAGCTGGGAGAATGATGGAAGTAAACCATAACAATTATCTATGCAGGAGTTGGTGGTTGCTTATCTGCAAATCCTGCCTTGGTTTAAAATCAGGGAATATGGGCCGGGTGTGGCAGCTCATGCCTATAATCCCAGCACTTTGGGAAGCTGGGGTGGGCGGATCGCCTGAGGTCAGGAGTTGGAGATCAGCTTGGCCAACATGGGGAAACCCCCTCTCTACTACAAATACAAAATTAGTTGGGCGCAGTGGCCTGCGCCTGTAATCTCAGGTACTCAGAAAGTTGAGGCAGGAGAATTGTTTGAACCCGGGAGGTGGAGGTTGCAGTGAGGTGGGATTGTGCCATTGCACTCCAGCCTGGGCAACAGAGTGAGCCCCCGTCTCAAAAAAAAAAAAAAAAAAAAATTTCAGGGAATGTGGTGAACCAGCAACAACATACACATAGGAACCCAACTAGCTAAATTGGTTGACCACACCTTTCTTCAACCTTGGTCGAATGGAACTTTTCTTGCTAAAATAAAATCATTATTTTTTATTTTATTTACTTTTTTTGAGACAGAGTCTCGCTCTGTTGCCCAGGCTGGAGTGCAATGGCATGATCTCAGCTCATTGCAACCTCTGCCTCCAGGTTCAAGCGATTCTCCTGCCTCAGCCTCCTGAGTAGCTGGGATTATAGGTGCATGCCACCACGCCCAGCTATGTCTAGTAGAGATGGGGTTTCACCATGTTGGCCATGTTGCCTCCCAGGTACAAGTGACACTCCTAACCTCATGATCCGCCCACCTCAGCCTCCCAAAGCGCTAGATCACAGGCGTTAGCCACTGAGCCTGGCCTTATTTTATTTTATTTTTAAAGCTATCTCCTACAGGAACGCATAATTTTTTATTTTTACTTTTATTTTTTTTTGAGACTCTCGTTCGGTCGCCCAGGCTGGAGTGCAGTGGCGCTCTTGGCTCACTGCAACCTCCGCCTCCTGGGTTCAAGCGATTCTCCTGCCTCAGCCTCCCGAGTAGCTGGGATTACAGGCGCCTGCCACCACGTCCGGCTAATGTTTGTACTTTTAGTAGAGATGGGGTTTCACCACGTTGGCCAGTCTGGTCTCGAACTCCTGAGTTCAAGTGATCCGCCCGCCTTGGCTTCCCAAAGTGCTGAGATTACAGGCTTGTGCCACCTCGCCGGGCTGGAAAGCATAATTTTCAAAATGGTTATAACAGAAATTAGATTGTAAAGGGGCCTGTAGTAGAAACATGACCTCTGGGAAGACCAAGAAGAAAAATTAGATTCAGAAATGGCAGGGCTACTCTTTCAGCTTTACTCTTCTCCAACTGGGTTGTGGTGCTAGTCCACAAATGTGAATAAACATTAAAGCAGATAGGTATGCATGGCGGAATCTGAGAAGCATTCGCTTCGTATATACAAAGTGCCTGTTGCGTGTTCGGGTAGAAGACCATAGTGTAGTGGTGAAGACAGATTATGTCGACAAATCATTCAAATATAGTGTACTAAATATGCAATGTAATTAGGAAAAAACCCGAGGGCAAAAAGAAAGGCGTGACAATGCTTTGGGGAATTTGGAAAGGTTTTATTGGTGTGACATTTAAGTTGGGCCTTGAAGGACAGGGAGATGTTTGTCAGTTATGTTTAGAAATGCGACCAGAGGGCCGGGCGCGGTGGCTCAAGCCTGTAATCCCAGCACTTTGGGAGGCCGAGACGGGTGGATCACGAGGTCAGGAGATCGAGACCATCCTGGCTAACGCGGTGAAACCCCGTCTCTACTAAAAAATACAAAAAAAAAAAAAAAAATAGCCGGGCGCGGTGGCGGGCGCCTGTAGTCCCAGCTACTGGGGAGGCTGAGGCAGGAGAATGGCGTGAACCCGGGAGGCGGAGCTTGCAGTGAGCTGAGATCGCGCCACTGCACTCCAGCCTGGGCGACAGAGCGAGACTCCGTCTCAAAAAACAAAAACAAAAAAAAAAAAACCGAGAGAGAAATGCGACCAGAGGAAGCCCAGAAGCCTAGAGCGTTAAGGAACTGCGCAGCAACTCAGGCTGGATTGAGTATTGGGCTGATGTGTCAGATGCAATAACAGAACGAGAGGAAAGGAAAGCAGGTCGGGGGCTGGAGAGAACAGGATCTACAAGGTTCTTGTAAATCAGAAGGCAATATGGCACAGAGGTTAGGAGAAACGCTTCCTTCTAAGTCGCGCTCCATCACTTGCTAGCAGTACGATCTAGACGCTGGCATGGGCTTGGGCGTACCCATTTGCAACATGGGAAAATAGTCTTTTCCTTATACGGCTTAAATGACTGAATGGGTATCAGTCAGTTAGGGCAGCCTGCAGCTCTTATTAAGCGCTAAATGAGAATGTATTATCATCACGAAGCCAAACCACGCAAAAGCTCGGTTTCTAGGAGGGTCCCCCAGCCTCCTCCCCACTGCTACCGTTTGAGAAGAAAAGTTCTCTCGGGTCGGGCCGCGCCCACTCCCCACTCCTCAGCCCTCCTAGGCCTCCGACTTTCTTCAGCTAGCAGGGCCGGGCCAGGGAGCGGGTAGATGGGCCTGGAGGGCAGCGGAGACGCCGCCGCTTACCAGGGCTCGGGTCCCGCTCTTCGTCCTCCGCTGTTCCACGGGCCTTGAAGCCGGGCGGCAGGGCCGGTCCGATTAGGTCTCTTGCCATCCGCGGTGGCTGACACTGGTCACAGATACGAGTCTATCCACGAACGTCAAACCTACCCAAATGGAATCCCGCGATCAGCAGCAAAGAATGGAAGGTTTCCCGACGCCGACCAATGACGTAAAGCCTGTGGTTGGCTGAGCTGCGTAGTACGCAGTAAAGGAAGTGACGCCTAATGCTTGCTCCACAGTAGCGTGCTAGACGCTGGACCCAGCGGGTGGTATGGCTGAGCCGGCTAGTGATTTCGTGACTCCAACCGGGTGGCGTGCGTCTCCCGAGCTGACTCCCACGTTAGGGCCCCTGAGCGACACTGCCCCGCCACGGGACAGCTGGGTGTTCTGGGCAATGCTGCCGCCTCCGCCACCACCAATTACGTCCTCGCTTCCCGCAGCCGGGTCAAAACCTTCCTCTGAGTCGCAGCCCCCCGTTGAGGCCCAGTCTCTTCCTGGGGCGCCGCCCCCCTTCGACGCCCAGATTCTTCCTGGGGCGCAACCCCCTTTCGACGCCCAGTCCCCTCTTGATTCTCAGCCTCAACCCAACGGCCAGCCTTGGAATTTCCACGCTTCGACATCATGGTATTGGAGACAGTCTTCTGATAGGTTTCCTCGGCCTCAGAAGTCCTTCAACCCTCCAGGTAGGCTATTTTTCCACGTGGGTCGACCCCTTTACTTTTTTTCCCCGTTCTTTCCTCTCCCCTCAGCCGTGCATACATCTCTCCGTTTGCTCTCTCCACTCTGCCTTGCCTCTGCGCTCTTGGAGTCTGGTCATTAGTATCTCAAAATATATCTGATTAGAATGTTTTCCTGTTGCCTGTTAATTCCATTTAGCAGTTGTTTATTGAATTCCAACTATGTACCAGAATTTAGGTATATAGCAGTGAGCAGAACATACAAAAAATATTATGGAGCTTAATATTAATATCTCTCTTGTGTAGGAAGACAAACAATAAACAAAATATTGTGCATTAGAAGGTTAAGAGTGCAGTGGAGAGAGATAAAACAAAGAAGAATGGTAAGTAGTGAAGGGTTTTCTTTTCTTTTTGTTTTCTTTTTTGGAGACAGAGTGCCTCTGTCGCCCGGGCTGGAGTGAAGAGTAGCGCGATCTACTTCACTCCAGCCTATGCAATCTCTGCAGAGACGCTCACTGCAACCTCTGCCGGGTTCAGGCAAGTCTCGGTGGACTACAGGCCCGCGCCACCACGCCTGGCTAATTTTTTATATTTTTAGTAGAGATGGGGTTGTGCCGTGTTGGCCAGGCCTGTCTCGAACTCCTGAGCTCAGGCATCCGCCCGTTTCGGCCTCCCAGAGTGTTGGGATTACAGGCGTGAGCCACCGCTCCCGGCCGGGTAGTGCAATTTTAAATATCATTGTTAGTCATAAGAAAGGTGACATATGAGCGAAGACTTCAGGGAGGTGAGGGATCACAGCCGTGCATACATCTGGGAGAATAGGGGTATAGGCAGAAGGAACTGCAAGTGCAAAGGCCTTGAGGCTTAGAAGCTATACATCAAAATGGGAACCAGCATGGCTACAGAGGACTGAGTCTGGAGTATAATTGTAGAAGATAGGGGAAGAGGGTAAGACCTGGTATGTCTTTATAGATCGTGGGACTTTGACTTTTACTGTTGTGAAGTGGGTAGTACAGGGGATTGACATGATCTGATTTACTTTAGAGGATTAATGTGTCTGTTGGTGGGAACTGACTGAAAGAGAAACCGGTTAGGAAGCTATTGTAATTACTTGTCTAAATGAGAGACACTGGAGACTTGGACCAAGGTGAAGCCCAAAGGATGGTGAGAAGTAGTTGGATTCTAGATCTAGGGATACCTTGGAGCTCTTGTGGGTTCAGTTACAGACCACTGCAGTAAAGCAAGTCACACAACTTTTTTTTTTTTTTTTGGTTTTCCAGTGCATGTAAAAGGTATGTTTTCCTGCAGATCATATGGGGCAAAAAAGTTATTTTTACATTATACCATAGTCTATTAAGTATGCAATACCATTATGTCTTAAAAAACAACTTACATACCATGATTAAAAAATACTTTAGGCTGAGCAGGGTAACTCACACCTATAATCTTGGCACTTTATTTATGTTTTTAAATTTGTTGAGACAGAGTCTCTTGCTCAGGCTGGAGTGCAATGGCGCAATCTTGGCTCACTGCAACCTCCACCTCCAAGGTTCAAGTGATTCTCCTGCCTCAGCCTCCCAAGTAGCTGTTATTACAGGTGCCCACCACCAAGCCTGGCTAATTTTTTATTTTTAGTAGAGACAAAGTTTCACCATGTTGACCAGGCTGATCTCAAACTCCTGACCTCAAGTGATCCACCCTCCTTGGCCTCTGAAAGTGCTGAGATTACAAGCGTGAGCCATTGCATCTAGCCTAATCTCAGCACTTTGAGAGGCAGAGACAAGAGGATTGCTTGAGCCCAGGAGTTTGAGACCTGCCTGGGCAACAAAATGAGACCCCCGTCTCTACAAAAAAAAATAAAATTAACCAGGCGTAGTGGCATGCCTGTGGTCCCAGGTGCATGGTAGACTGAGGTGGGAGGATTCCTTGAGCCCAGGAAGTCGAGGCTACTTTATCAACTAAGTTTGTATAATATTATAAATCCTTTGTTGTCATTTCAACAGTGTTCACCAGGAGTAGATTCCTCTCAAAAAAGCACTTTCTTTCCTCATCCATAAGAAGCCACTCGTCATCCATTAAAGTTTTACCACGAGATTGCAGCAAATCAGTCACATCTTGTGGCTCTACCTTTTTTTTTTTTTTTTTTTTTTTTGAGACAGAGTCTCGTTCTGTTGCCCAGGCTGGAGTGCAGTGGCGCGATCTTGGCTCACTGCAAGCTCCGCCTCCTGGGTTCACGTCATTCTCCTGCCTCAGCCTCCCAAGTAGCTGGGACTACAGGCGCTGGCCACCATGCCCGGCTAATTTTTTGTATTTTTATTAGAGGTGGGGTTTCACCGTGTTAGCCAGGATGGTCTCAATTGCCTGACCTCGTGATCCACCTGCCTAGGCCTCCCAGAGTGTTGGGATTATAGGCATGAGCCACTGTGCCCGGCCCCTCCACTTCTAATTCTAGTTCTCTTGCTGTTTCTACTGCATCTGAAGTAACTTCCTCCACTGAAGTCTTGAACTCCTCAAAATCATCTATGAGGGTTGGAATTTCTTCTTTCAAACTCCTGTTAATGTTGATCTTTTGACCTCCTTCCATAAATCATGAATGTTCTTAATGGTGTCTTGAATAGTGAATCAAAACCTCCTTTCTAGGTTTTTAATCTACTTTGCTCAGATCCATTGGAGGAATCACTATCTATGAATCACTGAATTTCTTTCAAGAACTTTTCAGCCAGGCACGGTGGCTCACAACTGTGATCCTAGCACTTCAGGAGGCCAGAACAGGAGGATCCCTTGAGCCCAGGAGTTTGAGGTTGCAATGAGCCATGACTGCACCTTTACATTCCAACCTGGCTGACAGAGTGAGACCCTTTCTCAGTAGTTGCATTCACAACTTAGCTAGCTGTTTGGCACAAGAGGCCTGGCTTTTGACTTGTATCAGCTTTCAACATGTCTTCCTCACTAAGCTTAATCATTTCTGGCTTTTGATTTAAAATGAGAGACATGCGACTCTTCCTTTTGCTTGAACACTTAGAGGCCATGATAGGGTTATTAATTGGCCTACTTTTGAATATTGTGTCTCAGAGGATAGGGAGTCCTGAGGAGAGGGAGAGGAGAACCACCGGTTGGTGGAGCAGTTAGAACATACACAGCATTTATAAAGTTCACCATCTTATATGGCCATGATTCATGGTGTCTCAAAACAATTACAGTAGTAGCATCAAAGTATAACAGATGTAATAAAAATGAAAAAGTTTGAAATATTGCGAGGATCATCAAAATGTGACACAGAGACAGCACATTGTTGTTGGAAAAATGGTGCCGATAGACCTGCTTGATGTTGGGTTGCCACAGACCCTTAGCTTGCAAAAAGCTCAGTAAAACGAAGTGCAGTGAAAAAACGAAGTGCTTTTATACCTTAAAGGTGCGGACAGCATGATTTACTGAAAGATAGGGTATATGGGATGCAAGATAAAGAGGAGAGAAGGATAATTTAAAGCTTTTTGCCAAATAATTGGAAGGGTGGAGTTGCTACTAACTGAGATAGGTAAGAATGTGGATGGAGAAGATTTGGAAGGAAGTCCAGGAATTGAAATTGGAATATATTTGTGTCAGATAGAGATTCTGAATAGGCTTTTAGTTATCAGTCTGTACTTTCAGGGGAGATTTGTGGCTGGAGCTATAAATTTGGGTGTTGACACCATATAGATCATATTTCAAGCTACAAGATTGTTCACTTAAAACCTTTCTCCAACTTTGCATAAAATTCAATTCTGCATTAAACGGAATCCAAACAATTAGTGTTTTATTTCTTTATTTATTTAATTTATTTTTTAAATAGAGTCTCTCTCTGTCACCCAGGCTGGACCAGTGGCACCATCTCAGCTCACTGCAACCTCCACCTCCTGGGTTCAAGGGATCCTTCTGCCTCCGCCTCCTGAGTAGCTGGGACTACAGGCATGCACTACCATGCTTGGATAATTTTTGTATTTTTAGTAGAGACTGGGTTTCACCATATTGGCCAGGCTGGTCTCGAGCTCCTGACTGCAAGTGATCTGCCTGCCTTGGCCTCCCGAAGCACTGGGAATACAGGAATGAGCCACCCTGCCTGGCCCTAACAGTTAGTGTTTATTGTATGGCAGATGCTGGAAATACGGACTTGGCTAAGTCAGATGAGATATGTTCATAAGTATGAACCAAAATACAATGTGACTGATGATAGAGGCATATAATAGCTGATTTCAGAATGTAGAGGAAATTGGGAAAAGCTTTTGGAAGAAATGTCTTAGGAGATGTATAGAATTTGGGAAGAGATGCTTCTTAGGTAGAGAAGGAGGTGTCAGTACAAGGCAAGTTCTGGAGATTGCAGGGTTCTGGTGTGACTGAAGCAGAGTATGTGAAAGGTATGGGGGGAAAGTAGGGTAAGAAAGTAAATTAGAATCTCATGGGAGGTCTCTAGGAAGCTGTCTTAGTCCCTATTGTGCCGCCATGACAGAGTATGACCTGTTGGGTAATATATAATGAACAGAAATTTATTTGGCTAATAGTTCTGGAGGTTAAGTCCAAGATCAAGTGGCTCTTGAGGACCTTCTTGCTGCATTGTAACATCAAGGAAGGCATCACACGATGAAAGAGAATGAGAGAAGGTCAAACTCCTCCTTTATTATTATTACTTTTTGAGACAGGGTCTTGTTCTGTCGCCCAGGCTGGAGTGCAGTGGCACATATACGGCTCACTGCAGCCTCGACCTGCTGGGCTCAAGTGTTTCTCCCATCTCAGCCTCACAAGTAGCTAGGACTACAGGCACACACCACCAAGCCTGGCTAATTTTTGTATTTTTTGTAGAGACAGAGTCTCGCCAGGCTACTCAGGTTGATCTCGAACTCCTGGGCTCAAGTGATCCGCCCACCTTGGCCTCCCAAAGTGTTGGAATTATAAGCGTGAGCCATCATGCCAGCCCCTCCCCCCACTTTTTTTTTTTTTTTTAAGAGACAGGGTGCCGGGTGCAGTGGCTCATGCCTGTAATCCCAGCACTTTGGGAGGCCGAGGCACGTGGATCACTTGAGGTCAGGAGTTTGAGACCAGTGTTCGAGACCAGTGTGGCCAACATGGTGAAACCCTGTCTCTACTAAAAAATAAAATAATTACCCAGGCGAGGTGGCACATGCCTGCAATCCCAGCTACTCGGGAGGCTGAGGCAGAAGAATCGCTTGAACCTGGGAAGCGGAGGTTGCAGTGAGCCAAGATTATGCCACTGCACTCTAGGCTGGGCAAGAAGAGCAAAACTCCATCTTCTCCCCCCACCAAAAAATGAATAAATAAATAAGAGACAGGGTCAGCTGGGCATGGTGGCTTATGCCTGTAGTCCCAGGACTTTGGGAGGCTGAGGCAGGCAGATCGGTTGAGGCCAAGAGTGTGAGATCAGCCTGGGTAATGTAGTGAGACCCCATCTCTATAAAAAGAATAATTTTAAAAAAAGAGACAGAAACAAGGTCTTGTGTTGTTGCCCAGGCTGGAGTGTAGTGACATGATCATGGCTTACTGCAGCCTCAAACTCCTGAGCTCAAGGGATCCTCCCACCTCAGCCTCCACTGCAGCTAGGACTACAGGTGCGTGCCATCATGCCAAGCTAATTTTTAAATTTTTTTGTAGAAATGGGGTCATGCGAGGTTACCTAGGCTGGTCCTGAAGTCCTGGCCTTGTGCAGTCCTCCTGCCTCAGCTTCCCAAAGTGCTAGGATTATAGGCATGAGCCACCATGCCTGGCCCATATGCAGATTTTTGAGTCAAGTTGTGACAGGATTGGAGATTTTTTTTTTTTTTTTGGTGTCAGTATGCAAGGTTTGTTGGAAGAGGGGGCTTAGGAACTGGAAGACAATCTAGGAGTAATCTGGTGGAAGATTAGAATTTCTGACTTGGGGCATGGTAATAATAATAGAAAAGTACAGTGGGATTTGAGAGGAGATATATTTCACAAGGTTCTGTTTTCCTGATGTGAAATTGATGCTGAAGGAGCTGTGGTGGGGATTTTACTGGTTACATTTCTGATATTTGAAATAACCGAAGGAATTTCATCAGGTTAGGTTGTCCATTTCTGAACTTTGACGCCTAAAGCATCTGTGGACATATCACACCAGTCTTTGTTTGAAAAGTAGTCATTTGGTAGACTAATCTTAATCTTTGTTATTTTGTTTGAACTACTATTCCTCCTAGAAGGGTAGTTTACCAGTGTTTTTACTGAAATACTTGTAACATGCTATAGTAGATAAAATTTAATTATAATTTAAATAATTATATTGTTTCAAACGTTTATGGATCTCTTTTTTTTTAGTTAAACATTCTTATTATCCACGAAAGAATGATGCAAAATTCACAGACTTCAGCTTACCTCCCAGTAGAAAACAGAAAAAAAAGGTATTTGAAAGATGTTCTTGAATTTGACCCCTTAGTCCCTATGTTACTGTTTTATATCTTGCATTTCTGTCATAACTGTCTTCAGTGTTTTGCTTCCATTATTGACACAGTGGAGCCTTGCTATAAAAAGGAATTTTATGGTTAAACATGAGTATAGCAAATTGGGATTCGAAAATAATATTTACCTAAATTTTTTTTTCTTTTCTGTGGTTTTAAAAATAGCTGTATATTTGGTACTTTCATTTTATTTATTTATTTATTTTTGAGATGGAGTTTCACTCTGTCGCCCAGGCTGGAGTGCAGTGGTACAATCTTGGCTCACTGCAACCTCCGCCTCCTGGGTTCAAGCAATTCTCCTGCCTCAGCCTCTCAGAGTAGGTGGGACTGCAGGCGCACACCACTATGCCTGGCTAATTTTTGTAGTTTTAGTAGAATTGGGGTTTCACTATGGCCAGGCTGGTCTCGAACTCCTGACCTCAAGTGATCCGCCTGCCTCTGCTTCCCAAAGTGCTGGGATTACTGGCGTGAGCCAACAAGCCTGGCCATATAGTTGATATTTGAACAACGCAACAGTTAGGGGTGCAGTCAGAAGTTTGTGTATAACTTTTGACTCCTCTAAAACTTAACTACTGATGGCCTACAGTTGACTGGAAGTCTTACCAATAACATAAATAGTTGGTTAATATATAAATAGAATGGTGTCCACATATATTTTATACTTTCCTAACATACTTAACTGTTTCTTTTTTTTTCTTTTTTTCTTTTTCTTTTTGATATTTCTAAGGCTATGTGGTTTATCTGTTTTTCCAAATTGTCACCAATCTCCAAAAAAATTTTTGCAATATATTTATTGAAAAAAATCCTTTTATAAGTGGACCCTTGCAGTTCAAACCTATGTTGTTCAAGGGTCAGCGGTAGTTATTTTTTTCTAAAAGATGAGCTGCTGTTTTTACTCTATTTTCAGGTCATTTCAGCATATTCTGTACTGAGTCTTAATTAGATAACCAATTTGCAATCTGCTCATAATTTATATTAGCACTATTTGGATTTTAAAAGTTTAAAATTATGCCTGGATTTTACTAATATATTTGTTAAAAACAAAATGAAAGAAAGAAACAGAATAATCTCTTCATTGGAAGTATACTCACAAGTTTCTCCCACATGAAAGGGTTATTGGAAACATCAAAGTGTGTATTACTAGAACAATAGTTACGTTTTTATTATTGATTAGAGATTTTTCACCAAAAGCCTAATTCCTCTCTTTTTGTTTGCAGAAAAGAAAGGAACCAGTTTTTCACTTTTTTTGTGATACTTGTGATCGTGGTTTTAAAAATCAAGAAAAGTACGACAAACACATGTCTGAACATACAAAAGTAGGTTTTCTTAGTTGTCCTGAAACTGATGTAGCAAAGTGGCCTTCTCCTATGTGTATATTTGGTAGAAATTCCAAGCTTGTTTTCCTTCGAAGTTTATAGTTTCCATAGAAATATAGTTTGATGAGTTGACAGATGGGGGCAGTGACCCTGGAGTTTGGAAGTGGGGATCCCACTGCTTCAGGGAGGAGGTAAGGTGGTAGCAAAGAAGGGAGCTCTGGCAGCTGTTTGTATTTGTGTACCTCTACTGCTTGGGAAGGGGCTGTCGTCCCCTCCAGTTACCTTGTGCATCTTGATGAGTTCTTTCCCCTTTAAGTCTGCCCTTGAACCATACTGTGTGATGTGGCCGTGCCTGTCACCCTCAAAGGCTGGTCCACACCTTGTCAAGTACTTTCTAGAAAACTTTCACCAAAATGTGTTAAAGGTTGAAAAGGAAGCCTTTGGTTTGGAAAAGTTCTTTTTCTGCTTTTGGGAATGCCCCTCAACTTTAGGATTAACATTTCACAGGCATTACTGATGTATGCCTTCACTGAAGTGGAGAAGTAAATAAGATACATTATTGTGCCATGTACTCTGAGACTGTCATTCCTTTGCCTAAAGGCAGCCCTGTTTTGGAGTCATTTTTGTTTTGATACTGACATAAGTATGCAGAGATAATACCATGTAGATGGGATAGCTATGTAATACAGCCAGAATATGTCTGTGTATGTATAGTGGGGTAAATTTAACATGCAAAACATTTATTAAATAGTGTTTTTTCTTTTTAACTCTTATAGTGCCCTGAAGTAGATTGCTCTTTTACTGCACATGAGAAGATTGTCCAGTTCCATTGGAGAAATGTAAGTTCTGGTTTTTTTAATCCTATTTTTAAATACATACTCTTTTTATTTTATTTATCTGTTATCTTCACAACTGTTCATTTATATACCTAATAATAAGTAACATTCATGGAGTACTTTGTAAGGATTTTGACATCATTTATTCAAGTTTTTCCTCACAAACAACTGTGGTTGTTTATATTGGCCCCATTTAAAATATTTTAAAAAACGAATTGCCCAAGGCCTGAGAACTGATTCTTGGACCTCAGTTTCTTGACTCCAAATTGTATACTGCTTTACTACACCATGCTGCTACAGATTGTAATGTCTACTCATGTCTCTAGTGATCCCTCTAGGTTTTGGTTGGTAAGTCATTCATTTGGGTGTTTAATGTGGTTTGAGAGAATGGGTGACATATCTACTATGTAATCAAAATTATGTTACCCCTTTTCCCTCTAGTAATAGCACTAATTAAATACATGATAGATTCTTCTTCTTCCTTTATAGAAAAAGTTATAGTACAGATAGATACAACCTCCTTACTTAGTTTTAAAATTGTATCCAACATAAGTTTACTTGTAGAAACAAAGTCTCCAAATTAGTCCAAAGCATATGATATTGCCTCCTGATGTTAGCAGGCTTTTTCCCCCTAGATGCATGCTCCTGGCATGAAGAAGATCAAGTTAGACACTCCAGAGGAAATTGCACGGTGGAGGGAAGAAAGAAGGAAGTGAGTAGAGTTCAAAACTGGTGAAATAACTATTTTACTGTGGCAAGGCTTATTAATATAGTTAAATTCATTGAATTCCCTTAGAATGTTGGAACTAGGGAACAGGACCATAAGGCATATTATGTAAGACTATTAGTGAATGTAGTTTTAGGAAGACCTAATAAGAACTCTTCATTTAAGTAGCGAATGTGTCATAATGGGACTGTATGTTGCTCTTTGAGGGGGGCAACTACATGTCACCTATTAGATGTTCAGTGGTTGAGGCAATAATGGGTGGGTACTCTTACCAAAAAGTGTATTATACAGAAGTGTATGATCACAGAACAGCACATCTGGCACATCACCACATATGTCAGTGGATTTAAACCAAAACCCTTAAGGTGAGCCAAGTACAAATGTAACCTGTTGCTCACAAGAGTTTGAAATATCTTTCTTGATCTTTAAGGATAGTTCTTCTTGTTTTCATCCCAGCCTTACCTCTAAATAAGATATACAGGTGCTTTTCCTTAACAATGAGAAGATCAGGAATTCATTCCTGTAATTAAAGAAATTTGAGCATCACCATGTAACTTGTGGTTTTACACTTACTAAGGAAGAAAGTTTAGTTGATGTCTAGCTGTCATATACTTAAAATTCCACTAGGGCCCTGTTATACTGCCTTCTCAGAAAAGACTAGAACACTTCTTCCTGAAGCAGAAGACTATGCAGAACTACTCTAATGATCAGTTCCACTTTTAAAGTCAACTGCTCTTTTCCTGGAATTAAAAAATAAAGAGAGCCTGGGATGAAAACAAGAAGAACTATCCTTAAAGGTCAAGAAAGATACTTCAGACTCTTGTGAGCAGCAGGTTACATTTGTACTTGGCTCACCTTAGTTTAAGGTTCAGTTTAAATACACTGACATGGGTGGTGATGTGCCAGATGTACTCTGCTGTGAAAAAGTTAGATGCCGCCCTTTACGGCTTTAGAGGTAATTCTGAGGGAGACCAGCAGAAGCATGAAGATTCAGAACTAACTGAAAATAAATATAATTCAACAAACGTGTATCAGGTATTAATACTATGTGCAAAGGGAAAGAGTTGGATGAGGGTGAAGGGACAATTAGAAATCAATTTTTTTTTTTTTTTCTTGAGACAGAGTCTCACTCTGTCACTCAGGCTGGAGTGCAGTGGCGCAATCTGGGCTCACTGCAACCTCCACCTCCTGAGTTCAAGTGATTCTCCTGCCTCAGCCTCCCAAGTAGTTGGGATTACAGGTGTGCGCCACCACACCTGGCTAAGTTTTGTATTTTTAGTAGAGACAGGGTTTCGCCATGTTGGCCAGGTGGGTCTCAAACTTCTGACCTCAAGTGATCCACCTGTATTGGCCTTCCAAAGTGCTGGGATTACAGGCGTGAGCCACCACGCCCAGCCGAGGAATTCAATTTTTAAACAAGTCGGGTCCAGCCAGTCAGCAGGGACTTGGTGGACGTAACATAGCATTTCAAGAGCATCTGTGGCTAACAAATGAAGGAATCTAGGCCACCTGGAGTAGAGTATATTAGAATACCTTTTAATTTTGCTCTCTTTGGCAAAATCTTATTTATCTTGTAGGCCTGTTTTAAAGGTTGCCTAACTTACTACTCTCTTCTTACTCTTCACTTCCTCTATGTCAGTGCTACCGGAGTGCCAGTCTATAACAAAAGAGCTTGTACCAGAATGTAAATCAGTATATTATTTCCTTTATTGATAAGAAAAAATGAAACAATGTCAGCTGAACTAAATATCATGCTTAGTGACATAGTTGATTTCTACTCTGGTGTGTGTGGATTGGCTGGTTGCCAGTCCCTGAAACACACTACCCTAAAGCATTAGTTACTACCTCCTTTGCAAATACATAGCTTATTTATACAACCATAGTACATTTGTCACATTACATTATAGTTGGCCCTGCTCTTACACTTCTTTGATTCTGCTGTGGTTTGCACAGTGCCTAGAATTTAGTATGTGAGAAATACATTTTGTTGACTGAAGTACTGTTAAATAGTGTAGAGTGGGAATACTTAACCGTGGTAGTGATAAGGGAGCCTTCGCCAATTGCAAGGTCAGACTTAGAAGTTGAAGGAGTTTGGACTATGCTGTGGTTTGAATGTGTTCCCCAAAAGTTCATTTCTTGGAAACTTGGTCCCCAGTGTGGCAGTGTTGAGAGATGGGACCTTTGGGAGGTAATTGGATCATGAAGGTAGAACCCTCATAAATGGATTAATTCATGCATGGATTGGTGGATTAATGGATTAAAGGATTCGTGAATTCTCAAGGGAGTGGGCTTATTATCATCAGACTGAGTCAATTATAAAGATCAGTTTGCCTGTCTCCTGTGAGCCCCCTTGCCATGCAATGCCCTCTGCTGCCTTGGGACTCCACAGAGAGTCCCCACCCAGCCACCAAAACTGTAAGAAATAAATTGTTTTCTTTATAAATTATCCAATCTCACGTATTCAGTTAT
The DNA here is from genome assembly GCF_002776525.5 of Piliocolobus tephrosceles. NCBI lineage: Eukaryota > Metazoa > Chordata > Mammalia > Primates > Cercopithecidae > Piliocolobus > Piliocolobus tephrosceles. The sequence goes on from NC_045455.1 coordinate 72,055,705, forward strand.
AGCAACATAAAATGGACTGAGACCATGAAGTAGTTTGACTTAGGAATTTTGAAGCATGGGATCTGAAGCTCCTTGCCTTCTGTAGGTAGCTTCTTTGCAGATACAAGTTTTTCTCCTCATGACATCACTCCCCAAGTAGCTGGGCTTTTTTTTTTTTAATGTTTTGTTTGTTCTCCTTGTTTCTTTTCTATCTGTTGGTTGTTTCTTCTTCCTCCTCTTGTTCTTCCTCTTCTTTTTCTTCTTCCTCCTCCTCGTCCTCTTCCTCCTCTTCCTCCTCATCCTCTTCCTCCTCATCCTCTTCCTCCTCATCCTCTTCCTCCTTGTCCTCTTCCTCCTCCTTCTCTTCCTCCTCTTCCTCCTCCGTCTCTTCCTCCTCTTCCTCCTCCTCTTCCTTCTCCTCCTCTTCCTCCTCCTCCTCTTCTTCCTCCTCCTCCTTTCTTCTCCTTCTCTTTCCTTCTTCTTTCATTTTTTGCATAGAGCAGTAATCAAACAAGAAGTTAACTCCACTTCCTTTCTGACATGTACATTATAAAGAGCTGCTGCTGATGGTATGAAAGATTGTATCCTGCTAGATGGGATGGAAATGGCCTAACTGCTAAGACACTAGGTTTTTTCCCCTTGCTACTTAGCCTTGACTTTGATCAGTTAGAGGTTGGTTCAACTCGTTGGTGTCAGTCCCTTTTATAAATGTTTAATTCTCTTGAGGGGAATGGTAGCAGTTACTAGTCAGCACTGATTGTAAAACAACTCGAAAGTTATCTGACTAAACTTAAATTTCTGAAACTTTGAGTTTATTGAAGTGTATAGGGAAAGTCTGAAGTGACTTCTCGATTTGCCAACTTTGGTTCTTCTATCTTGTGGTTGTATAAATTAAATCATTTAAACTGGGAAATGTGGAACCACTATTAAATTAATGGTAACCAACTTTACTCTTTCTACTTTGTCTGTAGCACTTTCACTCTCCCATGACCCTCTACTATTCCCTCCCTCAGCATATAAGAGGAAGGGGACTTCTGTAATCCCAGCACTTTGGGAGGCCGAGGCGGTTGGATCACAAGGTCAGGAGATTGAGACCATCCTGGCTAACACGGTGAAACTCCATTTCTACTAAAAATACAAAAAAATTAGCCAGGCGTGGTGGCACGCACCTGTAGTCCCAGCTACTCGGGAGGCTGAGGCAGGAGAATGGCATGAACTCAGGAGGTGGAACTTGGAATGAGCAGAGATTGTGCCACTGCACTCCAGCCTGGGCGACAGAGCGAGACTCTGTCTCAAAACAAGAAAAAGAGGAAGGGGATTTCATCTAGTCTGGAAGATTAGGGTGTTTCATGACAAAGGGAGGGGTAGCTGAACTCAGAACTAACTAGGAAAAGATAAGGGGAGGCAGGGATTAGTGGTCAGACAGAGGTTAGCATGTTCAAGGAACTGTGAGTATAGGTAAGAAAAAAAGATGGAAGTTGTGGGGGTGGAGAGAACTAGGTGGATGTAGAACATTTGGGAGGTGAAAATGGACAGTGGGGATTAAATGATTATGAGGTTGAAGAGGAGAGAGGTTTTAGGAGACTTCCAGGTTTCTGGGCTGAGCACCTCTGTGAAAGGTGGTACCTCTTACTGAGGCAGGGAACACTGGAAGAGGATGGGGTTTGGCGGTATTGGTTTGGACGTTATTGAGTCTGAGCAGATCCTGAGGCATCTATTTGAAGATGTTGAGTAGACATTGGGACTTGGACCAGACTAGACTGGAGATAGTTTTCTGAGTCATGAAACTGAATATGGAAGAGATTCCCCACAGAGACAGGGTAGAGTGGAAAGAGAAGGTAGCCTAATGTTGAACCTTGAGCCCTTCCAACGTAAAGGTCTGATAAAGAATAAAATCCAACAAGCCTGCTGAGTGGGAACCAGAGAGGTCGAAGAAAACTTCCTCTGGAAGCCAGCGGAGGAGAGAATTTTGAGAAGGAAGATATGGTTAGCAGTGCAGATTGCGATGGAAAGGTCAAATAAAACAACAGAAAGTGACTGATGTTGTGACATACACAGGGCCTCCTTGATGAGGGTTCCAGGTGATTCCTCCTTGGCCCTTCTCCTTTGAGCTCTGTGCCATCTGTCTTCAATTCTCATACTCTCCCCAGGGATTGATTGCCTTTGTCACTCACCCTTGGCGTGTTAGATGCTGCAGTGGAATCGTATATATTTTGAATTTATTCAACACCTTTTCACTTTCAGATTTCTAACCGCCAAGCCTGGGCAATCAAGTGATACCCTGTATCTACAAAAATAAAAAATTAGCCAGGTGTAGTGATCTGTACCTGTAGTCTAAGCCACTCAGGAGACTGAGGCAGGAAGATCCCTTGAGCCCAGGAGTTTGAGGTTGCAGTGGGCTATGATCATGCCACTGTGCTGCAGCTTGGGTAACAGAGCGAGACCTTGTCTCAAACAAAACAAAACAAAATAAATTTCCAGTGCCCTTCACCTTCATGCAGTTTCAGCCACTTCCTTTACATCCTGGATTCTAAAGTTGGACATACTCCTCTTTCCATCTGTCCAGCTCACTGTCACCTCTACCAGGCTTGGAATAGTTGAGGCTTCCCATCCTCTTTACTTTGTTTTTCTGTCATATTCCTTCTTCCTTCACTTCCCTACCCAGCCTAGCTCACTTCAGCTGCTCCTGTCAGTATCTCAGCTTCCTTCTTCCATTGTCCTCCATTGCACTCATCTGGCAAAATCCCAGCTCTGGCTCAGTTGCTACATCCTGTTCAAGAAAACCCACACAATTGAAATGTAGTCTTCAAGTGAACACTTGGCAGTGCTATCTGATTTAAGAAGTTGGCTTGACCAAAGAGAAGTTTAGGGTATTTTCTTTGTGTTTGTTGTTTTGTGGTGCAAAATTAGATGTTCAATATGCATATGTTTCTTAGTTATATGGATGACTGTGTAGTGTAAAATTTAAACGTTTCTTAAACTGATTTTATTTTTAATCAACTAAAATGCCCATGAGAATAAAACTCCGTAGAACTAGCAACCGGAATCCTATAATGTGGGCTTAACTTGTCTTTTCTGGTTATTTCCACATTATTTGCTTATAGGGGCTTTTTGTCTCAGCCAAACTTGTTATTTATCATATCTCATACAGGGTTTGTGAACTTTTGCCCTTTTAATTTTGTTCATGGTGCTGCTTCTGGAAGATCTTACCTTCTCCATCTTTTCTTTTTTTTTTTTTTGAGACGGAGTCTCGCTCTGTCACCCAGGCTGGAGTGCAGTGTCATGATCTCGGCTCACTGCAAGCTCTGCCTCCTGGGTTCACATCATTCTCCTGCCTCAGCCTCCCGAGTAGCTGGAGCTACAGGCGTCTGCCACCACGCCCGGCTAATTTTTTTTGTATTTTTAGTAGAGATGGGGTTTCACCATGTTAGCCAGGATAGTCTCAATCTCCTGACCTCGTGATTGACCCGCCTCGGCCTCCCAAAGTGCTGGGATTACAGGTGTGAGCCACTGCGCCCCGCCTTACCTTCTCCATCTTTAAAATTCTGCTCATTGCTCTTAGCTCATCTGAAATCCATCCACTTTTGGGGATAGTTTTTCTCATCTACCTAGAGAAATGTCTTGCCCTTCTTTGAATATGGTATCTCCTTTCTGCCTGTTTAGCACAGATATCCTTTATTTTGACCCTGTTGGTGAACTTCTTTGCATATGTGTCTTTTATTCTTGAATTAAGTGTGAGCTCTGAAATGTAAGAATCAACTTTTACCTGGCTGTTTCTATCCCATAGTGCCACAGTTATAGGGAATGCTTGTAAATGTTATTGTGTGTAAATGGGGCTTGAAGATATTTTTATTATGGGTATAATTCTGTTTTGGTAAACACAAGTAAGTGGTTGGAGAAATCTTACTGAGACTTGTATTTATAAGTAATGTTTGAGCTGTACCTTTGTTGTTTTTAGAGAAATTGGGCAGAAATGTGTTGATATGATTAATAATTATGCTTGGAAATTATAGTGTAACTAATAATACTTAAATTGCTGTGGTTTTGAACATTAAATTCTCACTACATAGGGTAGACCATCACTGAGACAAACCAAATTGATCCGTATTTTACAGTATTAATGACTTTTCCCTACGTGAGTGTGAACTATGCCCCCTTATGGTTTTGTGTAACAAATGTTTAAAGGAAAAATTTTCCACTGGCTAGAGAAACTTGAGGAATATTAATATTTGAAGATGAAAACTAGCTTAGGCAGCATGTATTTATATAAAGTTCCTGTAGAAGACTAGTTTGACTTTCTAATGTTAGCAAGAAATCTCAGCAACCTTTCAATAAATGTTAATAGACATTTTGCTTATCTTTGAATAACTTCTTGACAGTAGTTTAGTTTGAAAATTAGAGGTGAACATTCAGTATTTGAAAGGACAGGGATTTTGCTATATGTGGCTGAGTTCACCAAAAACAGACACAAGTAACCTCTTGCCTTTAGGATTCTCACTGTAATATGAAATGAATAAACATACATTAGGTGGCCATAAGACCACAGGTAACTGAAGCATTAATTTTAGCTATGTAGGGATAATCCTGACTAGTCAAGGGATATTTGAGTTTTTGCAGGGGAGGGCCATCAATTTGTTTTTCAAGACTTCCTATAAGAGGTGATGTGCCTCCCTCCCCCAATTTATTTTAATGTATATTATACATATAGTGAAATTCACCCTTTTTAGTGGATAGTTCTGACAAATATATACTGTCATATAATTACCACCAGAATCATGATATAGAACAGTTTTTCTTCACCTGGAAAAATTGCCTTATGCCCTGATGGCAGCCTCCCCTCCACCCACTGGCAACCACTGATTTATTTTTTGTTCTTATATTCATACTTTTGCAGAAACATCACATAAATGGAATCATATATAGTATGTGGCCTTTATAGTCTAACTCACTTATTTTTAGTCTGCATTTGAGAGTTATCCATGTTGTTCCTTGTAGCAGTTGTTTGTTTTTTATTGCTGAGTATTACTCTTTTCCATTGTGTGGATGCATCACAGTTTGTTTATCCATTCCCAGTTGAGTGTTGTTTCCAGTAGTTAGCCATTATGTAAAGTCTTCATAAACATTCATGTGTAGGTTTTTGTTTTGAATATAGGGTTTTATTTGGCTTGGATAAATATCCAGGAGTGGGATTGGTTAGTCATATGGTAAGCATATGTTTAACTTTATGAGGAACTGCCGAATTGTTTAGGAGGATAGTTTTAAATCAAGATATGCCTATTTGAGCATGGAAAGTATTCAGATAAAAGGAGATGGTAGGGTGCAGTGGTGCTTGCGTCAGCTAGTCATGCTCTAGGAAATGAAATGGCAACCTTACTACCATGGCTTAGTGCAAAGAGGTGTCGTTTTCCCAAGGTTAAAAAAAAAAAAATTCAGGGCTGCTGTTGCTGCATGACAGTACCATGGACGTAGGCGGTCTCTTGTTGCACCGGAGTAGGTGGCTCTCCTCTTGCCTGTCACCAGAATGTTCTTGCATATGCAAATATTAAGCCACAGAATAGGCAGAAAGAAGAGAAAAGGCAAAAGGTATATGTAGCCTTATTTCCCCCCTTTTCATTGGGAAAACAGTAGCTTTGTTTTCAGTTCCAACCAGGAGATACTTACATGGATCTCATTGGCTAGAAGTGGGTTGCTTGACCCCCTTCAGTGGGAGTGGAGTTGATGGGATGCCCCAAAACAAAATTGTTAAGGAATGGGGGAGAATAGGCTATTAGCAGTGTTTGCTTTAGTTCTTAGTGGCACAGTGGAATTTCAGAACTGTGAGTTTCGGAAGCAGCTCTATCCTTCTGAATAAAGGATTGGCTTGAGCAAGTGTTTGATAGGCTTGCTGGTGATTCTTTTTATGTAGGACAGATGGGGGCAGAGGGGATAGAGTCTAGCTCTGGTTTCCAGAGGTATGCTATGATAGCAGGCAGAAGTGCCTTGGAAGAGGAATGGGCAAAATCTGTTGGCAATAAGTGAGGTTATAGGTTTGTGAAATTTAGAGGTGTTTAAAGAGAATGAGGAAATGGGGTGAAGATGACGGTTTTGGATGAAGTTTATTTGTACCTGTGATGTTGCTTTGTTAGTAAGTGCTCTGAAAATTCTTTGGGCACTGGCTGAGTTCATCTGAGGTTCTTCCATATTTTGTTTCTCAGGTTATTGCTCTTTAACATATTCTGAAGTTTATGTTATATATGTTTTTTCTATATGTATATTTTATTGGAAGATATGGGAAATACTGCTCTTCTTTTGGTATGTTTGATAGATTTCTCAAAAATACACAAATACTATCCCCACTAGCAATTTTTAAAAGACTTATTATGGGCCGGGTGTGGTGACTCACACCTCTAATCCCAGCACTTTGGGAGGCTGAGGCGGGCAGATCACTTGAGGTCAGGAGTTCGAGACCAGCCTGGCCAACATGGCGAAACCCTATCTCTACTAAAAATACAAAAATTAGCCGGGCATCGTGGCATGTGCCTGTAATCCCAGATACTTGGGAGGCTGAGGCAGGAGAATTGCTTGAACCTGGGGGGCGGAGGTTGCAGTGAGCCAAGATCGCGCCACTGTACGCCAGCCTGGGCAACAGAGTGAGACTGTCTCAATAAAAAAACAACAAACGGGGGGAAGGGGGAGGGATGGCATTGGGAATTATAAATGACAAGTTGATGGGTGCAGCATACAACATGGCACAAATATACATATGTAACAAACCTGCACGTTGTGCACATACATGTACCCTAGAACTTAAGGTATAATTTAAAAAAACAAACAAAAAACACCTATTACGAAAATATACTTACTTTCTACATTCCTGTCATTCTCAATTTTTAAAAAATATTACTTGAACTCCTAAAAAGAATAAGTTCCACATTGGTATGGCAGAATAGTTCTTATTTCATGAATTTAGTCTTTCTTTGAGAGCTACATTCTTTCTGATGAAGCCACTATATTCTTTGACATGCAGGAAAAATAAGGTCTTTATGTAATTGCTGTGTTAGGACAAGCTTGTGAAAGAGTTCACAGAGTAAGAATTTTAAAGCCTAAAGAAAACTCTGTGAAGATTTGCTTGGCATGCAGTTTCTTTATCTTTAACAAAAGTACATCTTTGTCTTTATTTCTTCATCTCTGTATTTTTCAGGTCAGACTCAGAGGTATCTAGTGTATTTCATTTGGTAACTTTTAAGGCTTTCCACTAATAACCTGCTTTCCCCTACCTCCCCAAAAAAGCCACCAAAAAAAGTGATTCTTAATTCCTGACCTATGCAGTACCAGTGCTGTATGATTTGGCTTTAGGGAAAATGAGTGGTAGAGGTTTGTTTCCAAAACCTTGCTTTTATTATAGAAACAGTGGAACATTTTTCACAGCAGACTGTGAGTCCACTAGGTGGAGTAATTTCACAATTTATTTCAACGCTTACTGTGACTGAGGAAATCCTTTTGTTTCCCTGGTTCATGCAGAATTCCAACACAGGAGATCTGCTCCTAAAGAATGCTACATCTTTTTGATGTTCAGAAAGAAATAAAAGTACAGTAGTGTAGCTTGTGTGGAAGTAGTTGTGGTTCAATGAGAGTGGGAAGAGTGACTATATTTTATAGAACAGGCAGAGGGGAAAAGCCAATAAATGGGTCGTGATTTGAGCATAGGAAAAAATTGGAGAGAATAATGTGACCAGAATGATCTGTGCTAAGATAATGGTTAGCATGCTTTGCCCATGTGTTGGCTCTGTAGTGCTTAAAGATTGTCACTGGAGGCATAAGGTATAGGCAATGGGGAAGGTGAAGAAGTGGTAAAAAATGAAAGAGAGAGAAGAGAGGAAGGAAAAAAGCATAGTTTCAGGGCCATTTCCTCTTAGTGAACTGGGGAAAGATAGAAGTATAGGGAGAAAATGATTTTAGTACATAAAAATATAGAGAAACCAACTGTGAAAATCTCCGTTGTCATAGTCTTTATAACTTCATATTATCCATTCTCTAACAGGAGATATTGAACTAAGCTTTACATGTATGTAACTGCAATGTAAGACATAATTTACGTTTTTTTCAATAGTCTTTGGGTTTGTTATTTCTTGTACTTCAGGAACCTGAACTCCTTCATCAGAGCTCCTTTTTTTTCCTTATTCATTTATGTCAGCTTCATGTTGGTGGAGTGTGGCTTCCTACTGTTGTTTATGTGTGTCACTAGGTCTTGTGTTTCTGATTTTTCTTTTTTGGGGTAATTTGCTTTCTAGCAACCTTTTCCCCCCTGTTTTAAATATCTGTATTCTGTGTAAATAAGAATGTAATAAATTTTGGAAGTGTATTTAATTTGGTAACTTTTTCTTTCCACTAATAACCTGCTTTCCCCTACCTCCCCAAAAAAGCCACCAAAAAAAGTGATTCTTTCTCAATTCCTGACCTATGCAGTACCAATGCTGTATGATATGGCTTTAGGGAAAATGATTTCAGCACCAAGAAAAATAAAATCTTACAACTTTTTAAAACTCTAATCTTACTTTTAGGAACATGATACTTAATTTTAGGAATACAAGTTTCCTTACCTTTAGGAACATGATACTTAACTTTAGGAAGATAAGTTTCTTTGCCTTTAGGAACATGATACTGCAGTCTGCCAGAAAGAGAAAATTCGCTGTTTTAGAAGGCTTCCATCAAAGGAGTTTCTACACATCACATCTTTGATGTTTCATTTAGGGAATTCTTTCTTATATCTTACCTAAAATTCACTTGCTATAACACGTTTGAATTCTTTACCATTGAAAAGCAGTTACCTAGCATCTACTCTCTGGTACATGGTACACTGTAGTGCCAAATTTTATCATGTAACATATAGCCCAGCATGGTAAGAGTCTGCAATACTCTGCAAAAATATTGAAGAAACTTAAGTAATAAGAAGTAAATTTGAAAGTTGTGGAGGATGTTGAGTAGCTGTGAGTTACATGTCTCACCCCTGTGAGGCCTGTGAAAGGCATCACTGGTTTTCTTATTTCTACTTCTGCATATTCTCTTCAGTTTCAGAACAACTGGACCATCCTCTCTGTAAAACTATTTTTATTGTCACTTCTCATCTTCTTTTGAAGGCTGCAAATAGTTCCTTTCATCTTTCTTTGGAGGTTTTATCTTTCATCCTATTAATCGTCTTTGAGTCTCTTCTGAATCCCTTCCAAGTCTTTTTTTTTTTTTTTTCCTCCGTGTTCCTTTAGTTTGGAAGTACAGAACTGGAAACAGTACCCTGAGAGGATCTGACTGCTTTTGAGTATCCTGGAGGAAGACTTCATACTCATACAAGTGCCAGAGTCTACTTCATATAACCTTAGATTATGTTTGCTTTCTAAAAATGTAGTCGTATATTGCTGACTGACTGTCAGATTTTTATCTTCTATGACCTTGATCGTTTCCTTTTATGTTTATTTATAGTTTGTACATTCATCATCTTTTTTTATTGAGTCTATTTTTCTTGACTGGATATATATTGCTTCACACTGTCCTCATTGAAATTCATTGCATTTTTTTCTGATTACTAAACTACTTACCCAATGTCATTTCCATTCCTGTCTTTCAGTATGCCCCACCCATAGGCTTTATATATTGTCTGTGCTATTCAAGTCAGTAATGAAATTATTAAAAATAGGAAGAAGGTAGAGAAGTGTCCTAGAAGCAATGGCAGAAAACATTTGTTGATCTTTCTCAAAACTTACTCTGATCAGCAGCCAGATTGAGTAGTAGAGAGCCGTTCCCCTCCTTCTGTGTTTTTGATACTCCTGGAATCTGTTGCCCTCACCCTGAAAGTTTGGTGTCTGCATCTCCACACAGCTGTGTAGAGAAACAAAGAAAGCAATTAATCTTGCACACTTCTGTCAGATTTCATCTTAATCACTGCCTTGTACATATCTCTCCCTGTTCGTAACTTTCTATGGCTCTCCATCACCTGCTGAATTAAACTTTCTAGTTTGGTATTCAAGGCATATTTTGGCCTGAGTCTTCCTTTCCAGTCTGATTGCCTATAACTGTGTTTCCTAGCGTATTAATTACTCGTCATTCTCCAGATATCTCTTTCACTTTTTTTTTTTTGAGACAGAATCTTGCTCTGTCACCCAGGCTGGAGTGCGGTAACGTGATCTCAGCTCACTGCAACCTCCACCTCCTGGTTCAAGCAATTCTCTTGTCTCAGCCTCCTGAGTAGCTGGGAATATAGGCATCTGCCACCATGCCCAGCTAAGTTTTTGTATTTTTAGTAGGGATGGGGTTTTACCATGTTGGCGAGGCTGGTCTCGAACTCCTGACCTCAAGTGACCCACCCACCTCGGCCTCCCAAAGTGCTGGGATTACAGGCATGAGCCACCATGCCCAGCCTCTTTCACTTTCTGAAGTCTTGGTTTGTTTGCATTGTTTGGCCGGTTTAGCACACTCTCATTTCTGTTACCATTTAAGACCAATTTCTTTCATTTCTTTTCTTTATGGATTTTTCCAATTAGATAGTCTTTCCATTCCACACCATCCCCCACACAAATCTTTATACCCTTTGGGGTACTTTTGTCTTATGTTATCGCTATTTGTGTGTTTTTCTTATCCTCCTGGTAGACTGTATATTTTTTATTTTATTTATTTATTTATTTATTGGGAGGGAGTCTTGCTCTGTCACCCAGGCTGGAGTGCAGTGGTGCGATGTCTGCTTGCTACAACCTCTACTTCCTGGGTTCAAGCGATTCTCCTGCCTCAGCCTCGCAAGTAGCTGGGATTACAGGCGCCCGTCACCACACCTGGCTAATTTTTGTATTTTAGTAGAGATGGTGTTTCACTATGTAGGTCAAGCTGGTCTCAAACTCCTGACCTCAAATGATCCGTCCACCTCAGCCTCCCAAAATGCTGGGATTAACAGGCGTGAGCCACCGTGCCTGGCCTGTAAATTTTTTGAGAACTGTCTCCTCGTCATCTTGGTAACTTCGATATACCTAGCATGTATTTGCGTAAGAAATTGAATAGACTTGGCCGGGCGTGGTGGCTCATGCCTGTAATCCCAGCATTTGGGGAGGCTGAGGTGGGTGGATCGCCTGAGGTCAGGAGTTCAAGACCAGCCTGGCCAACATGGTGAGACCCTGTCTTTACAAAAAAAATACAAAAATTAGCTGGACTTGATGGCAGGTGACTGTAATCCCAGCTTCTTGGGAGGGTGAGGCAGGAGAATTGCTTGAACCCGGGAGGCTGAGGTTGCAGTGAGCTGAGATTGTGCCATTACACTCCAACCTGGATGACAGAGCGAGATTCCAACTCAAAAATAAATAAATAAATAAGAAAGAAATAAAAGGTAGTGACTAGAATAAATTGAATAGACTTAAAATTTTTTTAAAGCAGTATTTATAGGTACATGCCATATAAATGAATTAGATCAGTTTGAGCACATTGTATGATATATTTGATTTAAATTCCAGTGTACCCTTTTTATCTAGTTGCAGACTGCTAGCAAAGTTTGTGGATCAGCAGCTGGTCCACACTTTGAGGAACATTGTCATAAGTACTTTTTTCCCTCTTAAAAAATTGTAGAAGCAGTTAAAGGTTTATAATTTGCTGTGTTAGTTGTTAAAGTTGCTAAACTCAGCAATTGCTTGATTGCTTATTTAAAGTTGTACTGTAAAAGCCATATTATAATTAACTTTTATTATTTTCTAGAAACTATCCAACTCTGGCCAATATTGAAAGAAAGAAGAAGTTAAAACTTGAAAAGGAAAAGAGAGGCGCGGTATTGACGACAACACAGTATGGGTGAGTTCTCGTGCTTATGAATAATAAAAAGGAGCACAAATCAAAATCTTAAAATCCTTAAGTACTCAATTCTGAAATCTTTGCTTTTATAACTTACTTACTTAAAAAAGATCAATTTATCTTTTTTTTAACGCCAACCTGATAGCACAAATAGTTATATCTTAAAGTAAGGATTACCCTATATTCATATGGTTTTCAAAGGATAGATAATTAATAAGACCTTTCAATCTTTGTCACCCAGCTAATTAGTTTCCTCCCAGAGGCGATCCATTTTATCCTTCCAGAGATACCTGATGTCTATACAGCAGGTAGATGATAGAGACAGTCTTTCCCCTCCTTTTTTTGATACTATATTTGCTTTGTTAGCCATGCAGTATACTTAGAGATTGTCCCACATTAATGTGTAACAAACCTCATTATTTAAGGATGTGGCTGGGCACAGTGGCTCACACCTGCAGTCTCAGAACTTTGGAAGGCTAAGGAGGGAGGATCACTTGATCCCAGGAGTTCAAGACCAGCCTGGGTAACATAGCAAGACCTTGTCTCTACAAAAATAAAAACAGAAAAATTAGCCGGGCATAGTGGCATGTGCCTGTAGTTCCAGCTAGTTGGGAGGCTGAGGCAGGAGGGTCGCTTGAGCCCAGAGATTGGAGATGGGTGCTGCTGTACTCCAGCCTGAATGACAGATCAAGACCCTGTCTCCTTTAAAAACAAAACAAAACAAAACAGAAACAAAAACAGGATGTGTAGGAAGCTTAAGGATGTCCCACAGTGTCGTTTTTTTAACAATTAGCTTCTTGTTGATGGATATTTAAGTTCTTACCAACCTTTTGCTAATAAAAAATGTTTTCATATTGCCCTTATACATAACAATATTTTACATATGAGTAAATATTTCTGAAGATAGATTACTAGAAATTGATTTGCTGAGTCAAAGAGTTATGTGTATCTGTAATATTCACATATACTACCGAATATCTGTTATGGAGCTAGACCAGTTTACTCTCCCACCAGCAATGTATGAGCTATGTTCCCCCCCAACTCCCTCACTTTCATAGAAGTTTTAAGAATTTTTTCCATTTCATTTTTTATTGAAGTACATTATAATATATGAAAAATATAGAAATCTTAAATGCGCTTGAGGAATTTTTATACACATACACACATACACCACTCCCATCCCATACATCCATATAACCTCCACACAGGTGAATGTACATAACTTCTTCACCTCATGAAGCTCTCTTAAGCCCTCTGCTGTTCAATGCTTCACCACAAAGGTAACCCCTTTTCTGATTTCTGTCATCATAGATTATATTACCTGTTCTGGGAACTGTAGATAAATGGAATTATATAGTATGTATTCTTAAGTGTATGAGTTCTGTGGCCCAAAATTATTTTGTGAGATTTATCCATGTTGTGTATAGTTGTAAAATGTTTTGTTTTTATTGCTGTATAGAACTTAATTGTGAGGATATATATGTATTGTACTGTTAATGGACATTTGGGTTATATGGGCTAACATAAATAAAGCTACTGTGAACATTCTTTTACCTGTCTTGTTTACATAGGGCTCATTTTCATTGGTCATATAAATATGCTAGGTCATAGGATATCCATATGTTTAGCTTTAATAGATATGGCCAGTTTTCCAAAGTGGTCGAACCCGTTTAAGACTTCTACTAAATGCATCTTACTGCTCTGTGTCCTGGTCAGTGCTTGGTAAGTTACACCTTTTCCTCTTGTCATAACATTTTCCTCCTGTCTTATGGTTTTAATCCCTTTTCATGTGCTTATTGACTATTTGAATATTCTCTTGTGCAGTACCAGTTCAAGCCTTTGACCAGTTTTTAATTGGGGTTGCTTTTCTGATTTGTAAAAGTCATTTACTCAGATACAAATCTTACTTTGGAGTATATATATTGCAGATACATCTCACAATATGTGGCTTGTCTTTTTATTGTCTTAATGGATATCCTTTTTCCTTTTTTTATACAACAATAACTGTTCATTGCTCAGATATTTGGGATCAGCTAGGAGTCAGGCATATCTGCTGATCTTGAGAAAGCTCTGTTAAAGCCGGGGATTGGTCAGTGATAGTTAGGATAGCTATGTAGTTACTATTTTTAGGGCTCTTCCTTCTTTTGTGTAGATCCATCTTTCCATCTGATGTCATTTTTCCTCTGTCTGAAGGACTTCCTTTAATATTTCTTGTAGTGAGAATTTGCTGGGAATTACTTCTTTCAGCTTTGTGTGTCTGAAAAAGTATTTTGACTTTTTGAAAGATACTTCTGCAGGATATGTAATCAGTTAACAGTTTTTCAAATGTGTAGTACTCTGAAGATGTTATTCCATTGTCTTCTCATTATCATTGTTTTCAATGAGAAATCTGTTGTCATTATTATCTTTTTTTATCTATGTAAATGTGTTTTATCTCTGGGTTCTTTTAAGATTTTTCTCTTTATCACCAGTTTTAAGCAATTTATGATGTGTCTTGGTATAGTTTTCTTTATGTTTCTTGTCCTTGACATTTGTTGAACTTCTTGGATTATAATTTTTATCAGATTTGGAAAAAATATTGGCCATTATTTCTGCAGATGTTTTTTCTCTACCTTCCTCTCCCTTTCAGACTCCAGTTGCAGGTATAATAGGCTGTTTAAAGTTGTCCTATCGCTTACTGATGCTCTTTTCATTTTTTAAAACTTTTTTTCTCTGTGTCTCATTTTAGATCATTTCTATTGCTATGCCTTCATGTTCATTAATCTTTCTTATGCAATGTCTAATCTTTCATTAGTCTCATGTATATGTATATTTTGTCTCAATGTAATTTTGCATTTTTTATCTCAGACATTGTAGTTTTTATTCTTAGACGTTTGATTTGGGCTGGCCATGGTAGCTCATGCCTGTAATCCTAGTGCTTTGGGGGGCCAACGTGGGAGGAGTGCTTGAGCCCAAGAGTTCAGGACAGGCCTGGGCAACATAGCAAGACTTTCTCTATGCAAAAAAATTTAAAAGTTAGCTGAGCATGGTGGTACACACCTGTAGTCCCAGCTTCTCGAGAGGCTGAGGCAGGAGGTCACTTGAGCCCGGGAGTTCAAGGCTACCGTGGTCTGTGATTGTGCCACTGCCCTCTAGCCTGATTGACAGAATGAGTCTCTGTCTCATTAACAAAAAGAAAGGTTGGTTTGGTTCTTTTCTTTCTCTACTTAACTTTTTAAACATAAAGAATACAGTTATAGTAACTTTTAATCTCTCCCTGCTAATTTTAATATTTGTGTTGGTTCTGAATCACCTTTTAATTGATATTTCTCTTTATTTTGTGTTATATTTTCCTGCTTTGTTGCATACGTGGTAATTTTTTTTCTTTTTTTGAGATGGAGTCTCGCTCTGTCCCTAGGCTGGAGTGCAGTGGCGTGATCTTGGCTCACTGCAACCTCTGACTCCTGGGTTCAAGCCATTCTCCTGCCTCAGCCTCCCGAGTAGCTGGGACTACAGGCATGCGCCACCACGCCCAGCTAATTTTTGTATTTTTAGCGGAGACAGGGTATCACCATGTTGGCCAGGATGGTCTCAATCTCTTGACCTCGTGATCTGCCCACCTTTGCCACTCCTGGCCCCATGCCTGGTAATTTTTTATTGGATACTTGACACTGGAAATTTTACATTATTGGGTGCTGTATTAGTCCATTTTCACCCTGCTGATAAAGAATACCCGAGACTGGGCAATTTACAAAAGAAAGAGGTTTAACTGGACTTACAGTTCCACGTGGCTGGGGAAGCCTCACAATTGTGGAGGAAGGCAAGGAGGGGCGAGTCACATTTTCTGGGAATGGCAGCAGGCAGAGAGAGGAGAGCTTGTGCAGGGAAACTCCCCTTTTTAAAACCATCAGACCTCATGAGACTCATTCACACACTCTCACAAGAACAGCACAGGAAAGACCCACCCCCATATTTCAATCACCTCCCACCGGGTTCCTCCTATGACATGTGGGACTGTGGGAGTTACAATTCAAGATGAGATTTGGGTGGGAACACAACCAAACCACATTAGGTGCTGTATATTTTTGTGTTTCTATAAATGTTGTTGAACTTTTTTCTGGGAACACAACTGAGTTACTTAGAAACAGTTTGATCCTTCTGGGTCTTGCTTTTAAGATTTGGTAGACAAAACCAGAGCAGTGTTTAGTCTGAACCTAACTACTCACTACTGATGTAAGATCTTACTGGGTATCTTACCCCATGCCCTATGAAATATGAGGTATAAATAGGACCTAGTTATGACTCCGAGTGAAGATAAGGTGCTGATAACTCTGATCTTTTTGGATGTTTTTTTCTCCCAACTTTGGGTAGTTTCCTGACAAATACATGCCGATCAGTCTTCTGCTAAATAGTCCAGAGGGTAAATCCTCTGCAAATCTCTAGAGTTCTCTCTCTCTCTGTAGTTTTTTCCTCTCAGGTACATCCTGCAAACTCTAGATGTATTGCTCTCTCTGGTGTCTCAACTCCAGTTCCTCAACTCAGGGATTCTACCAGGTCCCATCTGGATTCCTCTTCTCTGCAGTCTGGAGACTCTTAAGGCTGTAAGCAGGGGCAGTTGTGGGGTTCACTATTCATTTATTTTCCATCTTTCAGGGATCACTGCTCTTATTGCTTGATGTCCTATGTCATAGAGACCGTTGTTTCTTCATTTTGGCTAATTTTTTGGTTATTTCAGGTAGGAGGATAAATTCAGTCCCCGTTACTTTATTTTGGCCAGAAACAGAAGTTCTTAATATGGTGTCTTTTATAAATAAAAGTTGCAATTTTCATGAAGTCTGATTTATTAATCTTTTATTTTTGTGGTCAGTGCTGTGTGTATTCTGCCTTAAAAAATATTTACTTACTTGGAGATCATAAAGCTATTTCTTTATGTTTTCTTTTAGAAGATTTATTGCTTTGCCATTCTGGTATATGGCTAGAATTAATTATTGTACATAGTGTAGGGGTTAAGGACCTTTAAAATTTTTTTCACATATGAATTACAGTTGATCCAGTACTAATTGTTATACCATGCAGACCCCAACCAAAAGTAACCTGGTACAACAGTATTAATATCAGACCAAATAGATTTAAAGCAAGATGTGTTATTAGGGATAAATAGGAATATTTTATAATGTTAAAAGAGTCAGTGCAACGACAAGAAGACATACCAATTCTAAATCTGTATGTGTCTAGTAATATAGTTTTAAAATATGTAAAGTGAAAATTTTGAAACAAACACAACTCTTGAGCAGAGAGACAAAAATCCTATACAAAATGTTAGCAAATTAAATCTGGCAGTATGTAAAAAGGATAAACATCATGACTAAATGGGACTTATTCCAGGAACATGTTTATTTATCACACTAACACAGTGAAGGAGGAAAATGCTATTAACTTAATGAGTAGGGAAAACAGTTTGATAAAATGTACTACCTGTTCATAAAAAAAGACATAGCAGCAAACTAGTAGTAGAAAATAATTTCTTTAATCTAATAAAGGATATCTATCAATACTCTATAGCTATATCATACTTAATGGTGCAGTAGTGATCACTCCCCCACCTCCCGTAAGATTAGAAGCAAGATAAAGATGTCCAGTGTTACCACTTTTATAAATGAATTTAGCAAGGTTGCCAAATACATGTAAAATCAATATTTTAAAAATCAACTCTATTTCTGTAAAGTAGCAACAAACAATTAAAAAGTGAAAACTTAAAAGATACCATTTAGAATAGTATCAAATGCCTAGGAATAAACCTAACAAAAGATTTGCAAGACTCTACACTCAAAACTACAAAACATTGCTCAGAAAAATTCAAGGCCTGCATAATGGAGCAATATATCATATACATGGACTGGAAAACAATATAATTATCTTAATTCTCCCCCAAATCCAATTGATTATAGTCAAAATTCCAGCAAGTTTTTATTTTTATTTTTATTTATTTATTTAGGTGGAGGAGGGATGGGGGAGATTGATAAGCTTTAAAATTACAGTGTGTCACTTAATGACAGGGATACATTCTGAGAAACGGGTTAGGCAATTTTGTCGTTATGAACATCATAGAGTATACTTACACAAACTAAGATAATACAGCCTACTACATACCTAGGCTGTGCAGTAAAGCCTATTGCTCTTAGGCTACATCCCCATACCATGTGTTACTGTATCCAGTTGTAACACAATGCTAAGTATTTGTGTATCTAAATATAGAAGAGTTTCAGTAAAAATACACCATTAAAGGTAAAAAATGATATACCTGAATGGCACACTTACCATGAATAGAACTTGTAGGACTGGAAGTTGCCCCGGGTGAGTCAGTGAGTGAGTGGTGAGTGAATGTGAAGGCCCAGGACGTTACTATACACTAAGACATTACAAACATTGTACACGTAGGCTACACTAAATTGTTTTGTAAAAGTGATTTTTTACTTTATGATGTTATGACATTACTGGGAATTACTTAGCTCTGCTATAATCTTACAGGACTGCTGTCATATATGTGGTCCATTGTTGATCAAAATGTCATTATGTGGCACATGATTGCATATGAAAATACAAAGGATCTAGAACAGCAACTAAGAAAGCTAGAGTAATGAAGATAGTGTCATGTCATCCAAGGATAAATAGATAAATAGAGCAGAATAGAGCCCACAAACAGATCCACTGAGAAACAATCACCTAACTTACGATAAATCTGGCAGTATAATGCAGTGGAGAAAGGATCGTGTTTTCAACAACCTATTCCTTTTAAACTTTTTGTGTCTCTATATTTAAAGTGTGTCTCCTATATATTATATAATTTTGTCTTCTTAGTGATCCAAACTGAAAATCTTTGCCTTTTAACTAGTGCTTAGTTCATTTACATTTAATGTAATTCCAAATATAGTTAGTTGGGTTTTTAATTTGTTCTTTGTTCCTTTCTTGCCTTCTTTTGGATGGAATCTTTTTTTATTCCTTAATCTCTCCATTTTATGTACATCTACATTTTTATTTACATTATACCTTTTATAACTATTTTTAGATGGTTGATTAAATAAACTTTTCCTTTCAAATGATTGTCAAGTGGTATAACAGAACTACTACCTCGAAGGTGAAATAGAGTGCAAATAACAGATACACTACTTTCTCAGTTAAGTCTTATAGATGTCATTAGTGAAGGATCTTTTTAACTCATTACTTATTAGTGAATACCTTGATGATCATTCAAGCTAGCTGTGGTCAGATGCTATAAGAGAAAAGATACAGGGAAGGCATCTGTGAATGGGAACTTAAGGAAAGTGGCATCTCTTCATTATCCTTATGGGGCCAGTGAGCCAGAGGCAGAAACTAGACCTGTTTTCTTTGCACTGACACTGTCAGGTTCTTAGCCTGACATCTGTGGATGGACACTGGAGATTGGTCCATGGCGTTCTGCAAAATTTGAACTATACCTATATATTAATTTTTATAATGAGATTCTCCAAGGGTTATTATGACCCTAAAGGGATTAAAAATCTCTGGGTTGCAGATTTGCAGACATAAATTAAACATGTTGGTTTAACAAATTATTTCAAAAATGTTATGATAGTAAACTCCTATTAGGCTTAATGTGTTATCTTGCTCTAACTGTGAAGTACTGTATTATCTTAATTCTATGTCCCTATGATTCCCATTGTGTTTAAAGGAATAAACAGGCTTAGGCATACAAATATTTGTGCCGCAGACACAGCCTATAAGTGACAAAATTGAGATTTAGATGCAGATTTCTAATTAATCTGTTTACTGCATCCTCCATTATTAATGAAAAATGAATTTTGCCCAATAAATGACAAACTGTCAAAAACCTATCTTTGTGAAAACTCAGTTCCACCACAGAATACCTTGTGTTACTGTCTACTATGAAGGAACCTTTTTTTAACTGTCTTTCCCGCCCCTGCACACACACACATAGTTTAAGTTAGAAGATGCTCACATAAATACTTGCTTTCTTTTTTGTTTCTTTTTTTTCTGGAGACAGTCTTGCTTTGCTCAGGCTGGAGTACAGTGGCACAATCTCGGCTCACTGTGACTTCCACGTCCCAAGTTTAAGCAATTCTCGTGCCTTAGCCTCCCGAGGAGCTGGGACTGCAGGCGCCTGCTACCACGCCCAGGTTATTTTTTATTTTAGTAGAGACAAAGTTGCCCAGGGTAATGTCGAACTCCTGAGCTCAAGTGATCCGCCCACCTTGGCCTCCCAAAGTGCTGAAATTAAAGGCGTGAACCACCGCACCCAGCCAATACTTGCTTTCTTTCTAAAAGTAGTTGTGGCTGTTGCAAGGGCACTTGATTTGAGCTGGCTGTGAAATTGCAATAGCTTATGTGTTGTGATAGGCTTATAAAGTAGAGAAAATAGTACCTGTCTTACCTATTTCAGAGGGTTCATGAAGGTCAAACAAGGCATATTTGTAAATGCTTCAGAAACTTTAACTCCTTAAAAATGAGTAGATAAGGCTGGTGTACTCATGCCTGTAATCCCAGCACTGTGGGAGGCCGAGGTGGGTGGGTCACCTGAGGTCAGGAGTTCGAGACCATCCTGGCCAACACAGTGAAACCTTGTCTCTACAAAAATACAAAAATTAGCCAGGCTGATGGTGGGTGCCTGTAATCCCAGCTACTTGGGAGGCTGAGGCAGGAGAATCACTTGAAACTGGGAGGTGGAAGTTGCAGTGAGCCAGGATCATGCCATTGCACTCCAGCCTGGGCGACAGAGCAAGACTCCGTCTCAAAAGAAAATAAAATGAGTAGACAAGAGTGAACATACTTTATAAACTCTAAGAAACACTTTCAGCTGGGGGCGGTGGCTCACATCTGTAACCCCAGCACTTTGTGAGGCAGAGGTGGGCAGATCATGAGGTCAGAAGATCGAGACCATCCTGGCCAACATGGTGAAACCTTGTCTCTACTAAAAATACAAAAATTAGCTGGGTGTGGTGGCACATGCCTGTAATCTCAGCTACTTGGGAAGCTAAGGCAGGCAAATCGCTTGAACCTGGGAGGTGGAGGTGGCAGTCAGCCGAGATAATGCCACTGCAGTCCAGCCTGGCGATAGAGCGAGACTTTAAAAAAAAAAAAAAAAAAAACACTTTCATGTACAATAGAAGAATGAAAGAATGCTGCCAGTTAAATTGGCCTTTAATGATGATACTATGCAGCCCAATTTCAGAAGGATAACAATATGGGTAGAAATTTGCAGCATAGAATCAATAAGGTGTGGTATATTGTGGGTTGCTGTCCTTCTAAAGTTCTATCATAGGCTTCCCTGTCTTTGCAAGTCACTGGAATTTCTTTTATTTTGGTCTATTTAATGTACTAGGCTACAAATGATCAATTTTACAACTAAGTTTCTTTTGTATCTAGTAGTCTTTTTCAAAATTTTCTTGGAAGGTCGGTGCCTTTTATGTTAAAAATTGCAATTTTCTT
The DNA here is from genome assembly GCF_002776525.5 of Piliocolobus tephrosceles. Classification (NCBI taxonomy): domain Eukaryota; kingdom Metazoa; phylum Chordata; class Mammalia; order Primates; family Cercopithecidae; genus Piliocolobus; species Piliocolobus tephrosceles. Next base: position 72,076,942 of record NC_045455.1, read on the forward strand.
ACTCCAGAAAGATGAAGGGGATGTCCAGACATTCACAAATGGCAAAGATCAGAAGTCCTGGCAAGAATCACAAATGGAAAAACGACAATGCTAGACAGAGAGCAGTCACTGGATCAGGCAGTCACTTGTGTAATTTGAAGCCAGAAGGTCCACCTCAGGCAAATGCAGATCCTCTTGGTGTTTTGATAAACAGTGATTCTGGTAAGCTAAACAGGAAGATAACATTTATAAGTGTATAGACAATGATGCTGAAGTTGATTATTCACAGCCTTGTTTGTGGAAGGTTTAATATCAAGTGTATAACAATGCAGAATGATGCTTTTGTTTTGTTTTTAATGGGAGCATCTTGTTTAAAACGTCATTTCAGAACATCTTTTCTGAGTCTTGGGTGGGTACATGGGGAAGGGAGGCTATAGGAGAATGTTGTTGCTGGATAATTTTCATTAGTATGATGTAACCTTAGAAATTTCTTAAGATTGTTTTGAATGTATTAATGCTGTACATTCAAGTTTGCTCAAATATGTGGATTTTCCCTTTACCTATAAAGCAGCAATTCTAATGGAAGTCAGTATACTTTATGCTACTGAGCATGAACATGATCTCTGGGCAAAAAGTACTAATTCATTATGTTTGATTAGTACTGTTCTTCTTCAGAGCATAGGTTATATTTATATATATTTGTCCTTGAATTTCCTTTAAAACGTATAGGGCAAGTTACCTTGCTTATTAGTTGAAAAATAAAAGCATTAAAATGCTGCTATCACATACAGATATCATTTAGCCTTTGAGACTCCATTTCTCTTCCTGAAAAATGAAATGTATATGTAAATATTTATACTATGTTTTCCTCCAGTAACATTGTGATACTTTATCTAATTGCATATGCTTTGTACTGCAAAGGAATACCCAAAGATTATTAGTGAGTAAACTGACATTACTGACATTGTAGATTTGATTGTAGCCTGTTTAACTTGGATGATGTTGGCTTCTATGATAATCACATGGCAAGTTTTTGAACTTATGAATGGCAAGAAAAGAAAGGATAACTAATTCACTGACTGAATTAGGATGGAAAAAGATCATTGCATAAGGGAACATTAGACTAAGTAGAAGATAAAATTTAGTAAAAACATTAATGATAGGTTAATACCAACTAACACTTATTGAATAAGGCACTTACTGAGTTCTATATGCTTTATATAGATGAAGTCTTCTCATGACAACCTTTTACACATATACCACTATTGTTTCCATTTTAGAAATGAGGAACATAGAGACTAACATGTTTATGCCATTGAAAGTAATAGTAAAAAATGCAGTTACTTTTGCATCAACCTAATAGTTTACCTGAGTCATTCTGCTCATTAGTGGCAGAATGAGAATTTGAACGTATGAGTCTCACTCCGTCAGTACACTGCACATCCTTTAAATGTGAAGTCTGAATTGGTTTAAAATACTGTTTGAGTCTAGGATAGTTGAGATGTGAGAGACAGCAAGAAAAAGGCAGATGGTATTTTGAGCCAGTGCTGAGTTTACTCTTGGGCACTGATTTTTTGTTGTTGTTGTTTTCTTTCAAAAACTTTTAGAGAGAGATCACTTGCTTCTTCAGACTTGTAATGTGTGGCCTTGATGACAAAAGACCATCTGTACTCAAATATAAGCTTTTATGTCATTAAAACACTTAAAACACAAATGTGAAGACTACCATTATAATCAGTAAGTTACTAATTTGAAAATTATGTAATTTTTTTACGTCGTGCAATTTTCTAAATGAACACTTGAAGGACTAAGACTCTGATATTGGATAATCTTTGTTGTCTTCATTTTGTTAACTTAGCTTTGGTAGATGGTTAATACTGTTTTCCCTTTTTTTAAAAAAAGAAAGTATTTCAGTATGTACTCATCTAGTAAAACACCAACTAAAAGACGATTGTATCTTGCTTCTATTTAAGCTTGTCTTAGTCCTCAATAGATGCCTTAGACATGAGAAACAGTGGTAAATCCTCTCATCCTTATTGGTAGAAATAACTCAGTTGGATTCTGAGAAGCAGTTGAAAGAGAGATCTCAGGCCGGGCGTGGTGGCTCACGCCTGTAATCCCAGCACTTTGGGAAGCTGAGGCAAGTGGATCAACTGAAGTCAGGAGTTCGAGACCAGTTTGGCCAACATGATGAAACCCCGTCTCTACTAAAAATACAAAAATTAGCTGGGCGTGATGGTGCATGCCTGTAATCCCAGCTACTTGGGAGGCTGAGGCAGGAGAATCACTTGAACCCACGAGGTGGAGGTTGCAGTGAGCTGAGATCGCACCATTGCACTCCAGCCTGGGCGACAGAGCGAGACCCGGTCTCAAAAAAAAAAAAAAAAGAGAGAGAGATCTCAAATAATTTTGTTTTGGTTTAAATGTTGAAACCCTTACCTATAATGAGGGTCAAGGATGGGAACATGCCTGTTTCGAGTGTCAAAGATGAGAACATGTATCTTGAATATAAAAGTTACCCATATAAGCTACAAATTTATACTTTTGAATATTTAAAATTTTTTTAATTTTTATAATATTGTATTATAACCAAGGAAATCACAATGCCAATGATCAAATTATGGTAGCTTAATTTTGTAGGAAAGCTGTCATTTAAATTCACCTTATCTTTTACCTGGGATTTCCTCTGGACTTTGATATTTTCCAAATCTGTTTTAGACCAGGGGTACAGTTCCTTGGCCTATTAGGAACTCCAGCAGGGAGCGGGGATGGGGAGGCGGGGAGCAGCGAGCAAGCATGGCTTCATCTCTATTTACACCCATTCCCTGTTGCCTGCCTTACTACCTGTGAGCTCCGCCTCCTGTTAGATCAGCGGCAGCATTAGATTCTCATAGGGGCGTGAACCCTGTTGTGAACTGCACACGAGGGATTTAGGTTGTGTGCTCCTTATGAGAATCTGATGCCTGATTATCTGTCAGTGTCTCCCATCGTCCCAAGACGGGACCGTCTAGTTGCAGGAAAACAAGCTCAGGGCTCCCACTGATTCTACATTATGGTGCATTGTACAATTATTTTATTATATATTACACTGTAATAATAATAGAAATAAAGTACACAGTAAATGTAATGTGCTGAATCATCCCAAAACCATCCCCAATCTGCCACCCACCCTCTGTCCTTGGAAAAATTGTCTTCCACAAAACTGGTCCCTCGTGCCAAAAAGGCTGGGGACCGTTGTTTTAAGCCATAGGTTCTTTAACTTTTCACTGCAGGTATAGCTACAGATAATCCATCCCCCTGTTTTCATATGTCCTAAGTCAGGCTTGTCCAAACCATGGCCCAGAGGCTCATGCCGCCAAGGATGGCTTTGAATGCAGCCCAACAAAAATTTGTAAACTTCCTTAAAATATGAGATTCTTTTGTGTGATTTTTGTTTTTTTAAAGCTCATCAGCTGTTAGTGTATTTTATGTGTGGCCCAAGACAATTCTTCCAGTGTGGCCCAGGGAAGCCAAAAGATTGGACACCGCTGCCCTAAATATTCTCCACTCTCCAAATATATTTTTTCCACTTGTTTGGAGGCAGCTTCTCTTACCTTGGGCCAGAACCAGCCAACCTTAAAAGCTGGTTATTCAAGTTGTCAGTGGCAGGCCAGCGGCCAGCATTGTGATAACATGACCCACTGTTCTCATATGGCAGTTGACACTTTTTAGCACCAAGCTCACTTTAATAATAAAGTTCTCCCAATTGCTTCAATTTTTTGCCTTTTTCTGGCTCAGAACTTAATCCAGACATCAGCACTCACATTTTAAACAAGACTCAAGTTCTAGAAGATTTTCAAAAATTTCAGATCATGCTTGGAAAATCATTGCCTGGGCTTACCTTTTCTTTATTGTATTTGGTGCTATGTGTACTCTCAGTAATTGTGCAGCTACTTTGAATTGAGAATTGACATTGTTTTGATGGGAAAGCCTTTTATTTAAAGGAGTCTCCCAATTTATCAGTTTTGAGTGTGGTTTATTGTCTGTCATTAGATTTCCTTACTAGCATATTTTTTATTTCGTTGTGTATTCTGCTGACTGGCCTAACTTAAGGATTGTTTTTTCTTTGTTTGATTTGGTATCTCATTAGTTAGCATCCAGTTCATTTTGTTGCCATTGGTTAAACACATATGCAACAAGTTTATGGCTTTCCTGGCCTGTAGTTTTAAACAATAAGTCAGTTGTCTGAGCTAGAAAGAAAGCGGGTCAGTAAGGTGGCATTGAGCATCTATGACTGAGGTGCCTCAGTATCCACAAGACAAAGGCAACCCAACTTATTAGTCATTTGTTAAAATATAGCTGTTGTCATAGAACACTGGGACATAAGTCTAACTGCACACTCACATAACCTAGGTTGTTTTAAAGGTAGGCATTAACATAAGAAAATAAGCTGGCCCAGCACATCAGGTGTCATGGATACCCATTGTTAACTGCCTTCTTTGAGAGTTGGAGACTATAAAGCAAAGTCCATATTTTTGAGGGTGACTTTGAAACATTTAAGCATTTTTATTATTGTTATTAAACATTTTAAACTTTTAAGCATTTTTTAAAGAATACTTAATTACAAATCTTGGGCTAGAGGATATAATTGCGCTGTGCTCCATAAAGGCAATAGGAAATAGTGGGATGGGGGTTGGTGGGCAGGGGGTACGGATAAGTAAGTAAAGAAATAAGTTACAGAAAGAAGCCAGATAGGAAGTTTTACAGCTGGTGTTTAGAGTGGACAAGACATTCAAAGGGCAATGTTATTTTGCTACTTTCCTTTTGGTGGGTATTTATAGGTCCTGTGTTTGGCTTACCCAGCACTGTAATTCACTATAATGCCGAGGATTTCAAAGGAGTCTCCCTGCCTTCCAGAAACTCATAGTCTAAGGATAATTTTTAAGATGATTGCATTAGCTTATTTTTTTGGGATGGTGGGAACATGATGTGTATATATGAGAGAGGTGAGATTTACCTTAAGAAAAGTATCGCTAATGTTTTAATGGTAAGAGAAATTGTTTGAGCTCGTATTTTATAAAAATGCTGAAGTCTGGTTTTATCAGATCAATTGCTGCTATCTCGATACTAGTATTTTCAGTTTAGAAAGATGTTTTAGCAGCATTTTAAAAATGAATTTTCTTGAGTATTATCTTGTCAGCCAGTACAATGCCTTCAGCATAGTCTTTACAGATAGGTGCTAAAAATGCCTGCATTAGAGCTGCTAGGTAGATCCCAGGGACTTTTTTTTTTTTTTTTTTTTAAGATGAAAAGTCACTGTAGAGGATGTTCTGATAGTGCCAAAAGGACAGTATTTTTCAAAGTGTTATTACATGTGGTTTGTCCCTTAAACATTTAACTGAGTGGAGAAGAAAACATAGGGAAAGAGTTATTTTGTGAATTTGTAACTTACCCTTTGGGTAAGTCAAGTATACTGAACTTTGACACTCCTAGGAAAAAGTACACCTAGGTCTCTAATTGTAGTTTCCAAATGCTATTCTACAGGTAAAGGAACCAGAGCCTCTTGGAGAAATGGCTGATTCTGGGGTTGGGACAGAGAAAATATAAACTGAACCTAGAGCATCTCATAGTGCCAGAAAGTAAGAAAATACTCAAAAAATGTGAAGGTGTGGGCATGTCAGAAGGATACTAGAAAGAGTTCTCAAGGGCCAAAGTTGGAACAATTGGTGCCACAAAATAAATAATAATAAATTATAACCCTCAGAATAGAATAAATATCCATGAGTCTATACTGATATCAATGCCTAAATAAATAAATAAATGTGGGGGAGGAGGGACAGATCTTTCTTACAAAAGAATTCTAATTATTAAATGTAGAAGAAATGAGAGAAATAGCAAGTCAGCTTTAGAGCACCAATAATTGTTTTGGGCAAGATCCACTGATGAATGGTAAAATTAGTGGTGAAACGTTAAAATGAAACAATATTTACTATGGCCTCAAAATATCTCCCCCCAAAATATTTATTTATTAATTATTAATTACCGTGGTTTTAACATATGTCCAAAATTCTTTGATATTCCTTACTTTAGCTGAAACTTAATTCTTCTTCCCAGGAGTGTGAGCTAAACTTAGTAACTCATTTCAAAAAATATAATAATGAAAGAGAAAAATTGTAACTTTGTAGCAGAGAAAGCAGGCAGACCATCAAGCGGTCAAAGTCAGCATTACCAGTAATAAGTCCTACTGATACCATGGACCTGGGATGTGATGAGAAGGGCACATCTCTGTGGTATTCCTCCCCAAAATCCATAGTCTCAGTCTAATCTTCAAAAATGTCAGACAGACCCAAACTGAGGGACATTCTAAAAATACCTGACAATAATCTTCAAAGTGTCAAGTTCGTAGAAAACAAGGAAAGACTGAGAAACTGTCACAGATTTAGAAAAGATTAAGGAGTCATGACAACCGAATGCAGTGTAGTATAGCAGATTGTATCCTGGAACAGAAAAAAGACGTTAGTGGAAAAGCTGGTGAAATTACATTACAGTCTGTAGTTTAAATACTAGTGTGGTACCAGTGTTAACTTCTTAGCTATAATAAGGTACTTTAGTTATGTAAGATGGTAACATTAGGGAAGCTGCATGAAGGGTATATGGAGACTCTGTACTATCTTTGCAACATTTGTATAAATCCAAAATTGTTTCAAAATACAAAGTTTGAAAAAGAAGCGAGGAGGGAAAGGACATTAAAGCCTTGCCCTCTGCTTCATGAATTGGATTGTGAGGAATACAGTTTTCCAGAGTCAGTTTCCCTTTGTTTTTTTTTCTGTTATTTTCTGATTATAAAAGTAATACAGAAAATGTGGGAGCTGGGCATAGTGGCTCACGCCTGTAATCCCAGCACTTTGGGAGGCCAAGGGGGGCAGATCACTTGAGGTAAGGAGTTCGAGACCAGCCTGGCCAACATGGTGAAACTCTGTCTCTACTAAAACTACAAAAATTAGCCCGGCGTGGTGGCAAGTGCCTGTAATTCCAGCTACTCAGGTGGCTAAGAGGAGAATCGCTTGAACTCAGGAGGTGGAGTGCACTGCACTCCAGCCTGGGTAGCAGAGTGAAACTCCATCTCGAAAAAAACAAAAACAAACAAACAAAAGACAGAATTATAAAGATGAGTGAAGCTGAGTAAAATAATAGAGAATAGTGGTCAGAGAAGGAGATATGCTCTTTTATCTGAAGTGATCAGTAAAGGCATCTCTGATAAGGTGACATTAAGACATCTGAATGAAATGTGGGGCCGATACCTAAAGGAATAGCAGTCAAGGCAGAGAGACTGTCATAGTCACCCCAGCCTTTAGTGACCACAACCCTGATCAGTCAGCAGCCAGCAACATCAAGGCAAGACCCTCCGTCAGCAAAAATATCACAACTTCCTGAAGTCTCAGATGAGTTTTAGCATTTTTTAGCAATGAAATATTTTTAAATTAAGGTACAAACATTATTTTTTAAGACATAATGCTATTGCACATTTCATGTGCTACAGTGTAGTGTAAACATAACTTTTATATGCACTGAGAAACCAGAAAATGTGTATGACTTGCTTTATTGCCATATTCACTTGATTCCAGTGGTCTGGAACCAAATCCACAGTATCTCCAAGGTATGACTGCGTATCAAATAACTGTTTGGAGTTTTACTATAAAAGGGAAGAAAGAAATGGAGCTATAGCTAGGAGGCATTGTTAGCATTATTGTGGACCATAAAAACACTTTGATAGGATGGCTTCATTTTAAGAAGACTTTATATGTCTGTGGGAAGCATTGTAGCTCACTGATAACAATTTGGATTTGGAGTCAGATAGCCAGGCTTTAAATTTGACCCAACTGATTTGTAGTTATCTTAAGGAAAAGTTACTCAAATTCTCTGGATTTTTGTTTCATCACTCATCACATACCTCATAAGGATTAGGTCAGATCATGCTTTTGAAGAACATAATATTCAACTATTACTGTAATTTTTGTTACCTCTCTTTGAGTCTTGGAAATAAATGCTACAGTTTGGTCTTCCATCATTCAACCAATGAATGGAAAGTCTGCATACTAACACTGTGGTAGATTTCTGCTTAATCTCCTCGTAATTCGCATAAACTACACACTTTCCTTTCCCTTTATTAATCAAGGAGAAAAGGTAATTTAGCTTAAAATTGACAAGGAGTACTTTTATAGGTATGATGGTGGGTAGTGAGGAGAGAGGATTTAGCTTCATCCAGCAGAAGGTGGCAGTTGAACATTCACATAGAAAGATACTCCCATTTCCTACTGGCATGCTTTGGTTTCCCCTAGACCGGCTTGGTGAACATTAAATGCTTAGTCTTGAAACATTTTATCTTGGTTTTGGGTTGAGTTGGTTAATTAAATAGACAAATTACTTATTGTCTTCAGTGAGGCCTTATTTTTATTGGTTGTCTAGAATAGAGTTAATAGATTGTTAGAGCTGCCAAAAAGAAATGTAATAGGTGGTGTCCTGGGGCTACAACTACGCTTGCTGGGCCTGGATCAAACACTTTACATTTGGCAGGCACTTTAGTATTATGCTTGGTAAATTATCATGGTTGCCTTGTTTATTTAAGTTCTTGTTTATTTAAGTTTTAAATAATAAAAACTCTGGGTGGGCTGGTCACAGTGGCTCACACCTGTAATCCCAGCACTTTGGGAGGCCAAGGCAAGTGGATCACCTTGGGGCCAGGAGTTTGAGACCAGCCTGGCCAACATGGTGAAACCCCATCTCTACTAAAAATACAAAAAATTAGCCGGGCATAGTGGTACACACCTGTAATCCCAGCTGCTCAGAAGGCTGAGGTAAGATAATTGCTTGGGCCTGGCAGGCAGAGGTTGTGGTGAGCTGAGATTATGCCACTGCACTCCAACCTGTGTGACAGAGCAAGACTCTGTCTCTAAAAAAACTTTGGGTGGATTAATTTCAGCATTACTGTTTGACTAAGCCTATAGAAATGCTTTGAATATTATTTGGATCCCAAAAAAACAGTCTTAAAAACAGTTAAAAGCATAGGTATGTTAATATTTCATTTATTTCTAAACCTAATTTTCAGAGGCAGTGATCCCAATCCAGTGAAGTTAAATAAAGTTTGGGCCTTCCTACTACTTGTAAATGAACAGCAAAGACTATGTAATTAAGTTAATTTAGAGTATGCTCAGATTGTATAACCTGTGAAGCATGCTGAGTAACTGAGCTCTATATAGTTTCCTTTTCCCCCACTGTCTCCTCTGGGGCAAATGGTTTCTTGGCCCATGAAGATGTGTAAACCAGGGGGAGGTGTTCCTGGCCTCCTAGAATTCGTTTTTTGGAAAGATTAAGGAAATGATCAGAAATTACTTGATTTTCACTAACAAATGTGGGAGTGGGGGATGATCAGCTTTTTTATAGTGGTAGATGTTTTGAATCTGAGTTCTTTTCCCTTCAGAGTCTGATAAGGAGGAGAAACCACAACGTTCTGTGATACCCAAGGAAGTGACACCAGCCCTATGCTCACTAATGAGTAGCTATGGCAGTCTTTCAGGGTCAGAGAGTGAGCCAGAAGGTAAGTCATGGTGTATGTTGTTACAGGGTTTTGTTTTGTTGCTTTTTGCCTTTGGTGCGTGCTGCACATTAATAACATCCAGGATGTGCATTCTTTATTTGGTCTTCAAATTCCTTTTTCATTTGAATCTGAAGTAAAGTTAACTTGGGTTAAAGGAACTCTGGAGTAATAAAGAAATGTGTTACTACTCTGGGAATAAAAAAGCAAAAAATACGATATAATGAAAGAATTGGAAGGAAAAGAGAAAATATCCACTAATGGAACTGAAGAAAATTCTAAAAGAAATGGCAAAAAGAAAATTTTTTTCTCTTTGCTCTCAGGAACCCTTATTATAACATGTTTATAGCATCATTGGTAGGTAGAGAGAGATCCTTTATGACAAAGAGTGCGATACAATTTTTTTAATGCATATAGGGCATTTTTCTTCCTAGAGCATATTTACATAAATGATCTCACTTGAAATACACAACAACCTTATACTTGTGGTTGCATTAGCTTGTGCATTTTAAAGGTCAGAAGAAATTGAATCTTTTCAAGAGTCTTTCTGAGAAGTCAGTAACATTCAGGATACATGTCTTACCTTTAAAGATGATGTTACAGATGGTAACGTGTGAGCCTTCATTGTGAAATTTAGTTGTGATAAACCAGTTTAATTTCCTACCGCATCTCTTTCAGAGCTACTGTGAGTAGGCTCTTGATCTGATGCAGTGTAGCAGTTTTTAATCCAAGGTTTATATCAATAATCCAGCATATGTTTAATGAATAAATCTGTGTCCTACTGTTGTGGATACCTGGCTCTGTGTGGTAATTTTATTTAGACTTTACTGGCCGTGAGAGAATTCATGTGTATGTCTCAGGACAAGATGTGTAATCAGAGTAAGAGCTGTACTGAGGATAAGAATACAGGTCTGTAAGTGTTTATATAGAATGAAGAGAAGATTCAAATGTAATTGGATGGGCGGGGCACAGTGGCTCAACACCTGTAATCCCAGCACTTTGGGAGGCCGAAGAGGGTGGATTTTCTGAGGTCAGGTGTTCGAGACCAGCCTGGCCAACATGGTGAAACCCCTTCTCTACAAAAAATACAAAAGCTAGCCGGGCATGGCAGTGCGTGCCTGTAGTCCCAGTACCCAGGAGGCTGAGGCAGAAGAATTGCTTGAACCCAGGAGGCAGAGGTTGCAGTGAGGCGAGATCGTGCCATTGCACTCCAGCCTGGGTGACAGTGAGACTCTGGCTCAAAAAGAAAAAAAAAAAAAAAGGAAATGTAGTTTGATGGAGATGGCAGCACTTTTAATGTTGACTAGGCTAGAGATAATCAATGTTTATGTATTTGGAAGATGTTGAATAAGGAGCCATTAGGCTTTAATATGAAAAATGATGTTTATATGTATCTGTAACATGGGAAGTTTTTTCTTTTTTAAGTGGGCCATGGCTTACTATGGTAGCTTCTTAATAGCTACTTGAATTTTGAAATATAAGCTACTTTGGCTTTATCAGAGTATTCCTTAACAGATGGTTGCCTCATTTTAATTTTAAGAAAAACGGCAATTTTTTGTAGTCTTGTTTCTCATACACTGGTATGAAGATGGAGTTATTCTTTAAACACATATTACATTTCCTGCTTATCAGTTGTATTCATAACAGGTGATAACAAAGAAAACTATTACCAGAATTACAGAATCCCATAACAACAGGCTGGACTAATGCTTGCTTCTCTGTTTCTTAAGATGGAACAGTATTTTTATACTCATACCTTCATTTTGAGACTGCCATCATTTTAAATTGAAAGAAAAGAAACTGGAAGGGATCTTTGAGATCACCTCTTTATTTTATAGAACCTTAAGCATAGAAAGGATAAGCTTGGTTGGGCACGGTGGCTCATGCCTGCAATCCCAGCACTTGGGGCGACTGAAGCGGGCGGATCACCTGAGGTTAGGAGTTCAAGACCAGTCTGGTCAACATGATGAAACCCCGTCTCTACTAAAAATACAAAAATTAGCCTGGCGTGGTTGTAATCCCAGCTACTCGGGAGGCTGAGACAGGGAATTGCTTGAACCCAGAAGGCGGAGGTTGCAGTGAGCCGAGATCACACCACTGCACTCCAGCCTGGGCAACAGAGTGAAACTCCATCTCAAAATAAATAAATTAATTAATTAAATAAAATTAAAAAATGGAAAAAGCTTGGCAAGCTATTATGTAGCAGACCTGACATATAGGCTTGGAGACTTAAAAGTCCAAAGAAACCAACTTACCTTGCCTTTCATTATAGTCTTTCTCTCTTTGGCATTTACTGTCATCTTGCACAGTTATGCGTGGACTTTTATAGATAACAGAGGATATTATCTGTTAAATGATATATATGATTTTGTATGAATTTATTTTGACTAATTGTTAAAATGTCCTGCTTTAAGGAAAAAACCCTTGCTTCACATTCCTAAGTCTTAAGAATTATTTTATGTAGTTTGAATTCAGCTTTATTAAGCCATCCAGGTCACTAGCAAATTTCTAGCTTTCAGTATTAATTCTGGGATCTAGGATGGGATATTGACACATAGGGAGTTTTAAATTAATAAACCAAGGAAACAAAGTGGTCTTTTAACTGTGGCATAGTATCTAGAAGACTGCTTATTTACCTGGATTCTAAATGTATAGGAACAATCTGTTTCTTCCTAACAGAGTTTAACAATTGTGTCTTCATAATTAAGATCTGTCTTAAGAATTAGCATAAAAGTGTTTAGAATCTTAAACATGAATAGCATTTTTCTGGAAAGATATTTAAACAAGGAAAGGGTCCCTCAAGTAAGACTGAAGCAAAGAAAGAGGTAATACATCTGGGACTGTAAGAATCACTAAGATATAAATTTAATAAGAAATGCTTCCAAATGGGTTGGTTTAATATCTGTTCTGCATGTTAGCATTTTAGCATTTTTTTTAACTGTATTAGAATTTAAGCACAGTTTTACAACTTCCCAGAATTATGTTTCCTTAAACTGATTTGACTATGATGGGGAGATTTCCAAATTAAAGACTATTTCAGAAGGCCACAAACCAAAAAGTGTGTTAAGCGTTTGATAGAACTGAACGGGCTATATTTAAAATTTAATTGGTCAACATTACATTAATATATGACACTTAGCTGGGAAATGTTGTAAATCTCAAGAAAGAGAAAAATATAAATGTTAGTCCCTGTCCTCATTTCTTAGCAGAAAATTGGCAGTTATGAGCTCTGATTCATTTGACTTTGTGTTCCTAAATTGAGTGATTGATACTTGAGGGGAAAGGAAATAATAGAAAACAGTGTCCTGGTTTTTCTTATTTATCATCTCTTATTTTACAGATGAAGAGATTTAGGTAGAGATAAGTAGCTTGCCCAAAGGTCACACAGCTAGTAAATGATGGAACTAGGACTTGAACCTAACAGTCTGGCATCAGAGTCTGTTTTTAACACTTGTCCCTATACTTCTTTTCAAATATAATTTCTACATTCAGTCGTATGTAATGTTGGAGTATTACGGGTTTTGCCACTCTTGTCTAGGCAATTGAACCCTGTCTCCCAACTTCTAGAATAGAATTCTTTATCTCATATCACATTCACTTATAGTAAGTAAATAGTATAACCATTGGAGAAGGGGGAGAGGTGAAGATTCTGAGCTTAAAATTTGTGAATTTTCAACTGTTCATGTGGTTTTTCTCCTTTATTCTGTTAATAATGGTGAAATGTCCATTGATTTTCAAATGTCAAACCAGCCTGTATTCCCAGGATAAAATCTATTTGGTCATGGTCTATTACCCTTTTAATACATTGATGGATTTGATTTGGTAATATTTTATTAAGGAGTTTTGCATACATGTTCATGAGGGATATTGGTCTTTGGTTTTCTTTTATTATAATAGATTTGGTATGAGTAGGGATCTGTTTCCTTCTCTTTTTTAAGGTTTTTTTTAGGATTTCTACCAGTTTTTCTTTTTATTTCTTGTTTGTAGAATTCAGTAGTGAAGCCATTTTGTTTTTGGGAAGGTTTTAAATTATGAATTAAATTTCCTTAATAGGTACAGAACTATTCATATTTTCCTATTTCTTCTTGAGTGGGTTTTGGTAATTTGTGTTTTTCAAAAGAATTTACTTTACCTAAGTTGTTAATTTATTGGTATATAGTTCATAATATTTCCTGTAATATCTGTAGGATCTATGATGATGTCCTCCTCTTTTATTTCTGAAGTTGTTCATTGATTTTTTCTCAAAAAATCTTGGTGCGTTTATTAATTTTATTAATCTTTTCAAGGAACCAACTTCTGACTTTGTTGGTTTTTCTCTGTTGTCATTGATTTTCACTACAATCCACTGTTTTCACTTTTTAGTATTTCCTCTTTCCTCAGACCCTACCACATTATAATAGAAGCTTAGATAATTGATTTTAGACTTTTCTCATTTCTAATTTGAGCATTGAAAGTCATAAATGTAATTTCATGAACTGCTTTAGCTGTAGTCCACAAATATGATACATTATGTTTTCATTTTTATTTATTTCAAAATACTTCCTAATCTCTCTTACAATTTGTTCTTTAACTCATGGTTTATTTAGAAGTGTGTTGTTTAGTTTCTAAATATTTGTTTTGTTTTGTTTTTCTAGCTAGTTTTCTGCTAATGATTTTAGTTTAATTCTGTTACGGTCAGAGAACATACCTCTATCCTTTCAATTTCTTCAATTTACTGATACTTATTTTATGGCCCAACACAAGGTGAATGGTCATATGAGCTTGACAAGAAAATGTATTAGGTCAGGTGTTCTTTGTCAATTTGAGTTAATTCTTTGTGGTATTCTGTATCCATACGAATTTTTTGTCCAATTTTTCTTTAATTACTGAGATTGGAGTGTTCAAGTATTCAATCATAATAATGGGTTTGTCTATTTCTCTTCTCAGTTCCATCAGTTTTTGCTGCATGTATATTGAAAATCTGTTTTTAGGTGTTATTGTTTTGTCTTACTGATGAATTGACCCCTTTAGCATTATGAACTCTTCCTCTTTATCCCTGGTGATGTTCACTATTCTGAAGTCTTTTTTGTCTGACATTAATACAGCCTTTCCAGCTTTCATGTGATTGGTATATGCTTGCTATCGTCTTTCATCCTTTTAACTTCTTTGTTTTACTTTTTGGGAGTTGGTCTGCAGTTTATAGTGTGCAGCTTAACTTTTCATAGTGTACTTTCAAATGGTATTATCTACTTCACATGTAATTTAAGAATTTTATAGCAGTATGCTACTTAAATATTCCTTCTCCCTTCCTTTTTACTATTGTCTTAGATTTTATTTCTATAGATGTATATTCCACATACACTTAATATTTTTGCTTTAGTTTTAAAAATTTTCCAATGAGGAAAAAAAAGTCTTATATTTATTCACATATTTACTGTTTCCAGCGCTTATCATTCCTTTGTATAGATCCAAGTTTCCATCTGGCATTATTTCCTTCATAGAAATCACTTTCTGTAGCTCTTCATGGTAGTCTCCTCAATTTTTGGTAGTTTAGCTTCCAATTTGAAAAATACTAGAATACATTTTAAATGCCTTGCAAAAATCTTTCATAGTTTTAAGTTATTAAGTGGACAGTATTATGGCTAGGAGGATTATTATGGATTTTTTGGTTGCTTTTGAAAGGTCTACCTGTTTTGTTTTGCGTATTTTTGTGTTTGTTTTTCATCACACTTAGAAACTCCCATCAAGACTGAAGCAGACGTTCTGGCAGAAAACCAGGTTCTTGATAGCAGTGCTCCTAAGAGTCCAAGTCAAGATGTTAAAGCAACTGTTAGAAATTTTTCAGAAGCCAAGAGTGAGAACCGAAAGAAAAGTTTTAAAAAGACAAACCCTAAGAGGAAAAAAGATTATCACAACTATCAAACATTATTCGAACCAAGAACACACCATCCATATCTCTTGGAAATGGTAAATTATTTTTCTTTTGGTTCTAATCTTTGTGTTCTCATGTCATAAAGATAGAGCCACTGGGATGTGTGTGTGTGTGTGTGTGTGTGTGTGTGTGTTTTAAGGTTACCAGAGACACATTGTCCTTGGAGACTTTGTATCTTAATTCTGCAACTACATTTGGCATATAGCTGGTATGTTCAGTGAATGTGGAATAATGTAATTTTTACAACCACTTAAAATAAAAGAATTTAGATTTCACTAGTTGGTAAGGAAGTATCTATTGAAGTTTATTGACTTTCTTTTAAGTTTCCAGCAAGGCCGGGCGTGGTGGCTCAAGCCTGTAATCTCAGCACTTTGGGAGGCCGAGACGGGCGGATCATGAGGTCAGGAGATCGAGACCATCCTGGCTAACACGGTGAAACCCCGTCTCTACTAAAAATTACAAAAAACTAGCCGGGCGAGGTGGCGGGCGCCTGTAGTCCCAGCTACTCGGGAGGCTGAGGCAGGAGAATGGCATAAACCCGGGAGGTGGAGCTTGCAGTGAGCTGAGATCTGGCCACTGCACCCCAGCCTGGGCGATAGAGCGAGACTCCGTCTCAAAAAAAAAAAAAAGTTTCCGGTGAAAGCACAGCTAAAAGTACAATGGCAAGCTGAAGGGAAAAAAAGATTTTTAATACAAATGTCTATGGAGAACCAAAAGTAACAAAAAGGAAAGGCCTAGGGTTTTCTGACAGTTCTCACTTGTTGTCTTCTGGGATTGTCTTCCTTCCCTCCCTAACCATTTTTTTTTTTTTTTAAGAGTTGGGGTCTTGCTTTGTCACCCAAGCTGGAGTTCAGCAGCGTGATCATAGCTCACTGCCACCTCGAATTCCTGGGCTCAAGTGATCCTACTGCCCCAGCGTCCCAAGTAGCTGCCACTATGGGCATGCACTACCATGCTAATTTTTTTTCTTTGTACACCTTTATTTATTTGTGTTTATTCCGTGCATTCTTGGCTTTACTGTCAGCATTATGTGCTCAAAAATCTAACAGCTTTCTTCAAATTATCAAGGGGAAGCAATGCATCTTTTGAGTTCTCAGTAGTGGACATGAGGCTGTTCAAAGATCAAAGATTTTCATGTCTAAGCAATGGAAGTATTCCACATTTTTTAGTTGACATTCTGTGAAAAGTCTGGTTTTGACTTACAAGATAAGTACTTATTTTGTAGCTAAAGTGTTCAGTGGCTACACTCTTGAGGTGCTATGTGTAAACACAGTTGCTTCCTATTAAAATGGATCCGAAATATACGCTCCATTTTGTATAGATAGTAAATGACATTTAAAAAGTTACCTTATAGGCCAGGCGTGGTGGCTCATGCCTGTAATCCCAGCACTTTGGGAGGCCGAGGCGGGCGGATCACGAGGTCAGGAGATCGAGACCACCCTGGCGAACATGGTGAAACCCTGTCTCTACTAAAAATACAAAAAATTAGCTGGGCATGGTGGCGGCACCTGTAGTCCCAGCTACTCGGGAGGCTGAGGAAGGAGAATGGCGTGAACCCGGGAGGCGGAGCTTGCAGTGAGCTGAGATTTGGCCACTGCACTCTACCCTGGGTAGTAGAGCGAGACTCCATCTCAAAAAAAAAAAAAAAAGTTACCTTATAATTGGTAAATTAAGTAAACTTTCCACTGAAAGTTTCTGTATGATGTTTCTGAACTCTATCAATAACATCAGAAAATAAAATCCTTTTTGGCAAATTACATATGATTCCTTGATTATGTACTTATTCTAAATACCAGGGATTTTTAGCTTTTTTAAAATACAATAAGCACAAAAATGGAAAATCATAAAAGTCAAGGAATGTTGGAATTTTTTACTGCTATTTTCATTGTTACATGTAAATAGATATACTTATCAGTTTCTAGACTGCTTATGAATTTGAGTTTCGACAATCCTCTTTTGACATTTTAGATTAAAGAATTGCAGACTTTTTAGCCAGATGTGGTGGCACATGCCTGTAATCCCAGCTACTTGGGAGGCTGAGGCAGGAGAATCGCTTGAACCCTGGAGGCAGTGGTTGCGGTGAGCCGAGATCGCACCATTGCACTCCAGCCTGGGTGACAAGAGCGGAATTCTGTCTCAAAAAAAAAAAAAAAAAAAAAGGAATTGCAGACTATTAAATACTTGCATGTCCTATGCTAGATACTCTTAGAGAGGACTCCAAATATAAGCATTAGTACTGTTTAAAAAGCTAGATAGTCTTTATGTAACTTAAAAGGACATGTTCTTGCATTGTTTTTTAGCAAAATAGTAAATATAATACATATTTCTTATTGTTCTGTCTTTATGAAGAGAGGGTACATGCAGTATTTTAGATTGTATTTCCCAGATATAATTTATTTACCAGCTAATCTTTTTTCAAATTGTCTTTTAGCTTCTAGCTCCGGACATTCGACATGAAAGAAATGTGATTTTGCAGTGTGTTCGGTACATCATCAAAAAAGACTTTTTTGGACTGGATACTAATTTTGCAAAAAGTAAAGATGTATAGGCGTCTGATGTTTCAGCATGCATAACTGAAGCATGTGAAACAGTATCATCCTCGTTAGTAGAGGAAAACCAAAACCCTTTTTTCCCTCAAAACTGGATTTGTAATTAAATTGTAAGCCTCATAGGGTATATGTTGGAATTTTAAGTCTTTCCTTTGGTTCTATGCAAATAAATACATAACTGATTTTTAAGACTATGTCCATATTGTTGGGATTGAATCTAGTATTTGCTGGGAGAATTTTTTCTTTGTATTTATTTTAATGTATTGTTCTCATGTAAGAATGACTGATGTGTCAGTTAAGAATTGAAGATAGGTTTGGCAGTAAAGAAGAAAACTTTTAAAAGGATTGATTCAGCTAAGCAAAGTTGGGCAGAGAAGTACAGCCATTTTGTTTTTAATGCAGAAAAGGAAGATGTTCTG
This sequence comes from Piliocolobus tephrosceles, assembly GCF_002776525.5. NCBI lineage: Eukaryota > Metazoa > Chordata > Mammalia > Primates > Cercopithecidae > Piliocolobus > Piliocolobus tephrosceles. The sequence goes on from NC_045455.1 coordinate 72,095,371, forward strand.
TAGCAAGGGGGAATATTTTAAAAATAAACCAGATCAAATTAATGCAGTCAGAAAGTTTCAAAATGTCAAAATTCCCTGTTTAAGACATGTTTAAATTCACCTACTAGCACGACTTACATAGCTCAAATATTGAATGTTTAAAATATTAATACAGATGGGGCCTCTGTTTATGTTTAGATACAACTGGAGTACTTAATTGAAGCTTTTTGAAAATTGTAAAGTAAATGAAAGCTACTGAGATCTCTTTGTCTCCTATAATACCAGGGAATTTGAGCTTGTGCTCTAGTCATTGTACTAGCTGTAGCTATTGGTCTGCCCTTTTGACATACAGCTAAAAGGGACTAAATTTGTTTTTAAAAATTAGTCTGTTATAGTTGAAGATTAATTTTTTCTAACGTTGTGATTATTGAAGTTCATGAATCTTGCTGTCAAGGAAGAAAGGTAAGAAATCTGATAGTTCCTCCATGTTGGTAAAATCCTCTCCAGAATCCTGGAACACCTGGCATGTGACCCTAGTGACGTCACAGACCTGGGGTGAAGATTCATGTTTAGCCAGTGTTTTCCCAGCCTTGTACCCACCATACAGATCTGTTTATTCTGTTTCACCCTACTCCTCCAGTGAGCCCCATATTTTGGGAAATTATCTGCCTCATATGTTAATTAATTCAATTCATATAACACTGTTGAGGGCTTACTCCAGGTACCTCTATTGCGCCTATATTAAAGGTATACAAAATGAGGCCATGTCTGACTTCAAGGAACTCAGTTTAATTTTGATATATTCAAAAGTGTGATTCCCAACCATCTCATCAGGATGAAGTAACTAGTGTTACAACTGAGTTGATACTCTAAAATACAGCACAGTTTGCACTTTTATTACTAGTTAGCATATACATTTTACAGGCTTATGGTTAATAAATGAATTCACGGACTCCTGGACTACTTTCATTGATGACCATATCTCCAGGGATGTTGTTGATCCCCACATTGCCTTAAGGTGTATTATATAAACAGTTTTCTTTTCTGTTTTTCTTGTTTCCTGATAATACCTGTATTTAGGACTGAAAATACTCCTTTGAGTACTCCGTTGGCTCTATGTCTTTAGCTATGGTGACTATTGTTTATTTTTAATGGGTATTTAAGATTCAAAGTGTATTTAAAATTTCTAAGCAGATACAATATAACCTGTATGGCTTCTACCTTATGGAATTATATGGTCAATATTTGTAAATATTCTGTGAGTTTTGGGTGGGTAGAGGGGTGCTTTGCCTGTTTTGGGTACAGATTTTTTTGGATTTAGCTTGTTAATTGTTCAAACTTTCTGCATTCTACATTCTTACCTTATTGTTCATTTAATCAGTTTCTGAAATGTAAGCATTACATGACTATTGGTGAGTTGTGCCTTTTATAACTGAAATACTTTACTTTTTCTCATATCCTCTATAATTGACTTCTATTTTCCTTGATTAGTCAAACCAGCTCTGGGAAATTTAATCCATTTATATTAATTGAGGTTATTAAAACATTTGGACTATTCCTGGCTGTCTTATTTTGTATTTTCTGTATATCATGCTTTCTTGTTTTTATTTTATCATCTTATTGGCTTGATTGTTATTTTTTTCCTCCTTGTTTTTCCTCCAGTGGTTTGGAAGTAATTAAACCTATTGCTATTTCTTTAGTGATTACCTTTTTTTCTTTACGTTTAGAGTTAATTAGTAGCCATATCTTCCACCCATCTTCCAATTAAGTCAGTAACCTTAGCATTGTTTCACTTCCCCACCTCAGCCTTTTCTTGTGATGTAATCAGATTCCATTTTAGTTTTAGATTAATCTCTAGGATCTCGGCCTGTATGTGTAAATAGTTATTAGACCACTATGAGTTTTACTGTTTTCTTCTGATTGCTTTCTCTTGCATCCCAGGATTAGTTTTCTGGTGTGCTGCTGCGTATCTTCAAGTAATTAAATGTTGAATCTTCAATTTAAAAATTTTTAAATTGAGTTACGGTTTTAGACTCAAAATCATTTTCCTTCAGAATTTTGAAGCTATAACAATCGTATGCTATTATCCAGTATTGCTGATTAAAGTCAGACACCAATCTGATTACCTCTCTTTATTTATTGATAAAGAACCTACTTTTTCCTCATGAAAAACTTTTAGGGTTTTCTTTTTATGCTTGGAGTCCTAAAATTTCACCAATTTGTGTCTAGATCTCTGGGACATTTGTCATTCATGGTGCTTACCCTGCAGTCCTTTCATCTGAGTCATTGTACCATTCTTGTACTAAAGGCAATTTTAAATATGATTTTTAAAAATAGTTTTCTTAGGTGGATATCAGACCTACTAACTTACCCTCTTCACTATACTTCTGTATTTTGTCTTCATCTATTTATTCTGAAAGATTTCTTCAAATATCGCCTTCCAGACCACTAATTCACCCTTTGAACACATCCATTACCTTATTATTCGTCTCTTCTATTTCATTTTAAATTTAGTAATTCTTTATTTTTTAGAGACAGGGTCTCACTCTGTTGTCCAGACTAGAGTGCAGTGGCATGGCCATAGCTCACTGTAATCTGAAATTCTGGTGCTCAAGTGATCCTCTGACCTCAGCCTCCTGATTAGCTGGGACCACAGGCACGCACACCACTATTAGCCTGGCTATTTTTTTAATTTTAGTTTTAATTTTTTGTGGAGATGGAGTCTCTGTGTTGCCCAGGCTGGTCTCGAATTCCTGGCCCCAAGTGATCCTCCTGCCTTGGCCTCCCAAAGTGCTGGGATTACAGGTGTGAGCCACCTCGCCTGGCTATTGCTGTCTCTAATTCTTTCTTTTCTTTTCTTTTTTTTTGAGACAGTTTCACTCTTGTTGCCCAGGCTGGAGTGCAATGGCTCGATCTCAGCTCACCGCAACCTCTACCTCCTGGGTTCAAGCGATTCTCCTACCTCAGCCTCCTGAGTAGCTGGGATTACAGGCATGCACCACCATGCCTGACTAATTTTGTATTTTTAGTAGAGATGGGGTTTCTCCATGTTGGTTAGGCTGGTGTCGAACTCCAGACCTCAGGTGATCCGCTTGCCTCGGTACTGGGATTACAGGCGTGAACCACCATGCCCAGCCCCACCCCGCCCCCCCCCCCTTTTTTTTTTTTTTTTTTTTTTGAGACAGGGTCTTGCCCTGTCACCTAGGCTGGAGTGCAGTGGCACTATCTCGGCTCACTGCAACCTCCACCTCCCGGGTTCAGGTGATTCTTCTGCCTCAGCCTGCAGAATAGCTGGAATTACAGGTGTGCACTACCACGCCCAGCTAATTTTTGTATTTTTAGTAGAGATGGGCTTTCACCATATTGGCCAGGCTGGTCTCAAACTCCCGACCTCAGGTAATCCGCATGCCTCAGCTTCCCAAAGTGCCGGGATTACAGACATGAGCCACCACGCCCAGTCTCTAATTCTTGTTTCATACAGTACCCTTTCATCTCAGAAGAGATCAATCAGAATTTTCACATTTTCTGTTCCTTGTTTTCCCCTTGGATGATCAGTGGCTCTGTGTGCTATCTGTTGTCCTTAAATGTTCCCTCTTAGCTAGGAAAGAGGGATTCCCTCTTGGTAGTTGGTGTGTGTTTTCCCTGCATTTGTATAAGTTGTCTTTCTGCATTTACCTTGATTGAGAAAGGATCTTGTTAACTGGCCGAAGATTTAAAGCAGTGGTCCCCAACCTCTTTGGCAGCAGGGACCAGCTTCATAGAAGACAATTTTTCCTTGTAAGGGGATGGTTTTGGAATGAAACTGTTCAACTTCAGATCATCAGGCATTAGATTATCATGAGGAGTGCACCTAGATTCCTCGCATGCACAGTTCATAATAGGGTTTGCACTCCTATGAGAATCTAATGCTGCACTTAGATTCATGTACAGTCTAATGGCAAAACCCTGTCTTTACTAAAAATAGAAAAGTTAGCTGGGCATCGTGGTGCATGCCTGTAATCCCAGCTATGCGGGAGGCTGAGGTATGGTAACCACTTGAACCCACGAGGCAGAGGTTTCAATGAGCTAACATTGCACCACTGCACTCTAGCCTGGGTGACAGAGTGAGTCTCTGTCTCAAAAAAAAAAAAAAAAATTAACAATAAAAAAGTTTGAGAAACAGTATACTAGACCATTGTCAAACAAATCCACCTAGTGGGTAATTACAATATTGTGACTATGATTTACTGTCGATTCGGGCCCAGACTCTAGAGCTAGATGTTAACTTGTACAACATTGGTAAGCTGCAAACGATGATCTGGTAGAGCGGTATGTTGTTTTTCTGTGATAGAAAAGAGGTTACAGTTTTTTTAGCCTTGTAGAACATTAACCACATTAGCATTTAACGATCAGATCTTATAGCATTCTTCTGTGGCATTCTCTTTTGTCATCTTGTGGGGTCCTTTGGTAATAAGGTCCTTTGGTTAATAAGTCTTTTGACCTGTGCTTACTTTGTTATGTTTTTTACTTTCTGAAAACTATTATTTGACTAGTACATGAGAATTTCTTTTTATCCATGTTCTTACCAATGCATTACAAATCTTTTTACTGGTTTTGCCAATGCATGAAATGTGCCAGTGTGTAAGATGTATCCTAATTTAGAAAATAAAAATTAAATATTTCCTCAAGAGTTCAGTTGGGGTTTATCATTCAGGCACTTCAGGAGAATGTGAGACTGGAAGAAGGACCAGGTAGTGTCCAGGCCTCCTTTTTTCATACCCCACATGGCTTTTGACTGGGGAGTTGTGCCTTGCCTTCCGGAGCTTCCGGAGTACCCTGAGGACTGATCCAGTCAGTCAGCAGCCCCCAGTTCAGAACAGCAGTGCAGGGATCCCTGTGTTGAACTTTTCAAATGCAAAACAGGTTACATTTAGATGACCTTAACTGAGAGACAAGAACATCTCCGGAGGCTGAGGCAGGAGAATGGTGTAAACCCGGGAGCGGAGCTTGCAGTGAGCTGAGATCTGGCCACTGCACTCCAGGCTGGGCGACAGAGGGAGACTCCATCTCAAAAAAAAAAAAAAAAGTTCTGAATTGGGTGCCTATTTGTATTACAAGGCTGGATGATTTTGATATTTTGGAATACATTTTCCAGAACAGATCTTTAGACTGCAGCTAAAAGCATAATGCTTGAATTTGGTAAGCACTAAGTCTCATACAGTGTGTGGTGGCTGTGATGATACAAGACTGAGAGACAAGCATAAATTTCTCAATAAATGTCAAAATTGGAAGTGTCTTACATTGTTTTAAAATGGGGAAGAGTTAAGTGATTTGTTTTTTCTAAGACCAGCCGAGCGGGCACCAAAGAACCAGCGACCAGGCAAGGGTAGAAGCAAAACTGCAAGTTTATTTTTGGTCACCTAAGGTGTGGGGGAGAAGTCTGTCAGCCTCCGGCAAAGGAGGCCGGCAGAGTCCCCCGGTGGGGCTCTCGGACAGACTTCCCACAGTCCCGACATCCCGACTGGAGTGAGAGACTCAGGAAGGCCTTGAGAAGACGCATGGCTCACTGGCGGAGAGCGGCTTTTCTAGGAGTGGGAGGGCAATAGGTGGGGCATGGGCGTGTCAGGGGCGTTCCGCAGGTGCGAGCCGGTAAATCTTGGTCTCTTCGGGTTGACGTCACCTGGCGCATGCCCAGTTGGTCTGCACCCTCCCCAGTCGCCGGCTGCATTTTCGGGCGCGCGGGAAAAGTTGGGGGGGGGGGGGATGAAGAACCCGGAAGTGCACCATCTTGCCTCCATTCGTCCAAACATTAAGGAGATGGAAGATATCAATCAAATAATGTAGTGAGTTGGAGTGGCAGAGCCTGAGGTACTTACTACCCTTAATTACTTGGCAAAGACAAATGACACTTGAAATTAATTGCTCACCATGTCAGACGCTGTTACTTTGATACAGACCAATGGTTCTCAAACCAGGGTGATCATCTCAATATAGATTCCCAAGCCTTGCCCTGAGATTTCAATTTTTGTAGGTTTTGGGATGTAGCCCAGGAGTAGTTTAATAAGCTCCCAGTTGCTTCAGATGATCAGACAGGTTTGGGAAGCACTGATTGAGACTATTGTCTGTGCAACAGAAGCCCTTTTTTGTGGGGCTTTTTGCTTGTTAAAATTCAGATTGCTGAGCCCCACCTCCCGTATTTCTGATTCATAGGTTTTGAGTGGGGCCTGTGAATTTGCATTTCTAATAAGTGTTCAGGAGATGCTGATGTGGCTGGTCCTGGGACCACACTTTGAATACCACTGACATAGACCATCCCCAAGACTCCTGGGCACACTAAAAAAAGAAAAATTCCATAGCAAGGTCTTCAGTTTTTGTGGCTTAAGTTTTTGCATTTCTTTTTTATGTTCTACTTTGTGATTTCTTTTTTACTGTGGAATGAGCATTAACGGATGGACCTCTGTCCCAGGGGAAGGTTTGGAGAGGAAAGAAAATGATGTCTGTTGACTAGGAAGGTGGTAGTATAAGGAAAGTATCCCAGAAGTTGTGTAGCTGTGGGCAAAATCCTCGTTCTGTGACCTTGGTTTTACTGTTATTTGGCAGGTCTCCTCATCTTCCTGAGCTCCAGCCATGCTTCCTCAGTGTCCTGCCTGCCAGGAGGTGTTTGCTCTTCTCTAAGTCTGGAAAGCTCTTCCCATTTCCCTATTGTCTTATTGCTTGCTTAGACTTGGGTGTCTGCTTGCTCATCGCTTCCTCAGGAAAGTCTTTGCTGACCTCCCTCAGTGGGTCAGGCAGGTCCTCCTTTTATACACACTCAGCACCATGTACTTGCCTGTCTCAGCAGTTACCACAGTGGCAGTTTTTTATTTCCTTGCATGATAATTTGATTTGTCTCTCTCCACTAGACTGTAACCTCTGTGCTTTACGATGTAAAAAACCGTGTCTGTTTGTGTTTCCTATTGTGTTCCGGCCTCAGGCACTGTGCCTGGCACATAGTAGCTGAATGAGCAGCAATGAATGGGGTCATACTGTACAAACAGAGTGGCAAGGGCAGGGTAGATATTCCAAACTTGGCTGCATTTCTGCCTGCAGGTTTCTAGAAGATACTGTTATTCTTATAATTTCCTATTTTTTGCCCAGAATTATTTCCCTTATTTTCCAGAGTCCTGACAGTACGACTACTATTTATTGAGTGCTGACTACATAGGCCAGGCATTAGCTATGATCTCACATTTGACACTGATTTAGGAGGTCAAGAATCTTAGTCTACTAACATTTAAGGTAGCATTTTTTCCCTGAGATTCTAAAAATCACAATGTGTGTTGTAAAGATATAATCTATAGATAGAAGTATTTTTTTTTTTAGTTTTATATTAAGGAAAAACAGCAGAAAGCAATTTTAGTTTTTAAACTAAGTCTTTTTATGGAATTGGGGATAGGTGGTGCTAAAGGATAGATAGTAAGGTAATTTCCAGCAACTTGGAAATAGGACTGCACTCTAAATCTCATGATTGGTAATGTCCAGAAAACGCACTCACTTTTATAGAGACAGGGTAGTTTAGTTACTGGTCAGAACAAGACTTGACTAACAATAATTACATATCCAAACCATATCTATGTCAATAAGAAAGGGATTGGGGCGTGGTGGCTCATGCCTGTAATCCCAGCACTTTGGGAAGCCGAGGGTTGGGCAGATCACCTGAGGTCAGGAGTTCGAGACTAGCCTGGCCAACATGGTGAAACCGCCTCTCTACTGAAAATACAAAAGTTAGCCAGGTGTGGTGGTGCGCACTTGTAATCCCTAGGGAGGCTAGGCCAGGAGAATCGCTTGAACTTGGGAGGTGGAGATTACAATGAGCCAGGATCACACCACTGCACTCCAGCCTGGGCAAAAGAGCAAGACTGTCTCAAAAGAAAAAAAAAAGGGAGGTGGGGAGGGTAGTTGATATGCTGTGATTAAAAAAAAAATCTAGATTCAGAGAGTCCCAATGGCACTAAATAAGAAAGGATCAGGGGGACCCTGACCCAAAGACTCAACTGCTCTAGTTCCTGTAGATAGATCTTTGCTATGGAAACCAACTGAATTATCCAACTAATTACCCTCACCGGAAGTTCACGTTTACATGCAAGCCTTAGATGAGTGTTGGGAGATAGTTCTCCAAGGGTCCCTCATGCTTCCTTGGTGCTGGACTGTCTTTTCAAGGATGTTTGTGTAGCACACAGCCTTGGAAAAGAGACGTAGTGGCTCTCTGTGGAGTACAGGGCAGGCAAGCCTACTGCCCATTATAAAAATATATGAGTTTTCTAAGACCAGGGTTCCCTATGGAACACGATCCACTGCATATGCACATGTCACCTAGTCCTTTTCACTGTGTCATGTGGCAATTGGGACTTGAGGAACCAGTACAAATACACTCTGGCTACTGCTGTGGCCATGAATAGAAAGCCCTTTGTTTCTGACTCAGAGGTTTTGTGCCTTCCAGCATCCATGAAATTGTGGCAGGCTAATTGTGGTCATGCTGGCCCAGATATCTCTTTCCTCATGACAGTGACTTGAGGGACAGATTTCCTTTTGTTTTTTGCTAACACAGCCAATTTCTGAGCCTAACAAGTTGAGGACCAGTCCCTGGAACAGGAATTAATAAAGCAAAAGACCTCCTGGGAGACTGCAACAGCAGCTGTGTTCTTAATTGCTCACATGAAAGCAGATGGAAAGAGTTCCTATAAGGGACGTGTATCAGTCTGAGTCCAGTCAGGAGACAGAAACCACGACAGGAATTTCATCAGATAACTTAATAGAAGGGATTGTTAGCCAGGTATTAGGGAAGAGAAAGGCAAGCGGGGATACTTAGGTATCACAGAGGTAAGAATAATAGGAAACAGGCTGGGTGCGGTGGCTCACACCTGTAATCCCAGCACTTTGTGGGGTGGAGGTGGGCAGATCACTTGAGCCTAGGAGTTCAAGATCAGACTGGCCGGCAAGGTGAAACCCCATCTCTACTAGAAATACAAAATTTATCTGGGTCTGCTGGTGCCCATCTGTAATCCCAGCTACTTGGGAGGCTGAGGCAGGAGAATCGCTAGAACTCGAGAGGCGGAGGTTGCAGTGAGCCGAGATGACACCCCTGCACCCCAGCCAGAGCAACAGTGTGAGACTCTGTTGAAGAAGAAGAAGAAAAAGAAGAAGGAGGAGGAGGAGGAGGAAAAAGGAGGAAGGAGAGGAGGAAGAGGAAGGGGAGGAAGAAGGGGAAAAAGAAGAAGGAGGAAAAGGAGAAGGAGAAGAAGAAACAGCAATCACCCTTGAGGCTGGGTGAACAAAAGTCAGAGACCAAGATTTTTTTAGACTTAGGGGCTTGGAGCAGGGCCCTGCAGGGTGAGGACTCAGCCCTCTGGGCTAGGAAGGTCCCCCTTGGCTGGCCCCGATGCCTCATACTGAGAAGGGGATGCCAGCCAGTAGGTGCTGGTGTCTGAGTGGAACGAGGTGGTGAGGCTGATTCTGGAAATACTGAAAAAACTGGAAGCAACTGCTGCTGCCAGGATGAGGTGTTTTGATCATGGTCACTCTTAGGAACAGGAAACCAACAGCTCCCTTCCTCTAGTACCCCTCCTGGCAGAGCCAAACAGAGAGAGCCAGCTGCCCAAAGGAGCCTGGGCTGCAGGGTCCCAGTCCCAGCATCCCAAAGGATAAAACATAATCAGCACAGGATTTTAAAAGGTTATTTGACTACAGGTTAGAAAGTGGGAGGAGGAAATGGCCTGGGAGGGAGTTGGGCATTTGCCTAGGGGTCTCCAGCATTAACTTGAACTTGAATCTTTCCTTAGGTCAGGGAAGGGAACAACCATGGACAGCTGACTTGGTAACAGGGGCGATTACCGGGACTATTTTGTAGAGCATGCTGGAAGGAGGCAGAAAGAAACATGTTTATATGCTGCAGGGAAGATGACCCCATTGGTTACTTTTTAAGATTGCATACAATTTTATGGGCTTTGCAGAGAACTGTGCAAATTCCTGTGTCTGTCCCCTACCCTGCTAATGACTGCTATCTTGTAAGAGAACTCGGCAGATGTTTGATTATGCCTCACCCACCATTTGTGGCCCACATGACTTTCACGTGAACTGGTTTGTAAACTATAAAGCAGGATGCAAATCAGAAGTGGTATTTATTATTTGTATCTTTTCAGGCCATTGGCTGAGTTCCAGGTAGATGATGGGTTTCTGTCTTCAACAGAGAATTTCAGAGGAGATCAAGATTACAGAGAATAAACACCAGAACTTATAAATTTGTTTGTTGTTGTTTTGTTTTTTGATTTGTTTGAGATGGAGTCTTGCTCTGTCGCCCAGGCTGGAGTGCAGTGGTGTGATCTTGGCTCACTGCAACCTCCACCTCCCGGGTTCAAGTGATTCTCCAGCCTCAGCCTCCCGAGTAGCTGCAATTACAGGTGCCTGCCACCACGCCCAGCTAATTTTTGTATTTTTAGTAGAGACGGGGTTTCACTGTGTTGGCCAGCTTGTCTCGAACTCCTAACCTTGTGATCTGCCTGCCTTGGCCTCCCAAAGTACTGGGATGATTACAAGTGTGAGCCACTGCGCCCGGCCAGAACTTACAAAATTAACAGGATAGTTTTACACTCTTCGGATTCGTTGTTTACACATAATGGCCCTCCTGACTATTCTTTTGAATCTAGAATTTGAACCCAGATAAAATGGGTGAATATCTTAAAAGAGATCAGTAGTGCATGTATTGTTGCAGTTTTTAAATAGCTGTGAACTGATCTTGACCATATATGTATTTGAAAGTTTTATAATGGACGGTTTAAAAATTTATTTATTTTACTTTAAAAAAATTTTTTTTATTGTTTGAGATGGAGTTTCGCTCTTGTCACCCAGGCTGGAGTGCAGTGGCACCATCTCGGCTCACTGCAACCTCCACCTCCTGGGTTCAAGCGATAGTCCTGCCTCAGCCTCCCGAGTAGCTGGGATTACAGGCACGCGCCACTATGCCTGGCTAAGTTTTGTATTTTTAGTAGAGGTGGGGTTTTGCCATGTTGGCCGGGCTGGTCTTGAATTCCTGAACTCAGGTGATCTGCCTGCCTCAGCCTCCCAAAGTGCTGGGATTACAGATGTGAGCCATCATGCCCAGCCATATATTTATTTTAATTGAATAGAACTTATGATAGTGCTGGTACTGAGTATTGGACAAAAGCTCAGGCCACATCAGGCTTTCCTAGTGGATAATTCAAGGTGTTTCAGGGGCCAATCTGAATCTAGGTAAAGGGCATTGTCATATTGCGATGCTGTTATGTTCGTCTTTATTATACTTTCTCAATTTATTTTGTAGTTCTGATTGTGAATGTGGAAGGCTGATTTAATTCCTGTTATTGCCATGTGGCTTTAGTTTAATAGCTATCATAGGTGAAAATTTAATTAAATCAGTACCTGGATTTCATTTACAGATCCAGATACTGATTTAATTAAATCCTCACCTATGATAGCTATTAAATGTTATTTAATATTTATATACATATAACATCGGGTGTTATATATAATTTTACCACTCCCCAAACAGAGCTGGGAAACTGTTTTTCCAAATGTAGAGGATGCACACAGTTCTGAAATGCCTCTGGTGTGCTTCTAAATTTAAAGTAAAAGAAGGTCTGAGGAGAAGAGCTATCACCCAGGGTCAAGCAGATGACGTGAAACTCTTCGGCCTGGTTGACTGGCATTGCTCTTGGTTTTTCCAAGGCATAGCTCTGTCTTTTATCCTTCAGAACCATTTACTAAGCACTTCTGTGCATGTGGCACTATCCCAGGCTCTGAGCAGTCTTGGGAAACAACATAGCCACTGTTATTTATGTTAATACCCCATGATAAGTATGTGTACCTGTAATTAAGTAATAGACCCATAAACACTGTAGAGAGAAAAGGGGAACCGGAGTTTTTTGGGAGGGGGCTGGTGTCGGAGACTGCATGAAGGTGATTTTCCTTCTTTCTTTTATTTCTTCTCTCTCTCTCTTTCTCTCTTTCTTTGTTTTTGAGATAGAGTGTTGCTCTGTTGCCAGGCTGGAGTGCAGTGGCATGATCCAGCTTACTGCAACCTCCACCTCCCAGGGTTCAAGCGATTCTCCTGCCTCAGCCTCCCTTGTAGCTGGGATTAGAGGCACCCGCCACCACACCTGACTAACTTCGTATTTTTAGTAGAGACAGGATTTCACCATGTTAGCCAGGCTGGTCTCGAACTGCAGACCTCAGGTGATTCGCCCACCTCGGCCTCCCAAAGTGCTGGGATTACAGGTGTGAGCCACTGCGCCCAGCTGAAGGTGATTTTCAAAAGGATTTTAAATATAAAAGAGATCTCTTGCTCAAATAGGTGAGGTAGGAGGGATGCTACAGTGAGGAAAAAATGAAGGGAAGATTTAGCATTGTTGGGCCTTAGGAGAGGGGCATGGGTTGGCAAGTGGAAGGAAGAAGTGAGGGGACGCTGGATTATGTCTTGTCGTGCAGAGGAGTTTTGAAGCTGCAGGGAGACTGCTGACCCTCTTGGAAATAAGAGACTGTGTACACATATGGGTAATGGCTGGACCACATGTAAAAATGGAGCTCTGGCCCGCAACCTGCAGCAAGCTGCCCAGGAAACAGCCCCGTCTCCATAATAAACAGCCCAGGAAACCAGCCTGCTCTAAGTCAGACTTGGAGTCACACTGCTATCTCTAGAACAATCCAGGAAGCTAAACAGTAGCTTCTGTAATAAGAAGCCCCAAGACTTGATTAATAACTTACAGCCTCTTTAATTTTTTGAAATAGGGTTTTTTTTTTTTTGAGACAAGGTCTCCCTCTGTCACCCAGGCTGGAGTGCAGTGGTGCGATATCAGTTCACTGCAAACTCTGCCTCCCGGGTTCAAGCGATTCTCCTGCCTCAGCCTCCTGAATACAGGTGCCGCCACAGCCAGGCTAATTTTTGTATTTTTAGTAGAGACGGGGTTTCACCATATTGGTCAGGCTGGTCTCAAACACCTGACCTCAGGTGATCTGCCCACCTCAGCCTCCTAAGTGCTGGAATTACAGGCGTGAGCCACCGCGCCCGGCCTGAGATAGGGTCTTGCTCTGTCACCCAGGCTGGAGTGCAGTGGCACAATCTCGGCTCACTGCAGCCTACACCTCCCGGGTTAAAGCCATTCTTGTGCCTCAGCCTCCCGAGTAGCTGGAACTATAGGCATGCGCCACTGCGCCCAGCTATTTACATGTTTAGTAGAGATGGGGTTTCGTCATGTTGGCAAGGCTGGTTTTGAACTCCTGGCCTCAAATGATCTTCCCGCCTCGGCCTCCCAAAGTGCTGGGATTACAGGGCGTGAGCTACCGTGCCCAGCCTCTAATTTTTGTTCTTACTTTTAATTTAGGACCAACCAGAGAAAGCCAGATATGCCCCCACTAACTAATCCCTTAAGATGTTCCTCTTCTAGTTAGCCTGCCCTCATGCAGACAGCCTCCAATCAGGGCATACCTGAAACCTTCCCTTTTTCTCACTTTAAAGCTTTCCTGCTCCTTTGCCTGCCTTGAAGTCTCACCAAAACACAAGCGATGGTGGCTGGCTCCCTCGCTATGGCAAATTCTGAATAAACCGCTTTTAACTTTTCTCATTTAGTTGTCTTTGTTTATTTCCATAGGAATATTGCTGCTGGTGGTTCTCATTCATCTGCTCCATAGCTTCTCTCTTGCATTTCTGCTTCTACTTTGACAGGCACTGTTCCTTGCTCAATGTTTTGTCCAGAGAAATAGGGGAAAAGATTAACAGCAATGCGGATGGGTGTTTTCAGGATCACTAGGAAATGCTGTTGATTAAACGTTTACTTGTAGGTAGAGTGGAAAGACCCTGAGCTTTAACAGAACAGGAAATGGGAGACAATGCTGTTCTGATGTAGTCTGAAGAGCCTTTTCATTTTAAAGGATTGCTAAGAGGAGATTCAGCTCTTGTGCCAGTAATCAGCAGCTGACTTAATCTGTACTCAGTAGTATATCCCAGTCCCCTTTATAAAATTATTATCCTCAGAAGAGCTCCAAAGAGAGATATTGTTGTTCGACAGTTTCTCATGGTAGGGAACTGTCTATCAACTGCTTGGAAATTAATGACATATTCTAATGAATGGCCCCTCTGCAAACTGCTTCCGAGTTATGCTCATGCTACGCTCCATGTGCTAGGTTCTGTCCACCACCTGGAGTCCTATCCTCTTTTTGACATTTCTGTGACAGCCCTCAGCAGAAGTGATCTTAATTCTCTTGGTGAGAATTAAGAATTAATGCCTCTTAATTCTCATGGTGGTCATTATCACTCAGCATACCCTTGAATGCTGTCATCTGTGTTACTGTCCTCATTCATTCATTTGTTCAACAAATATTTATCGAATGTCTATGAAATTTCAAGTTTTGTTCCAGGCAGGGGATACAGTAGTGAACCAAACAGCAAAAATGTTTGTGCCATGGTAAAAAAGACAGACAACAAGCAAGATAAGTGTAGTGCACACACAGTATGTCAAATACCAGTACGCACTAGTGAGAAAGTGAGAAGCAGGAAAAATGCAGAACATTTACTGAAACTTCAGATAGGGTAAACAGAGAAGATCTCACTGAGAAGATAATTTCTAAAGGACCTGGGGAAGATGAGGGAGCGAGCCATGCAGGTGGCTGGAAAGCTCTTTCCTCCCCAAACAGGTGCAAAAACCTTGAGGTAAGGACATAGCTAGAGGATTAGAAGAATGGCAAGTGGAGCCTCGGTGCATGGGGAGGGAGGAGAATGAATGGGAGGGGGTGGTTGTCATGCAGAACCTTGTAGATTATAGTCAGGATTTTGGTTTTTATTCTGAATGAGATGGAAAGCCACTGGAGGATTTTGAGAAGTGGCATAAGCTGATTTGTTTTAAGATTCCTTCTGCTTGCGTTGTTGAGGATAGGCTGCAGAGGTGGGGAAGTGGTGCACAGTCTAACCCAGGTGAGAAAGGATGGTGGCTCAGGGGAATGGGAGAAGTGATCCAATTCTGGGTCTATGTTCATGACGGAGCCAATAGGATTTTCTGAGGGGTTGGAGGTAGGCTGAGAATAGAATCAAGGGTGATTCCAGGGTTCTGGATTGGAACAACGGCAAGAATAAAGCTGCTATTAACTGGAATGGAGAAGATGCAGAGGGAGCTGGTTGGGGAGTGGGGTTGGGGGTGGACTCTCAGGAGCTCAGCTTTAGCTATGTGAATCCTGAGGTCCTCATTAATTGCCCATGTGTGGATGCCAAGAAGGTGGCAGCTTTAGAGGGATAGGATGTTTTATGCCTCGTGAATCTTCCAGCCTGCTTTGTTGATTTCATGAATCAATCAATTAACCAATCAGTGAACAACAGTGAAGTTCTTTCTGAGTAGAGGTTGCGGGGGGAAATGATGAGATTTCTATCTCTAGACCGGGTTGAGAGAAACATTAGTTTATTTTTGAACAGCCATAAATGAGGTGATATTTCTGAAAATGGGTAGGTGAGGAGGAAGAAGGAACCAAGGGACAGACATCTTCTCTGTTCCAATGTTAGCATCTACGAAGTCTTAGATCACAAAATGTTTATTTTTATTGGTTTAAGAAGAGCCCATAACCTCTTCCTCATTCTCCTTTGAAGATGCCTTCAGGCTTCAGACTGTATGCTGCCATTGTTGCTGAAGGCATTATGATGATTATTTATGACAGTGCCCTGTTTTGGGCATTATGCTTATAATAGTAGGGGTAGGTTTATTAAGGTATATGAAGATACATGAAGACTCCAGAGATGAAATGCCTGTGTTTGAATCCTGCGTCTACTATTTATAAGTTGTCAGACTTTGGGAAAGTTACTTAACCTCCCTATGTTTCAGTTTTCTAATCTGTAAAATGGGAATAATATTGGTACCTATCTCATTGGGTCATTGTGAGAATTAAATTGTTAATTATTAAAGTGTTTAGAATTATCTGGCACATAGTGAATCCTATATGTGATAGCTATTGTTTTTATATCAAGCACTGTCAAATATATATCAGGTGTCATGATGAACATTAAACTTGGCATAATCCCTGGCCATGGACCTACTGAAGATTATTCGGATAGATCATCTCAAGAGGAACGAAGAAAATGAGTTTAGAACGCTCACTCCACTCTGAACTACTGCTGAGAAGTCCAGAAATTAACCAGAAATACCTTTAACCTCCAATACAAGGTCCAATTTGATTTCTACCTAGCACCTAAGGAGCAAAGCAAATTAACTGAGGGTCTCAGTGGGCCATAATTTCAATATTTGAGCAACTGCAACATGGAACATGAAACTACAACAGTGGGCAAGTTTCCTGGATGCCAAGCCATGAAGTGCTTGGACTCACAATTCCTAAGTGTGTTCTTGAAGGAAAACATGAAAAGCACATGTCATCCCAGGTCTGAGCTCTGGTAGGAGCACACAGATGAGGGTGAGTATGATGATGGGCTGGTAAAGTTCTTCCTGTCTTGTGCTATCAGATCAGGTGAAGGGAAGGTAGGGGAAGAAAGAGAGTGTGTGTCAGCGATATTAGGAGACAGGGATGTAGTTTCTTGTTCTATGTTGTTGTTACTTAAATATTAAAATTATGGCCTTCTGAGACTCTCAATTAGTTTGCTTTGCCACTTAGGTGCTAGATAGAAACCAAGACGATTTCTCTGAGATGGATTGACTCATTATTGCATGAATGAATGAAGCAAGCGATCAATCATGCAAACATGCACTGAGTGCTGATGATGTGTAAAGAAAGATGCCGTGGAGATATTTTTACCTAGCTGAGGAATAGTTCTCTCTCGTTATATGCTGATTCAAGGGAAAAAGTTACTTTTATAGGAGGGTCCCCAAAGAAACCAAGATATTTTAAGAGACTCATTAAGTTGGTGCAGGAAGTCTTACATGAAAAAAATATATATATTAAAAAATACTAATTAAGTAATTATGCCCAGATGAAATGCCTGGATTTGAATCCTGCTTCTGTAACTTACTTACTGTCCTATGTTTCCGTTTTCTAATTTATAAAATGGGAATAATATTGGTACCTATCTCATTGGGCCATTGTGATAATTAAATTGTTACTATATTAAAATGCTGATTCATTAAGTCATTATGTGTGCCAAGCACTGTGCTGGAAGCTGGGAATACAACAGAATAAGACCCAGACTCTGCCATGAGGGAGCTTACTGTCTACCACAGGGAGGGGAACGGGGAACTCCATCCAGACTAATGATAATCCAGAATGAGCACCTCACCCAGCACTGAGAGTTCAAGGATGTTTGCCCCGAGTCATAGAACAAGTAGGAGTTGCTAGATTTGGCACAGAGGGGAGGGGCAGAATTCTATGATCTAAACAAGCCCTCGAGGAAGCTCTGTCATTCCAGTGACCTCCTGAGATCAAACCCTGTTTCACACTGGTCAGCAGGGGCAGGTGCTATTACTCAAGAGAGCTTTGAGGTTAACCTTGTGCCATAGGCTGAGTTTGTGCTGGCCAGAGCTGTTCTTGGGAGAGTGGAATTTAATTGGTGCTTATTTGTGATGGCCTTATAAAGGATGACTCCTGGGCCTACTAAAGTGGAAACCAGTCTAACTCCTAAATGACTGGCAAACGCAGACCTGAATCACACCCCAGATTGCTTTGGCTAATGGAGGTGCCTGGCAAGTACAATGTGTTTGGGGCTTTTTTCCAGTATCAAATGGTGGATAAAATGGGACAGTTGCCTAGTGAAAATCAGGCCTAGATGCATGGGAACAGGAATAACTGTTTCTTGTGTCAACAAGAAGGCTTTTTGTGTGTGTGTGCGGAACTAAAGAAATGCAGCGCACTTACTGGTCTGGCCACACTTCAAAAATTCATTTTTTTCCCCCCTCCTCCGAGGAATATTTTGTTCCTGCTGGTGGTTAAAAGGTGGCAGCTTTCATATAGAAGTACAGCAGGAAGTATTTAAGTTAGATAAAAGGAAGGAGTATGTGACAGAATGATTGAGTGTAGGACTGGGTTCCCAGGGGGATTACAAAATCTGATTTTTATTCATGGACTTTCCTGCTAAATAACTGAAATAACAAGGGTGGTAAGACGTAAGCTTATATCACCATTTTTTAAAGGTCTGTGCTTTGGGATTCAGAGGAAGCGGGAGGGAGTGACTTGTGAACAAGAGGACCTGAGGTGACTTCAGAGGCTGAGCTGGCCTTGGGATTGAGGTCGGGCTTGGAAAGAAGAGTGGGAGGGTGGTGTGGAGCAAGGTGGAACAAAGGGAAGGCCAGAGCAGGTGGGGAGATGTAGAATGTGGCCCCTCTGAAGAGGGCTGTGGTGGGATAGTATTAGCAGGCTATGTCAGGGCTGGATTATGGAGAGCCTGGAAAGCTTGCCCAGAGAATTTAGATTTTACTCAACCAGCAACGAGATGCCATTCTTCCAGGCTTTTGAGCAGGAACAGGAAATGACAGAAACTCAGGCATCATGGGCTTTCAGCGACTGAAGGGGATTTATTGTCATGTGGTTCAGTGTTTCTCAAACTCTACTGGCATCAGAATCATTTGGAGGGGGAAGTCCTTGTGAAAATGCAGATTCTCATTTGTAAGTCCTGGGTGGGTGGGGCTGGGGATCTGCAGGTGAACAAAGCCACTGACGATCCTAATACCAGTGATCTGAGGCCCACACTGGGCAAAACACTGCTACCCGCTTCCGTGAGGCCCTGTCCAAGAGGCCCAGGGAAGCCTTTGAGAGACCCATGGAGTACCACTGAGAAAAGGAGTCAGCCCTAAAACAAGTTTAGGCCCAGAGAGCTGGAAGCTGACATTGGACAATGCCAGTTGAGTAGGAACTTCTGTGCCCCACACTTACGTTTTTTTTTTTTTAAGGCAAGGTCTTACTCTGTCGCCCAGGCTGGAGTGCAGTGGCGTGATCTCGGCTCACTGCAACCTCCACCTCCCTGGTTCAAGCAATTCTCCTGCCTCAGCCTCCCAACTAGTTGGGATTACAGGCACCTGCCACTGTGCCCGGCTAAGTTTTGTATTTTTAGTAGAGACGGCGTTTCACCATGTTGGCCAGGCTGGTCTTGAACTGCTGATCTCAGGTGATCCACCCGCCTCGGCCTCCCAAAGTGCTGGGATTACAGGCTTGAGCCACCGTGCCTGGCCCTGTGCCCCTTTTCCTTCCCTTCCCCACACTCCAATCTTGGAGGACCCCAGAGCCTCGAATGGTGGAAGGCCAAAGAAAGAAAGAAGTAGATCACACCTGGTGTGAATTTAACCAGCACATCGCTATTTTTTGACCAGCACACTGGCTTTTCGAGGAAAAAGCCCTGCCTAGTAGCATTTACCTGTTTCCACGGGGTAAATACTCCCAGTGTGGCCATCTATGGCTATCAATGTGATGTCACTGAACACGGAGTTAGGAAGAAAAGCCGACCATGAGCTCCTGTGAGGCAGTAGAAGCCTGCTCCAGCAAACCACCGCTTTGAGCTGGAAATCATGCCCAAGTGGGGCTGGGGCGAACTGTTTGAGAATGAGGACTGAGCCGTTAAACAGTGTATTGTGCTGGATTGTGTTGTATTACTTAAAGTGACCATAGGGCTCCCAGCATTTTGGGAGGCCAAAGTGGGCCTCTTGAGTCCGGGAGTTTGATATCAGCCTTGGCAACACGGTGGAACCCCGTCTCTACAAAAAGGACAGGAATTAGCTGGGCTTGGTGGTGAGTGCCACCAGCAGTCCCAGCTACTTGGGAGGCTGAGATGGGAGGATCACTTGAGCCTGGGAGGTCAAGGTTGCAGTAAGACAAGATTGAGCCACTGCACTCCAGCCTGGGCCACTGAGTGAGACCCTGTCTCAACATAAACAATAAAAATAAAGTGACCATAGGACTTTCTGCTACTGCTCGAGTTTTCATCCATTGGTAAAGAGAAAAAGGGAACAAATTTCAGTTTAGGGATCGTGAGAAACCAAAAGTAAATTCACATTTTGGTTACATCCTAAGGATGGTGCCCGTCCAATGAATGGGTTACTGTGAGAAATTAGATCCTGAAAACCAGTAAGATGTCTTTTTTAAAAAAGAATTCTCATCAAAGGGAAATATAAAACTGAAAAGTATTTATGAAATCTGAGCCCCTAAATTGAGAACCACAGATGTCAGGTATTCTGTAGTTGAAGGCGTTTGTTTTGGAGAGTTTCCTTTGGTGTTCCAAAGCAGATATCCTCAAAAGGAAAGCAGCTGTCTGATTAAGAAATTATGTACTCTGTTCAAAGATAGTACAGGAAGAACCAACTAAAATGTGGGTAAGACCTACTTCATAGGTACACTATGAGGATTAAATAAACACATTTGCATGTGTCTGATACACAGAGTAGGTTTGCTGTCAATGCTTCTGGTTTTTTTCAGAGCCACATTCCTCTTTTTCTTTTAGACAGCCTTACTTTGTCACCCAGGCTGGGGTGCAGTGGCATGATCTCAGCTCACTACAACCTCCACCTCCCCGGTTCAAGCGATTTTCCCTGCCTCCGCCTCCCCAGTAGCTGAGATTACAAGCGTACGCCACCATGCCTGGCTAATTTTTGTATTTTTAAGAGAGATGGGTTTTGCCATGTTGGCCAGGATGGTCTCGAATTCCTGACCTCAGATGTGAGTCACTCTCCTCAGCCTCCCAAGGTGTTGGAATAACAGGCGTGAGCCACCGCGCCGGCCCAAATTCACTTTTAATTATGTTGGGTTATGTTCATTCCCTGGTGGGGAGCTTCATCGTGGTAATGAGTGCAAGGCAGAACAGTTTCTATTTCCAGTTTTTTCCCGCCCCTCCTCTGTTGAGGATGAATGTCACAGACGAACCTTACCCTCAGAGGGAGAAGGAGGACCTTCTAAGTCCCTGGGCAGTTGGGGGAGTGAGGAGTGATCTTAGCTTTTAAATGGGCTTCAAAGTATCCTCTGCTAGTTGAACTCTTTGAAACTTCCACAGTTTGTCCCCAGACTTCCATTAACAGTGTTTCTGCTAATCAACACAACTTATCTGTAGCTTAAGCCACTGAGGACACCACAGCCACAGCTGCCCTCCGCCGGCTATCCCCAATGGCTGGCTGACTGCATTTCCCTAACTCAAACAGTAGACTGCTAAGGCATCAACCGCTCCCTTGAAATGCTTCAAATCGAAAAGGGCCTTGGAAACCACTAGGAGTTTCCATCTATCATGAACGCCTGCAGTAAGAGACTTTCTCCACTTTTCTAAGCTACATTTACAGACCGCCACTGGCTGCTTTCGGTGACACAAATCCTGCCTTTAGCCGTTGGGTCATCAGAACCTGGAATGTTCCAGGCTTCCGGGCAGTCCTCGTTCCTGTTTTTTCAGAGGAAAAAGATCCACTTTCAGGGACGGGGTGGTGCCTGTGGCCAGCCTGGACCAGCGCTGAGGGGAGGGACAGATTCAGGCAAGGCATTGCGCGTCTGTGGGACACACCCTGTCGGGGGACACTGGCCAGTGCAGCGTGGCCTCCACTGCGCGGTGTTACATCGCCCCGCAGTCCTCACTTCTTTACCAGCCTCTAACGTTCAAACCCCAGTTCTTTCGGGCTTTGCAGGAGCTCTTGCGAGGAATTGTGAACAATGACTCATCCAATCTAGTGTCTACATTGGTGTCGACATGGTACCTAGTACCAGGAGACTGGATGAGATCACCAAAGACGCGAGTATAGATTGAAGAAAGATTCAAAGGCCCCTGCAAGGAGAGAATACGAACCGGAGCAGTTTAAACAGCTGTAGACTCCGCGCAGGCTTAGGAGGAGGTTTGACGCGTAGCTACGGATGAACGTGATGGAGCAGGCGGAAGCCGACCGAGAAGACTCAATTTGTCTAGATTTGGCAGGCTTCTTGTCGTTTCCCACATGGTCTAGCGGTTAGGATTCCTGGTTTTCACCCAGGCGGCCCGGGTTCGACTCCCGGTGTGGGAACGCCAGAGTTTCAGAACGTGTGTTTAGTCAATTTAGATTCTCATTATTGCGGAGAAGGCAAGTTTTTAGCCAAAACTATAAATCCATTTCAAAGCACACGGGACGCATCGTGGTTGAAAGGAACCAAGGACCTCTCCCTGGTGCGGGTGTGAAGGTCAAACCTCCTCAGACCCCAGCCACCTGCAGCAGGTGGCGGAAGGGACATAGCTGACAACAGCGTGAAGTCAGTTTTTGAAATGAGAGATTAGGGCTGAGGTGAAGGAAAGCCGGGGAACCAAGCGGTCGCATGCCGAAATACACCCGCTGTGTTTTCTCCAGTATTTTCTCCTTGTACTGTGGAGATGAGCAAATGACCAAAAGAGTGCTATTTTTTGAAAGAAAAAGGAAAGATGCAATTTTAGAACATTATAGGGTTTTTTGTTGTTGTTAGAGAGCAGGATGCCGGGAGAGGGAGGGAAGCATTACAGGGCTTTTAAGTTACCTAAAGTCATTCTAGGACAGCAAGATTTCTAGAAAATGCATATTATTAAAGACAGAGTAGTTCAACGAACAATCTATTGTGTTTGGGATGCAGAGAGCTAACTAAACCAGTTTGGAAGGTGGGAAAGAAAATTAGGTTATAACAAATACTGAGGCTCCAGTCGATGGCAAAACACAAAACAAAACAAAACCAACACATTTTCCTCTTAATACATTTATTTGACACATTGTGTTTTTAAAAAACTTTAAGAATTTGTGACATGCTAGATTAGAATTAGAAGTGTTAGTATTGACGTGTGACAGTTTCCAATTGTCATGCAAATAAATGCATCCCTTTGTTATTAGATGAGATGTTATTACCTAAAATGAAGACTATATTTAAAGACTAAAATAAAGACTAAAACCTTTTTTTTTTTTTTAAGAAGGAGTCTTGCTCTGTCGCCCAGGCTGGAGTGCAGTGGCGCGATCCTGGCTCACTGCAAGCTCTGCCTCCCGGGTTCACGCCATTCTCCTGCCTCAGCCTCCGGAGTAGCTGGGACTACGGGCGCCCACTACCAAGTCTGGCTAATTTTTTGAATTTTTTAGTAGAGATGGGATTTCACCGTGTTAGCCAGGATGGTCTCGATCTCCTGACCTCGTGATCTGCCCGCCTGGCCTCCCAAAGTGCTGGGATTACAGGCGTGAGCCACTGCACCCAGCCCACTATAATCTTATCTAATAATAAAATTATTTTATTTTTATTATTTATTTAGGCTTCCAAAAGTGCTGGGATTGCAGGCTTGAGCCACCACACCTGGCCTATTTTTATTTTTTGATTATTATTTTAGATTATTTTACTCTGATGATATTACAGAGTGCTTAATCAGGGATGATTTAAGTTTTTCTTAGGGTTTAGGTAAACAAGAAGGGGTTAGGCAGCTCTCACAGCTCCTGAGTCTAAGGGGCAAGGCCAGGGAGGGTAGCTGATGCCGGGGGCTGCCAGGCAGAAGCTGTGTGTTTGTTTTAAACTTGTTTTCAGGCCACGTGCCGGGACTCATGGCTATAATCCCAACACTTTGTGAGGCCGAGGTGGGCGTATCGTTTGAGCGGGAATTGGAGACCAAGACCAGCCTGCACAGCATAAGGAGACACAGTCTCAAAAAAAAAAAAAAAAAGTAATAATTAGCCGGGCAGTGGTGCCTGCCTGTGGTCCCAGTTGCTCAGGAGGCTGAGGTGGGAGGATCGCTTGAGCCCAGGAGTTCAAGGCTACAGTGAGCTATGATTGCTGCTGCACTCTATTCTGGGCTAGTGAGATCCTGTCTCCAAAAAGCAAGACAAAACTGCTTTCAGATGGCAGGTGAATTCCATTTATATGAAGGCTGTCATGTCTACTCATCCTATTAATCATTCATTTTCATAAAATAGAGTTTTGACCTCATGGATTTGACAGAAGCTTTCTTGAGATGCCTGTCATATTTAGTGGACTCAGAGCTTAGTAGATATTTCTGAAGACAGGTACTTAATGATATGAAAAGGTTTAACTTTGTGGGGAGATGGTTACTTAAGTTATATTTGGCATTTTTATAGCTTTGTATTTTTGTAAAATCTTTTGCCATAACTTCCGTTCATCATCCTCATAGTCAGTCTTTAGATTCATAGACTATTTAAGCTGGAAAGGCCCTTAGCAGTCGTTTAACTGAGACCCTCGTTTTACCCGTGAAACATCTATTCTGAGATTTTATTTCTTTGATTCACTAGTATTGGACTTTAGATTGTATCCACAAAAGATTGAATTCCTGCATAGTGCTCTAGCCAGACACCACTCCCTCCAAATCCGGGCTTCAAGGAGGGGGGCTTAGGGGGAACTGAGTGCAGAGAAGATTCATTTAATTTTTTTTTTTTTGAGACAAAGTCTTGCTCTGTCGCCCAGACTGGAGTGCAGTGGCGTGATCTCAGCTCACTGCAGTCTCTGCCTCCTGGGTTTGAGCGATTCTCAGGTCTCAGCCTCCTGAGTAGCTGGGATTTTAGGTGTGCACCACCGCGCCCGGCTAATTTTTATGTTTTTAATAGAGATGGGATTTCACCGTGTTGGCCAGGCTGATCTTGAATTCCTGACCTCAAGTGATCCGCCTGCCTCAGCCTCCCAAAGTGCTGGGGTTACAGATGTGAGCCACCGTGCCTGGCCAAAAAATATTCTCTTGTATTTTTGTCAGGATTCACAGTATAGCTACATAAACACAGTAGCAATTTTTCTACTTGAAGTTTTTTTTAAAAAAAAATTCATCATATATAGTCATTTCTAGAAAGTGATGAGCTTAACCTGTTTGGGGTATTTGAACTAACCATGTGTTCCTGTATGCTTTCATTTTTGCATATAGTCATCAACTCTGAGGGATTCCGCATGAAAATTGCCTTGTGCCTCTCAACAAATGTGTTTATAGTCATGCAGATTCATATGTATGTTACCTCAGAGTATATCTGATGCTGCATGCAAAAATATCCTAAATAATTACAACATTAACACTTCATACACTAATATGACAGCAAATATGAATTTTAACTCACCCACACTGTAAAGCTGAATAACTTGGAAAAACACTGACTACTTGGAAAATCACTGGAACAAATAATCAAAAAATCAATTTGCAAACTTCTAGAAGACCACAGGGCACTGGGTAATCATCCCACATTACTTTGTGAAAAACAAAGCTTATCCGATGAATCTAATTTCCTTTTGTCACAGAGTGACAGCCACGGTAGATGAGGGAGCAGTCAACATAATCTATCCTGATTTAAGAAAGCTTGAGATTTTGCACCTTGTTGTGTACTCATTAAGAAAATGTAGGTAAGGCTGGCACGGTGGCTCATGTCTGTAATCCTAGCACTTTGGGAGGCTGAGGTGGGCAGATAGCTTGAACTCAAGAGTTCCAGGCCAGCTTGGGCAACAAAGTGAGACACCCTCCCAACTCCTACACCATCTTCTCCCCCTCCCTGCCTCCCGTCTCTACAAAAAACACAAATCTCTTCCTCCCGCCCCTTGTCTCTACGAAAAACACAAAATATAGCTGGGTGTGGTGGTGCACACCTGTAGTCCCAGCTACTCAGGAGGCTGAGATGGGAGAATGGCTTCAGCCTGGAAGGCAGAGGTTGTAGTGAGCCAAAATCGCACTGCTGCACTCCAGCCTGGGTGACACAGCCAGACTCTGTTTCAAAAAAAAAAAAAAAGAAAGAAAGAAAGACAAAAAAAGAAAGAAAGAAA
>NC_045455.1:72121096-72147016 GCF_002776525.5 Piliocolobus tephrosceles
AAAGAAAGAAAGAAAGAAAAAGAAAGAAAGAAAGAAAGAAAGAAAGAAAGAAAGAAAGAAAGAAAGAAAGAAAGAAAGAAAGAAAGAAAGAAAGAAAGAAAGAAAAAGAAAATGTAGGTAAGACTATTCCTCTTCGATAGGGATACACTCAGACTGAAGTTGGGGGCTCAGCTTTATGCAAATAAGCAACTTAAACACAGTATGTGCAAAAGTGACCTCTTTCTCCTTCCCAAGTCCTTTTCTACTTGAGTTACTTATTTTTTAAAGTGTCATCCAGGTTCTTCTTGTTTGAGTTACTTAATATCTCTGTTCCTCAGTTGCCTAGAATCTAACATGGGGATAAGAATGGGACCTACTTCATAGGGTTGTGAAGATTAAATGACATAATGCACATAAAAGGCTTAGCCCAGTTGAAGGCCATCACCATCATCATCATCATTGTCATCATCGGCATGTTTAGTCCCTCTTTCTCCTCCACTCTCACCACATCTAATTAAAGCTTATTTTATTTTACTATTTATTTATTTTATTGTTTTATTAAATCTTATGTCTACCTCTTCAGTGGCACTTACATATATTCTTATCTACTTCCCTGGCCACTCTGCTGGTTTAAATCGTCTGGTTCTCTGGACTATTGTGATAGCCACCACACTGGTTTCCCTGACCCCATCTTGCCCATCTTCTCTATCTTGCATTCTCCTGTCCATTACAATGCAGAGCTGAGCATGCTGCTTCCCTGCCCTAAACCTGAAGAGTTTGTCTTGCTGACTGCTCCCAATCTGCCTTTGCAGCCTAATTCCTACCTCTTCCCTCCATGTATCCTAGATTCCTGTTAATTTCACACTGTTTCCTGTATCTGGCCTTTACTCAATTTTTCTTCTACTTGAGACACTCTTATGCCCTTTCTCTAAATATCTACATCTTATCCATACTTTAAGGCTCAACTTGAACATCACATGGTTCCTATAGCTTCCCTTACCTCTCCTGAGGATGCTGGTTGCTTCTGATTCCCCTGGCATCTTGTGTACTTCTCTTCCTGTACTTATTCCTTTCTGAAGTTAGGTCCTAGCTTAGGCGTCATTTCCGCCCTGACTGTGGGTGAGATGCTTTCTCTGCACATTTCCCTCTCATTGCGTTTACCACACTTGTTGTGGCCCTGCTAGATTGTACTCTCCAAGGCCAGTGCCGTGCACACAGTGAACACTTAATAAGCATGGTTGAAGGATGTGTGAGCAGGACAAGGACTTTATTGATTGGAGTACGTTAAGTTTCAAGTTACGGAAAGCCATTGGAACTCCACTAGGGGAGGATCGTTGGCTAATGTAACCAAACTGTGGGAAGTAGAATGGGATGGCTGGCCTTGGGGACAACCAGAATCAGTGTTTCCTCTCTGTGTCTCTCTGTGTGTCAGATTTATTTTTAGCTATCATGGACCGACTGCTTCCACATGGCAAGAGATCTGGGCACCCTGGCTCAGTACTCATTCATTCCTCCCAGCTTCCCCACCCAAGAAGGAAGGTCTTTCTTAGTTTCTGTTGGAAAGTGCTGGGGGAATGTGACCTCGCCTAGACCCTGGGCCCTGCCTGGGGTTGATGAACGTGGGGTATTTTGATTGGCAGCTATCATTAGAACCACAAGGTAGAGAGGAAGGAGGAACTGGTATTAAAGTTAAGCCAGAAAAATTAAATAATGGTGGTTTAACATAAAGAGTGGCGATTTAACATATTTACAAGGTTGCACAACCTTGTAAATATACTAAAAATCCCTGAATTGTAAAAGACTGAATTGTATGGAATCTGAATTATATCTCAATTAAGAAAAAACTAAGGCAGAGATGAAATCTTGCTGGCAAAAATAAGCATTTCTATATTCTTTATATTTGGGCTATTCATGTATTCAGCAAACATTTATAGTGTGTCTAGTATGTGCTGGCAGTTATCTAGATTTATGTTGTGTGGGAAATAGCACACACACAAACACACAAAAAGGGTAAGAAGGTTGGATTTCATTCTAAATGTGATGGGAAAGCTCTGGGGGTTTAGGTGTGGAGAGAGGTCCACCCCCTGGACGAGACTCCCTGGACTCGAGGGCCTTCTGGCTGGTGCTTTGCTGTGGTCAGCACAAACCACACCTTGGAAGGAAGATGAGACTGTTTTAAGAGGTCTCTTGAGACGGATTCCAGAACCCTCATTTTCAGAATTTGGCAAACTTGTCCAAAAATAAAGTTTTCCTTGTGGACTAACCCAGATCACATTATGCTTTGCTTTAAGGCTATTTGCCCAGAGTCAGCAAAACTGCAAAATTTGAGGGCACTGTTTCAAGACTGCCCTCACTTCTAACACCAACTGCAAGTTTGGGGGGGTTCCCAATACCACCCTCAGGTTTGATGATGTTCTAGCGGGATTCCAATAAAGCAGTGGAAGCTGCAATATTCGCGGTTATGGTTTATTACAGGGAAAGGACAGAGACTGAAATCAGCCAAAGGAAGGGACAGAGTCTGGGAGGGTTCTAACTGCAAAACTTCTGTTGCCCTCTTTCCCTGTGGAGTGTGTGGACCCTCCTGATACTGATGTGTGACCAGATGCATGCAGTATTGACAACCATGGAAGCTCACCTGAACTTTGTTATCCAGAGTTTTTATTGGGGCTTTATTATGTATGCATGATTGACCAACTGTCCATGTGATTGAACTCAGTCTCCAACTTGTCTAATACCATGTGACACAAAGCCCCCACTCTAAGGCACATGGATGGTCTTTCTAGCATGACCGCCTCCCACCCTAAGACTACTGAGTATGGCCAGCCCCGCCCCACAATCTGAAGTGATCAGCCCCTACCCTAAACAAAGATACTCCTATGAAGAATGATAGAGATTTCATCCCAGAAGCTGAAGGCAAAGGCCAGACCTCTCTTTGGGCAAAGCCAAATTCTCTCTTTTTTTTTTTCTTTTTTTGAGATGGGATCTCGCTCTGTCACCCAGGCTGGAGTGGCGTGATCTTGGCTTACTGCAACCTCTACCTCCTGGGTTCAAGCGATTCTCCTGCCTCAGCCTCCTAAGTAGCTAGGATTACGGGCATGCACCACCATACCTGGCTAATTTTTGTATTTTTAGTAGAGATGAGGCTTCACCATGTTGGCTAGGCTGGTCTTGAACTCCTGATCTCAGGTGATCTGCCCGTCTCAGTCTCTCAGAGTGCTGGGACTATAGGTGTACACCACGACGCCTGGCCTAGCACTCATTATTTCTTCCAGTTTTCTTTTCAATACAGATGAAGGAGGAAGGATTGTCTGTTGCCACAAACTGTTTGCAAAAAGATAGGTCAGTGTTCAGAGCAGCAGCTCAAGGGAAACCTGGAACATGCAGGCTCTGACCTGTCTCCATCTCTTCTTCAGACTTTCCAAGGGGAAGTTCCCAAGAGAGGGGTGAGGAGGGGCTGGGAGGAGCAGCAAGTTTTATGGGAGGCCTGCCCTGTGTGCCCTGAATTTTAAAATGGAAACAGTAGATCCTTGGGGTGGATCTGATGCTGGGGATTTCTGCCTCATCAAAACTGCAGGTTAGTTGGGGGGATGACGCCCACATTAGGATTTCCACTGGAAGCTTCAAAGCTTGCAGAATTGGAATGCTGCTCTGTGCAGCAAAGGGGAGCCTGTCAGGACTTTGCCTGGATGTTGCAGCACTTAACAGTGGACCTGGGGAGCTTACCTTGCTGTTGTCAGGGAAGCCCCTAGTGGGTTTTGGCTCTGTTGGCTGAACACCTGCAGCCCGTGCAGTTGCATCACCTTCCACCTGACTCTCTCATGCATAAGCTTAGCGAGTCTAAGCATTGACCTCACCATTTCTTTCTTGCCCCTGGGTGCCTCTCCATCCAGTGCTGTTTTCCACTGTAAGCGCTCATACAGGGGGATTCTGTTCAGTGTGTTCATTGAGTCTAAGGTAGGAACAGTAAACTTGACGGTTATCAGAACTTGGAGTAATTTTCCATAACCTGTGCTCGTTAATGTCCTGATTGGGGTTAACTGGTTCAGGGGAGGCGGAGAGAGAACGAAACACTAAGAGAAGTGAAGGAGGAATAATCAGAATTTGGCAACAGCTTGGTGGTGGGGCGTGAAGGGATGATTTGTTGACAACCCCAAGATGATAAGCATCCCCAGAGAGACAGAGAAGTGGGGCAGAGAGAATGAGATTTGTCTCCTCTGACAAATTTGAGGCACTGCTGGGATATCTAAATGGAGCAACCTAAGAGCGCAGGAAACACAGGCTGGAACACCTTTGAAAGCAGACACCTCTGGGGGCAACTGTAATTTCCAGGCAAATAGAAGGCTTAGGGGTTTTCTAACTGAGCAGTGCCTGGCTGTTGCAATCACGGAGTGGTGGAGAAAGGAGGGAGACTGAGTGTGTGCACCAGCAGGTGAGACAGGTTCTGTCGTGTATCTGGCCTGCCGTGACAGAGACAAACTTTGGCATAGAATCCTCTAGACCTGCCATGGCAGACATCTTGAGAGTAGCAAACGGCTCAAAGGACCTGCCTGCCCATCGCAGTCAGCGTAGATTTGATATTTATTATGATCGTTTTCCGGCAGATGGAGTAAAGTGCTTTGAGGAAGATGTGACTTTTTCTAATGTGTGCAAAGTTACAGTATGAGCTAACAGGGGCTCTGGGGTGCTTGTTAGTTCATTTTTCACAAGTTTTGGTCAATAAAACCTGCAAATTTTCCAGTCCCTTCTGATCTTGCTACATTATTTGAGGAATCAAAGAACCTGACTCCCCAAAGACCCTGTAATAATTTTGTAAGTGGGGTGCTTTAATGTTGGCATTTAGCATCTCGCAGGCTCTGTGTGTGACTATGGGATACACTGGGAAGGTGAATTGGTACACATTTCATGGAAAGTTGCTTAGCATGTAATACATAGTAAGAGCCATATGTATGCCTTTCCTTTCACTTGGTAATTCTACTTCCAGAAATCTACATCTTTGATACATTAAGTATCAAAGAAGAGCAAAGATACAGATTATGAACAACGATGTTTTTCCTTACAGCATCACTTGCAATGATGGCAGAGAAGGGACAAGATTCCAAGCCAGCTATGCTGCACCACTTCCTCCCCTCCCCCAGGGCAAGGCGGGTGGTCCCTCTTCTCACCCTGAAACAAAACCTAGATGCCCTGGGCCTCGCACAGGAAATGCTATTTTGGTTATAGGCGACATTTTTTAGTAAACCAAAAGTGTCAACCATTCACAAAATGCTCTTCTCTAGCATTTGAAGACTTTTAAGCACACAACCTAGATCCCGTTCATCTTTTTCCTCTGGGTAACTTCCCTCTTGTCAGAGTGCTCTTTTCCTTATTCTCTTGCAAATGAAAATTGAAGATTTTTTTAAAATTTTGTTATTTATTTATTTATTTATTTAAACTTAAATTCTTGTAAGGTGGACTTTTGGTCTGCTATTTCTTAGCTCGGTGTGGAAGGCCCTGGGGAGATTTATCAGAATGAATTTCTATATCGATAATTACAATAATTTGAGCTCTTATTTAAGGGTTAGCAGAAACAACTGGTACTTTCACAAGCTGGAAAGAGGCCAGTGGCAGATGTGACAAATACAATAATAAAAAGGGAAAATAAAATTCACTTCCGGCCGGGCGCGGTGGCTCAAGCCTGTAATCCCAGCACTTTGGGATGCCGAGACGGGCGAATCACGAGGTCAGGAGATCGAGACCATCCTGGCTCACACGGTGAAACCCCGTCTCTACTAAAAAAAAAAAAATACAAAAAACTAGCCAGGCGACCTGGCGGTCGCCTGTAGTCCCAGGTACTCGGGAGGCTGAGGCAGGAGAATGGCGTGAACCCGGGAGGCGGAGCTTGCAGTGAGCTGAGATCCGGCCACTGCACCCCAGCCTGGGCGACAGAACAAGACTCCGTCTCAAAAAAAAAAAAAAAAAATTCACTTCCTATGAGGCTCAGCAATAATAAAAACAGAATGAAAAGCTTGGATATTTAGAGACAGTTTCTGTCTCTCACATATATATGTATGTGTGTGTATAGTGTGTATGTGTGTGTGTGTGTGTGTATATATGGGTTTCTTCTCCAGAATGGTTGTCTGTCACATATATATGTGTGTATTCGTATATGTGTATAAATATATATATATATAAAACCATTCTGCTTGTAAGCAAGTTAGACCCTAAGCGTTCATGAATGCCTAGTTTCCTGTTACTCTTGTCCTCATGTTGTGTCCCCCATAGAGCAAACAGACCTCCAAGAAAGGAAGATACCGTGAATAAGACCACAGCTCTAGGCCAGGTGTGGTGGCTCACACCTGTAATCCCAGGACATTGGAAGGCCCGAGGCAGATGGATCGCTTGAGGTCAGGAGTTCGAGACCAGCCTGGCCAACATGGTGAAACCCTGTCTCTACTAAAAATACAGAAATTAGCTGGGCATGGTGGCAGGCCCCTTAATCTCAGCTACTCGGGTGGCTGAGGCAGGAGAATCGCTTGAACCCGGGAGGCGGAGGTTGCAGTGAGCCGACACTACGCCACTGCACTCCAGCCTGAGCGACAGAGCGAGACTCTGTCTCAAACAAACAAAAACTACAGGTCTTGTCTCAAGTAAATTATTGTTAAATTTTAAGAGTTCTGCAACTTCTTGTGGGCCTATTACTATTTCAAAACAAAGTTTTAAAAAGTTTAGTGAGAAGAATAAACATAAGGAACCTATGGATTATGTGGGTTCAATACGCTGTCTACCACAACAGTCTGCCAGCGGACCTAAGTGCATGACACAAAGGTAAATGTAGGTCACTGCTGAGTGAGGGTGATAGGCTTAGGAGTCGGGGTAGAGAGGAGTCAGAGGGCTTGGAAGAGAATACCTATGCTTCCACTGCCCCATCAGCACGTAGACGAAGCAGCTGCTGTATTCTGTTGGTTCGTCAGTTTTAAGTAACCAGGTGTAGATGCGAGTCCCTGGCATTGCAGTTCTCTGTTCCTTTCCTCACTACCAATTGCTTCCTTGTTCCACCCAAAGTTGAGTTGGGTGAAACAAGTTCCACAACCCTTGGAGATGTTCTGAGGGATCAACCGTGCAAGATTCTTTTTGAAGTTCGTGTCGCAGATTCATTCTCCAGCTTCTGCTTGATCCATAAGCCCCTGGCAAGCAAAACGAACTCAATGACCGGACACCAAGCAAAGAGCCTGATACCGGGGCATCGTTACTTCCCCCGTTCTAGCAGCCCTGACGCTCCTGCTAAACCCAACCTTCTCTGGCGAGTTTTCCAACTAGTCCAAATTATAAAAAAGCCAGCAGATCTGGGCAGAGAAACTTGGCTACTTTCACCAGCCTTTTTGAGCCCAAAAGCTGGCTCCTCATTGTAAGTGGTTGCCCAGCACACGGCTCTGAAAGGAAACCTTCACAAATCCTTTTCACTTGGCCTTGTAACTGGAGCTCACGCTCCCTTTCTGGCAAGGACACCGTGGAAAATTCCCTATGCATAGAGAGCTGGCTCCAATTCCCGGCAATTCTACGAAGTTCTCTGTAATGGTAAAAATTGGAGCAGCTTAAACATCTCCAAAGTATGGAGATCTAAAAGAGTACCTCAGGCACTGATGACGAGAAACAGGGTCCTGCTTTTCAGCATGGAGCTTTTAGAAGTCGGAATACGTCTGCCATCAAAGGTTGTCACAGTGACGGATTCACCCTGGAGAGTACTGCACATTAGCAGGCACCTAATATTTGGAATTTCCTGGCAGAGCTGTCCCAGCCCATGTTACCTTTCTTTAGGTTACCTTTCTTATTTTCTGTAACCATACGCAGACAGCTACAAGTTTGCAGAGAAATAAACTGGTGGGGAGGAGAGAGATTTAGTTAGCAGCGTCAGCCTTGATGCATGACTTGGGATGACTCTGCCAATGTGTGACCTTGGGGGAAGTTCCGTATTTTGTTCAAATCCCGGTGTCATCTATAGAAAGCAATAGAACATACAACGCCTGCCTGATGAGGTTAATGGGATGATGGCTAAATAAGCTAATGTGTGTGTGTGCGCGCATGCCGCCCAGTCGGCACACCTGTTTTCCTACCCCTCCTCCCTCCTTCTCCTGCTGCTATTCCTCTTCTTTTCTCAAACTGTGATTTTCAAAATGTTTTAACTGCTGAAACTTTTAAAAAATTCAATCAAATATGCATGTAGAATCACACATAGAAAACAGATAAAAACTCAAGCTGCTGCAAATGAAGCACTGATTCCATTCCTTATTCCTCCCCTTAGCGGTGGCTTCCACAATTCACGAGCCATAGGAATGGCTTTTCTTATTGCCTGGGAGTCCCTGCAGGGCACATGGGATTGGATCACAGGCCCCTGGCTGCTCCCCATCTTCCGTGGCCCCTGCCTCCCAGACCTGGGCACCTGAAACCTTCCTGTGGAGGGCTCTGGTGTTTGGGGTTTAAATAAAAGCCCTCTGAACTTGAGTTCTTTCCATTCCAAGTGTTTTCTCTGATGAACTCATTTTCCAGAGGAATGGCTGGGCTGCCTGAGAGCTCTTCCCAAGCCTGAGACTTCTTTGTTCTTGTTTAGCAGTTTGAGGAGAGTTGTATCAGTTCTTGTTTTGCATCCGTGTGTCAGGAAGCTGGCGGGCACTTGGTGTGCACAACCCTTTACTTAGGCTTATATGTTTACCAGGCTTTTATTGGCACATGGAAAAGAGTGATGAAATGAGGTATGCTGGTGCACGAAGGGATCAAAGGTCAAGTCACAAAACACGTGAATGTGAACTTGAACTTGCTACCTGTGCCTCTCGAGGTCTGAAGGCCTGTCTCTGGAGCATGGGCTTGGCGTGAGGCTGTTCCTGCAGGGCCGGCCTCAGAAGGCAGCCACCCAAAGCTAGAATTAGGCAGAGAAACCCCTAGAATTGTAAGGGCTCCAGCACTTCCCCACATAACTCGTCCCTATCCAGCCTCCCTCTCATTTTGGCCTACTGTTTCTTGCAGGACCATCCAGAGCCTTGATAGAAGGGGCATATCCCTTACCCCCAGGGAGGAGGCCAGGGCTGGGAAAAGGGCTTCTCTCCCTTTCCGTGGCTCTGATTATAGATGCTGGACTTGGAAGATGAGGACAGGCTGGAGTCCTGCCCTGAGCTGGGAGTCGGAGTGTACAGTAGTGCTTTCAAGATCTTAGTCATCAGTAAACAGAGCTATTATGCGCTGAGTCTGGATGTGTTCTTTCTTCTGCTGTGTGGCCTGTGGTTGCCATGGATATGGCTTTGTCTTTGGAGGCCCATAACCAAGGAGGATTTAAGTAAATCCTGATGGGTCAATATTTCCGTAAAACAAAACAAAACAAAACAAAAAAGAAGAAAAGTGGCCACTTTCTTAGATAACTCCAAGAAAATCCTCAAACAGTTCCGAAATCAACAAAACCTTCAGGCTTTAGTTACCAGAACCTAAAGGGACACACGTTTTAAAAAAGTACTCAGAATTCAAAAAGATGAGGTCTATTGATGGCTCTGATTGCAGCAAGTAAAAATGATGGCATTTCCCCATTGAGTGTTTTGGACCATATAAAGTTACTTTTTTTCCCAGCCAGTGCTTATTTTTCAGAATGCTTCTCGATTTGCCATTTGTAAGATGTGTCATATTCCAGCATATAAATGAACCTGTGTTTCAAGCAAACAGTTGTTGTTTCTGTCTGACACAGGGGATTCGGGGACATTTGGTAATGAGTATGGAAGATGGGTAGATTGAATTAAGGAGGCTAAAAAAAGTAAAGAAAGAAGAAAGACTCATTCCTGCATAGTAACCAAACAGCTCTGCATCTTTGTTTGAAAACACAGGCATACCCTCTGTGATTCCTCATAAGCCACTCTAAAGAGAGGTGCTTGGTAAAGCAAAGGTCCGAGGCTGAGAGCTGGGGTACAGCCACCACTCTGCCATGCTTGGGCTTTTTCTCAAGGATCATATGCGTTTTACTGGGATGCTCTTTGGTTATGTTTCTCTGTGTTTCCAGAAACCACGCTGCCCAGGCCAGGAAGAAAGCGATTGGATTCTAGGATGAGAACCCCAGCCGAAGTGTGCTGGGTTAGGGTTAGGGTTAGGGCTTGTTTGCCCTCAGCTTGGAAGGAGCTGCTTCCATAGTATCTTTGCCAGCATCATGAAGTTCCCCCTTCCCTGCCCCTTAACACCCCAGTATTTAATCATCCACCTTGCTTCCTTCCCCAGTCACTGTCGCTGGCTACAAGGCACCTCCAATGAAGGAGTTGCATCTGAGCTGCAATTATCCAGCAACCTCTTTAAGTGAAGTGGAGAAAAGTGATGTTAGTTTCCTTTCTGTATGCTTGAGTTTTCCCATGTTTGTACTTAAACACCGGCTTGATCCACAGCTTCTGCTTCCCTGCCTGCCTCAGGACTTCTCCCCAGTCCCCTCCTATGATGTCACCTGGCAACTGCTGAAGCTTCCCAAGCGGAGGATTACGACATTCTTGCTCTGACTCCAAGAGCTTCAATGCAAAGGCCTCTGTGGTTGTTAGGAACAGAGAGGGCAGTAATGCGGCTGGCCAGTTGCCACGAGGGTCAGTGGTGGCCAGCCTGGATAAAGAAAGGAAGCTTGTGCTTGAGCTGCCTCTGGTACATCCTGAGAGAAAGGACCTGCCTCCCAGACCAAGTGTAAATCAGCTCTCAAGCTTGCCCCAGCTGCTGCAACCTGCCTAGGAGGCCGAGGTCGTGCTCTATGGTGAACAGAGACATGGCAGCCAGCAAGGCCAGGCTGAGCAAGGCTTCTTGGTTTGACTGGGCCTGATTCAGGGTAGGTCTGGAAGTGCTAAGAAAACTTTGAGTGTGAGGATGAACATCCTGGTCAATAGTTGCTGAGGCTCTGAACCACCATATCAGACCCTGAAAAGGAATTCTGACCCTCTGGCTTCTGTAGAGTTCCTCCTGGGCCACAGCAAACAGGACAGATTTCATGGACAAGCCAAGGGTTCGATAGATCTTTACTTGACACCAGTCTGAGAGAGACAACTCTGATCTAGATTGAAAGGACTTTTCTGATTTTCCAAGTTGGTAAAATGGAATAGGGGGGTGCCTGGGATTTGCATTGGAGGATGACTCTGAAAAGCCCTGGGAAGGTTGCGAAGCTTGCAATGACATCTCATCTGGAACATTACAGAAAATCGCAACAAGGAAGAAAATACGAGAGGCAGTTAAAGGAACCAGCATGGCGCTGAGGGATTTTAAATGAACACAAACAAAAGATGGAAGGAGGAGCATGTAATGAAGGGTGTCACAAAAGAATAGCAGGAATCTGCATCTGAGTGTCAGGAAAAGCTGAAGTCCAGAATATGCTATGACTTGTGGAACAGCAGCTGACATGAGAATAATGCTCCATGGTCTGCAGAGCATTTTTATGTAAATGATCACGTTGATCCTCACAATAACCCCGTGGGTGGGGATGGGAGTTATCCTCGGAGTGTGGAGGGGCTTCTCAGAGGCAAAGCTGGGATGAGAGCCCAGATCATCTCAGGCCCAATGCTGGCCTTTTCCCACCATTCCACCTCCTTTTCTGTTACATCGCCCACATTCTGATGATGTTTGGAGTAGGAAAAATGGGATGGGGTCATGCTTTGGGAAATAGGATAATAGAGGCAGATGCTAGCAAGCAAAACTAGTTGCTCCTATTTTTTTTCCTCCAGTATACATCACAAAGCAAAACGATCTGCAAAGGACAGGACAAATGTCTCAAGATGGGTGGGAACTTTAAGAACTCACTCAAGGGGAGAACTCACCTAGCTCTCTAGGCCCAGGGCTGGACATTGAAGATGGTTGTTTGCAAAGGGACCTGATTTTCTCCTCCCTAATGCTTCTCACCCCAGACATTACTTGCTCAGTATCTGTGTCCACAAGACTTGAGGGAGCGTGGCCAGTACATGTGCTTTCCCCATCGACAGCACAGACGCTGAATAACTGACCACAGACAGGCCTGCAGTGACTTCTGTGAATTTACAGAGAATGACAGGCATGCTGCAGAGAGGGGAAGAAGTTATCATGATTTACAGGAAAAGAGAAAAAGTAGATTCAAGAATCTATATACCAATTAGCTGACATTAGTCTCTGACATACTTACATTCATTTCAAAGGTAAACCTGAAGTCTGAGGACAGAGTCATATGAGCCCATCTGATCCATCCCAGAGACCCAACTGGAACCCTTGTCTTGGGTGGCTCAAAGATGAGATGGGGCCATCTGAGCTGTCATGTCCTAAATGCAGAGAGAAGGGATTTCAAGGCAAGATTCTTTTTTGTCGCTCTCAGCCTTGCTTTTAGGATTAGTTGTTCCATTAAACATTCAGCCTTAACAAAAAGGAGGTCTTACAATCTGAGTGCGGTGAGAGGTATGTATCTTAGAGGAGTTGGAAGAGGAGGATGCACTCAATGTGGAAGCTTAGTGATGCTGTCAATTACCAATACTTATTGTCACTGTCAGAATTACCAAGCGTACAAGTGTAAACACTGCAGGCAGAGTGTTCTTTAAAGGACATTGAGTAGATGGGGGCTGGGCCCAGGAACCGAGACTCACAGAGGTTTCTTCAGCTCCTCTTTTCTTGTTGGGAAGAACAATATTTAAAGATAGGCATCTCACTGCTTCTTTCCCTGACCTGTCCAATGTGTGAAAAGCAGGGCTGGAAGGAGTATGAGCTGACCCTGTTTCATGCCCTTCACCCCTTATTCACTGCACTGTAGCCATAAGGGTCTTCCCCTCAATACACCCAGTGTATTCCCACCTGGGTGGGCATCTGCTGCTCCCTTTCCTGGACCAACAACTTTCTGTCATTGGAACCTCAAGTCAATCAGTGTCTCCTGGGACAGACCTGCTCTGATCCATACCCATTGCGTTTTCTTCATAGCACGCTGAATTTCTTCCTAGCAATCTGAAATTGCTTCATTTTTCTTCTTCCCATTCTCCTTCCCCTTCTCCTCTCTTTTCTTCCTCTGCTTCTCCTCCTCTTCTGCCTTGCCTGTCTCTCTCCAGCTAAAATGGGAGCTCTGTGTCCTTGACTGTCTGTTCACCAGTGTATCCCCAGTGCCTAGGATGGCACCTGAGCAGGTGCTGGACAAACAATTTTTGCAGGAACGAGTTGACTTACACCACCTTCTTTCTTGGCTGCTTTCATTTAGACTACTTAGAGACATGATGATCATCTCTATTCAACAAACGGTGAATGGGTGTGGGTAAACAGAGATCACTTGAGAGCACTTTGATATTTTTGATGTCCGAGGGGGTCTCTAATAACCTGAAAACAATCCACAGCGACAAGCTCAGATCACATGTTCTGAGGTATCTCTAAGGCGAAAGAAACTGTGTTCTATTTTGGTATAGTAAATGAAACCTCAGGGAAAGCTGAGAAAAAGGAATGGGGCAAGTTCCATCTGGGAATGTAAAAAACATTGCTAGTAGGAGATAAGCCTGCTTAGGGTCTCTCAAAGTATCCATTATTCAGATGTGTTGTGCAGTCTGATCAGTGTCCCCAGGCAAGATCAAGACAGGAGCTGAGAGAAGGCTAAGGATAGGTCAACGAAGAGAAGAAGGTTGGGCGGCCGAAGAAGCTGAGGAAACGCATCCCAGGAGATGCTGACTCAGCATCTAGAATTTCTGCTGATTTCATTGAGCAACATGGGCACACCCTATCTTGACCTCAGTTTGGCAAAATGGAAGTGGTACTGCTGACTTTTCTTAATGGGGAAGGTAGAAAAGTGTGGGGCCTATAAGGGCACCTTTTAAAAAAAGATCCCAAATAACAGTCACTTCAACAAAATAGAAAGTTCTATCTTGTGGAACCTTCTGACCCCTCATCCGGGCTGCATGGCAGCTATGAGGTTGTTGACCCAGTTGCCTTCTACTTCGTTGTTTTGCCATCTTTGGATGTTGTTCTCATTAGCATGGTTGGCACTACCATGTCCACATTTAAGCCAGAGAAGGAAAGAAAGGGAAGACGCTCATTTTTCAAGTGCATGATCTGGAAGTAGCACACATACCTTTCATTCGCAACCCACTGGCCATAACTTTGTCTCCTGGCCATACTTAAGTGCAAGGGGGTCTGGGAAATGTAGTTTCTAACTAGGTGCCCCAACTGAAAATTCTACAGCCATGAAAGAAAAGGAACAGGGATATCAGTAGACAGCCTCTCTGTCACAGGTGATGGAGGAAATTATTGGAAAATGCCATGTAAATACAGTGAAAATTCTCCTTTGCATCTGCCCCGGGGAGGAAAATAAAATGGGAGTGGAAGGCTCTCTGTCAGGTCTTTGCAGAGCAAACAACTGGATAGATTTTTGACGAGCAGACCGATGGAAATGTATTCCTACAATAAAGCCCAGTGATAATATATGAGGTATACTAGTGCCATCATGTGTTTGATGAAACAGCACAAGTGTAGCAATTTTATTTTGTTTTGTTTAATTTAACTTTAAGTTCTGGGATACAAGGGCAGAATGTGCAGGTTTGTTACATACGTATATATGTGCCATGGTGGTTTGCTGCACCTATCAACCCATCATCTAGGTTTTAAGCCCCACATTCATTAGCTGTTTGTCCTAATGCTCTCCCTCCCCTCACCCCTCACCCCCCAACCAGCCCCGACGTGTGATGTTCTCCTCCCTGTGTCCATGTGTTCTCATCATTCAACTCCCACTTGTGAGTGAGAACATTCAGTGCTTGGTTTTCTGTTCCTGTGTGTGTTTGCTGAGGATGATGGCTTCCAGCTTCATCCATGTCCCTGCAAAGGACACGATCTTATTCCTTTTCATGGCTGCAAGCAATTTTGAGATCTTCATTAGAATGTAGCACCTACCAGGTAGTTTACCTAATCAGTCAGAATTCTGCTTCAGGCTCCCACCATCAACTATTTAGAATTAACTATAAAGCAGGATCACTGTGGAGTCTAAATCTAGAAATACTCGAATGTAATCTCTGTAGATATTAAATTTGTGGCAGGCACTTATTCATAATTATGAGATACCCACCCAGTGCATAACGCTGTGCTAGTGGGCAGAGCAGCTGTGCTCTTGAGAATGAGAGCGATGTACCCTGAGAATCAACAACAAGTTCCCTGCTTATGAGTTAAGGTACTCATTTTTTCATTCATTTATCAGATAGAATACTTATTGTAAATCAGACTCATGGTATTGTGAAGGGGCTGGGTATATTAAGGAACAAGGTAGACAAGATTCCTGTTCTCAGTGTGAGAAAAAAGGCAGGGAAGGAAGTTGAGTTGAATAGACAGGATACTCTACAGGGCCAAGTATGAGGATGGAACCAAAGAGGGCCATGTGACAGAGAATGTGGGGAGTAAACAGGAGGTCAGTGAGGGCCTCTCTGCGTCGATGACATTTAAACTGAAACCGAAAGTGTAAGAAGCAGTCAGCCACACAAGGACCCAGGAGAAGAGAGGTAGAAGAGAGCTTCCTGTGTTAGCTAGGCAGTGCTGTGACCCACATCGCTGGAGATTACTGAGAGAACGGGAGAAGGCTGGTCCCAGACAGTTTCTAGAAGGAGGTGGAGCTTGGGCTGGTCCTTGAAGTACAGGTGAGGTTTGAGATTGAGGCAAGGCTGGAAGGAAACATTTTCAAAGCAGAGTGATCTGTGAGGGGCCTGAGCAAGGAAGCCCAGGGTGGTGGGCAGGAAGGGTTCATGTTAGGGAGTAGTAAGAGAGAAGGCTGGTAGCAAAGACATGTAATTAACCTAAATGCCCATCAATGATAGAATGGATAAAGAAAATAAGGGCTATATACACCATGGAATACTATGCAGCCATAAAAAGGAATGAGATTATGTCCTTTGCAGGGACATGGATGGAGCTCCAGGAGGCCATTATCCTTAGAAGCTAACACAGGAACAGAAAACCAAATACCACATGTTCTCACAAGTGGGAGCTAAATGATGAGAACAAATAGATATGTAGAGGGGAACAACACACACTGGCGTCCTTCAGAGGATGGAGGGTGGGAGGAGGGAGAGGATCAGGAAAAATAACTAATGGATACTAAGCTTAATACCTGGGTGATGAAATAATCTGTACAGAAAACCTCCATGACAAAAGTTTACCTATGTAACAAGCCTGCACCTGTACCCCTGAACTTAAAAATAAAAGTAAAAAAAAAAAATAGTCAAGGCAATTTTGAAGAAAAATAATAAAAACATTTCTTATTGTGAAAAAAGAGAGAGAGAGGTCTGGTGCGGTGGCTCATGCCTGTAATCCCAGCATTTTGGGAGGCCAAGGAGGGAGGATCACCTGAGGTCAGGAGTTCCAGACCAGCCTGGCCAACATGGCGAAACCCTGTCTGTACTAAAAATACAAAAAATTAGCCAGGCGTGGGGGCAGGCGCCTGTAGTCCCAGCTACTCGGGAGACTGAGGCAGGAGAATCGCTTGAACCCAGGAGATGGAGGTTGTAGTGAGCCGAGATAGTGCCACTGCACTCCAGCCTGGGAGACAGAGTGAGACTCCATCTCAAAAATAAATAAATAAATAAATAAATAAATAAATAAATAAATAAATAAATAAGAGAGACAGAGAGATAAGCCTGGAAAGAGAACCCTGGGGAAAATTCTGGAAGGTTTGAAAGGCCAAGGAGCTTGAATTCTCAAAGATAATGTGCAGCCATTTGAGCAGGAGAGAAATATGATCAAAGCGTGGTTTTAAAGAGATTTTCTACATGCCAGATCAGAGCTTCTCAACCTCGGCACTATTGATGTTTTGAGCTGGATAATCCCTTGTGTGAAGGGCTGACCTG
Organism: Piliocolobus tephrosceles; assembly: GCF_002776525.5. Taxonomy (NCBI): domain Eukaryota; kingdom Metazoa; phylum Chordata; class Mammalia; order Primates; family Cercopithecidae; genus Piliocolobus; species Piliocolobus tephrosceles. The sequence goes on from NC_045455.1 coordinate 72,137,863, forward strand.
TGCGTTGTAGGATGTTTAATAGCATCCTTGATCTCTAGGTGCCAGCAGCACTCACCCAGTCATGACAAGGAAAAATGTCTCCAGACATTGCCAAGTGTTTTCTCGGAGGCAAAAATTGCTTTTGGTTGAGAACCAATGCTTCTTATTTTTTTAAAATTGGTTTAGTTTATTTTTACCACTAAGAAATTTAAATGCATCCTTTTATTGCTTCTCTTCTCCCCTACAGGATATATGAAAGCTATGCAAGAAAATATGGAAAAAAAAACAAAAAAAAACCCCAGAGAAAATGCTTTTAGATTTTGTTTCTCTTCCTGTGTCTTTTAAATTGTGTACTGGGTTGAACAGTGTCCCTCCCAAAGTCTTGTCCACTTAGATTTGGAAACAGGGTCTTTGCAGATGTAATTAAGGTGAGATCATACTGGGTTACAGTGGGCCTTATATCCAATGACTGGTGTTTTTGAAAGAGGAGGACACTCAGAGATAGACACAGAGGAAAGAAGTTCAAGTGAAGGCACAGGCAGAGATTGCAGTGACAAATCTACAAGCCAAGGAATGCCAAGGATAGCCAGGAGCCACCGGAAGCTAAGCGGGAAGGAAGGCTCCTCCCCTAGAGTTTCCCAGGGAGCACGGCGTATGGCACACGGAGTGTGGTGGCACCAGCCTCCATAACTGTGAGAGAATACACTCTTGTTTTAAGCCACCCAGTTAATGGTAATTTTTAGTAATTGCAGCCCTAGGAAACTGATACGAATGGTAATTTTATAATTGCTTTTAGTTTTTTATTAACATGTGGGCTTTCTGCTCAGACTCCCTGCTTTTCAGAACACGTGTCTACTTCCAACCAAAGGTCAGCCTTTGCCCCATGCTTCTCTACCACTGGAGGGACTTCAAACACCATCACCTAAATAAAGCTCAGCTCCCACTGCACCAAAAAACCACAGCTGGGAGTTTTGTGCAACAAACGCGTTTCCGAAGGGAAGCCTGACCGTGGCAGTAATTCCAGGACAAGACAGCTGGACAGCCTGCTGGGGTGGGGGTGAGGAGGAATGGCTCCCCAGACTCCTAAGCAGAGGGTGGTGACCCAATCAGGGAACACATCTCAACCCAACATTGAAAGGGCAAAGGTGAGGCTTTTGGTTGGATCCCAGAGAAAAATACTGGGGGTCCAGTCGATGGGTAATGGGTGTAGGAACAAAAGGGAGGAGGAATGGGGGGCAGGGGAGGAAAGTGGGTTGGGAGGGAGGGGGGGGGAGGATGGGAGGAGAAGCTGGACAGCTGAATCCTTTCAAGGCAAGAGCAAAACTGTCTTAATTTACCAGAGGCAAAAACAAAAAAGTAAGATTACGCAACATCTTTAATGACAGTGTTTCTGTCACTCACCCTGATAATAGTAATTATGTGTATTATGCAGATATGATGGTGGGGGTGCTATCCCGGAGCCACACAGCCCGAGGGAATTGATGGGGGAGGTTTAGCGTCCCCACGTAGAGCTTGGGAGGTCTGGACGTTCTCATTTATAATCCTACAAATACAGTTTCTTATAAAATAAACTCCTCAGATGAGCCGAAACGGGTAGACATTTTCTCCTCTTGAAGCTGCATCCTCACTCCGTCCTGTGTTTGTTTTTCTGATGTTGGAGGGGGCTAGGTGTTTGCCTGGCTTGATCTTTAGCCAAAACAAATGACTCGCACACATGTGTTTGGAGGGGAAAGAAGTGAATGTACCCCTTGTCAAGAGAAAAACTCAGAAATTCATCTAAATCTTCGATGAGGGATGAGGGTGTGGGGTGGGAGTGCCCAATTCCCAGGGCAGCCAGAGAGCAAACAGTGCCTGCTGTTGGCGTCAGAAACTTTTGCTTCATTCAAAAAACATTTAATCATCACGTACTATGTGCCAGACACTGCTACAGGGGCGGTGGATATAAAAATAATTATTTAAAAGGGGATATGGTTTAGTAGGAAGATGAATGATTATTTAAATCATCATTCATTTATTCATCCAACCTTAAGATAGTTGAGTCTCTCCCATGTGCCAGAGGCTGTTTCAAATACTGAGAGTCCAAGGTTAAACAAAGCAGATGAAGGCCACGCCCTCTCTGGACGTAATAGAGGAGGTATGGGTCGAGTGGATGGAGGATGCGTCTTTGTGCCTGGAGGAGTCGGCGCAGCTGTCTTAGCATATCGTTGAAAGCTTGGAAGGCACTGAGGAGCTGCTGCTGACTGTTCTTTTAGCTGTGACTTTAGAGTTTTTGCAAACTTTTTATATGACAGTTCTCACCATTGTACTTCCTGATAATCCTAAAGTGATCTGGCACTGGAAACACAGCATCTCATATGTGCTGAGGAGGAAATTTTACTATGATGTTTTTTGTTATCCATCTTCTCAGCCTACTTGCTTCTGCTATACAGACTGTAAGTCTAGCCACTCTCAAGGTGTCTGCTCTTGGACTGAGTACAGTGACTCACACCTGTAATCCCAGCACTTTAGAAGGCAAAGGTGGGAGGATCACTTGAGGCCATGGGTTTGAGATCAGCCTGGGCAACATAGTGAGATCCCCTGCCACTACAAAATATTTTAAAAAATTAGCTGGGCATGATGGCACATGCCTGTAGTCCCAGCTATTTGGGAGGCTGAGGTGTGAGGACCACTTGAGCCCAGGAGTTTGCTATGATCCCACCACTGCAGTCCAGCCTGGGTAATAGAGCTGTCTCAAAAATAAGTAAATAAATACCCAAAAACCACACCCCAAGCCAAAACAAAAACCAGTGTCCACTTCCCACTGCTTACTCATGATCCCTGAGCTCCACACCCTCGGTCTACCTGCAGGCAGGATGACTCCCAGCCACCTTGCCCAGCCAGGAGCTATGCGACTTTCCAAAATCCTCTCCACTGCTTGCAACAGACTCCCTGTTACTGTGACCAGGGCAGAAGCCCGTGCTTACCTAGCTTGACCTTTGTATTTGCACAGGACTTGAGGAGCCAGGGGAGGAACTGGGTGGCTTCTCAGACCCACTGGGCCATAGTCTCACATGGAGTTTGTGGCCAGGCAGCAGGAGGTGGGAAGGGCCATGGCCTACGGTGGAGGCAGAAAGATGGGGAGACGCCTTTCCCTGGTTATTCCCCAGGGCTTTCTCCTCGAGTTCTCCAGCCCTCTCTACCATGAAGCTCAGATGAGTTTCCGATTCTTAGGCTCTGAGGATCCATTAGAGGATTCAAAACAGAAACAACTGGACAGCAGCTGGCCTAGGGATCAGCAAGAGAGAGGCAGAGCGAGGGAGGGTGTCCACGCTACAAAGTCCTTCCTATCTCCAGAGGTCACTGGCTCCTGGCAGGAGGGACAGGCCACTCTGCTTCAGGGCTCCCGTTTCTGACTGTGGTGTCACTGTTTTCTGTCACGGCCTGCAGGCTTCAAGGTAGAAGGCTGGGGGCTGGCCTGTGTGTGCTCTGGGTTGTGAGAGATGCAGCGTCTGTCCCCACGTCTCCTGCTAAATGAAACATGCTCACCTAATACTCAGTGGTCGGCTCCTTCTGCTCCAGGGTTACACCCTAAACCCCATGGGGAGGGACTTCTGAGCCGGCTCTCTGCCTACCCTGTCCCTCAGCAGGGCCTGAAGGCGTGCCCCACCTCCTGCCTCCTGTCCGGATCCCTGTCACCCCTGCAACGAAGACATCCGAGGGCCATCACTGATGCACCAGGTGTCCTCCTTCTGCCTGGGCATGCATTTTTAATTAACGTTTATATCAAGACTCGGATGAGGCCGGGCGCGGTGGCTCAGGCCTGTAATCACAGCACTTTGGGAGGCTGAGACGGGCGGATCACGAGGTCAGGAGATCGAGACCATCCTGGCTAACACGGTGAAACCCTGTCTCTACTAAAAATACAAAAAACTAGCCAGGCGAGGAGGTGGGCGCCTGTAGTCCCAGCTACTCGGAGGCTGAGGCAGGAGAATGGCGTAAACTCGGGAGGCGGAGCTTACAGTGAGCTGAGAAGCGGCCACTGCACTCCAGCCCGGGCGACAGAGCGAGACTCCGTCTCAAAAAGAAAAAAAAAAAAAGACTCGGATGGCACAGCCCTGCCCCCTTCTCTGTCCTCATGGAACTGAAGTCAGCCACAAGCTGTTATTTTACCCAGAGGAGCTCTCGCCAGCCACTTCCCTATGAAGCAGCACTTGCTACTTATTTTAAACCTATTCTGAATATTTTAAAGATTTTTTAAATGGTCATGGAGTTAACTTTAGACTAGTGCCTTCATCAAATTGCTGGAAGAATTCTTGTAGATTAATAATTCCAGGCTGCTAGGTGTGATGGCTGAAGGCCGTAATTCTAGCACTTTGGGAGGCCAAGGTGGGAGGATTGCTAGAGGCCAGGAGTTTGAGACCAGTGTGAGCAACATAGTGATACTCTGTCTCTACAAAAAATACAAACATTAGCCAGGTGTGGTGGTATGAGCCAGTAGTCCCAGCTACTCAGGAGACTGAGGCAGGAGGATCACTTGAGCCCAGGAGTTTGAGGCTGCAGTGAGCTTCAATCACACCACTGCACTCCAGCATAGGCAATAGAGGGAGACCCTGTCTCTATGGGGAAAAAAATTCCAGACCCCCAATTTTATAGTTGAACAAATGAGACCCAGAGATGTTAAGTCATTTTCTTGAGGTCACACAGCATGTCTGTAGCAGGACCAGAGTGAAAACCCAGGTCCTCTGAGTCCCAGGCATTTGCCCCTTCAGCATGCTATGATGCCTCTCAAGTGATAAATTTAAATCCTGTAATTCTAAATCAAAGCATAAAACAAATCTCTAAAATGACCAGATCTCCAAGAGAAATAGTGAAGTATAGTCATTCATGTGAGGGTGAACAATAGTTATCATTACTGTCATTAGGATCCTTTGTTATTCCTCCCCTCTCTGGCCATTCCTTCTCAATCTCCTTTGAGGGATCCTTGCCTCAGCTTAGCCCTGAAATACAGTCTGCAACTTACCCAAGACTGCATTCCTGGTTGGCCTCATGCACACCCATGGCCTCGACTGTCACTCTTCCAATGACGATGATTCTTCCTGGTAGGAAGCTCCACGAGGTCAGACATCTTGCCTATTGTGCTCATCCATTTATCTTCAGCACTTAGCAGAACGTCTTGTCTATACTCAGCTTTTAAAAGTATTGTTGATGACCAAATCTGTATTTCTATTTTTACTTTTTGTAGAGACAGGGCCTCACTATGTTGCCAGGCTGATCTTGAACAACTGGCCTCAAGCAGTCCTCCTGCCTCAGCTTCCCAAAGTGCTGGGATGACAGGGCATGAGCCACTGCACCTAGCTAATTAAAAATTTTTTTTGTAGAGATGGAGTCTTGCCATGTGGCCCAGACTGGTCTTGAACTATTGACTTCCAGGTGTGAACCACCATACCCAGCCCAGTATGTGTATATTTTTATAAGCAGCTTAAAGTGGCTGGGTGCGGTGGCTCATGCCTGTAATCCCAGCATTTTGGGAGGCCGAGGTGGATGGATCACCTGAGGTCAGAAGTTTGAGACCAGTCTGGCCAACATTGTGAAACCCTGTCTCTACTAAAAATACAAAAATCACCCGGGTGTTGTGGTGCGTGCCTGTAATCCCAGCTACTCGGGAGGCTGAGGCAGGAGAATTGCTTAAACCCAGGAGGCAGAGGTTGCAGTGTGCCGAGATTGTGCCACATGACACTCCAGCCTGGGCAGTAGAGTGAGACTCCATCTCATAAACAAACAAACAAACAAACAAACAAACAGTTTAAAGTACCACCTTATAGGGTGGTAAATACTATATACACACTATATTATTCTTAAATATTTTGATTATGAGGGAAAGAAAACTCAAACTAAACAGGCTTACATAAAAAGGAGAACATATTGGCTCATGCATTTGGGCAGTGCTAGGATGATTTTGACTTCAGACACAGCCAGATATAGAGCACAGGCATGGTTATTAAATATCTTTTTTGCTTGTTTGTTTTTGAGACAGAGTCTTACTCTGTCACCCCGACTGGAGTACGGTGGCATGATCTTGGCTCACTGCAGCCTCCACCTCCCAGGCTCAGGCTATCCACCTGCCTCAGCCCTCAAGTAGCTAGGGTTACAGGTGTGCACCACCACGCTCAACTAATTTTTTGTGCTTTTTAGTAGAGACGGAGTTTTGCCATGTTGGCCAGGCTGATCTTGAACTCCTGGTCTCAAGTGATTCATCTGCCTCGGCCTCCCTAGGTGCTGGGATTACAGGCGTGAGCCGCCGTACCCGGCCCATTGAGTTTTTTTTCTTGTTCATCATCTCTTGACTCTTAATTCCTCTGTCAAATTGGAGATCTCACCTTTACTAGGAATTGCAAATATATAAACAATCTGATGGCACAGGCGAAAGCAGCATGAGGCAGACTACACTTTCCATGATGGCCCCAGCAAGCTCTCCCATCCCAGGTGCCTTTCTCATTGTGTGACACTGTCACCTTTCCCTCAAGAGGCGAGGTTGCCTTCGATTGCGTCTGGGTGGGCATGTGAACGCGACAGAAGTGGCAGTAGATGACGTTCCGGTCTAGGTCATAAAAGGTGATATGCTTATGCCTATTCCTCTTGGGATTTGCAGTCTTGGAGTCCAGCCACTATGCTGTGGGGAAGCAAAGAAAGCTGTGGAGAGGCCACGTGGGGAGGAATGCCATTCTTAGCGTGGGCTGGGCGCCCAGGCAGCACCCATCTCCAGGCACGCGAGTGAACGGGACTTCAGGCAATTCCAGCCCCGGCCACTGAATCACTTCCAGTTTCTTAGTGTTTCCAGGGGAGGTCTTGGACACTATGGAGCAAAGAAAATCTGACCCAGCTGTGCCCTGTCCAAATTCCTGGCCCACAGAGAACACAAGAGAGGATAAAACAATGTTGTTTAAACCATTACGTTTTGAAGGAATTGGTTACACAGCAATAGATAACTGAATACAGAGAGAGCTGAGAGAGATCCCACGAGGTTCCCCAGGTCCTTCTTTCCTGTTCGAGACATGCTTTCTGGCTGAGAGTAGTAAGATGAGGTCTCTAAGTAATGTTTGTGCTCATCTTACACAGCAAGGAGGGTTTATATTATGAGACATCTCCATTTTCTTGCAAGATTGTTACTGAACTTATGTGACATTTTCAATTTTTACGTGCCTCATTTATCCATCGATTCTAGATTTGTTTATCATAAGCAGTTCTAAGCCAGGGGCATCTTGCTAACAACAGTCCATAAATAAGGGCTTTTCTTCTTGAAACTATTTATCAAGAGGTCAGTTATCAGCATAATTACAAATAAATTTTGTCATTTGTTCTCTTTCTCTACAAATCCCCCTAGTGATTGCTGCCCTGTTTAAGGATTCAAATGCTGTCTTCACGGTAGGCAGAGGTGTATCTTTGCAGCCAATGTTTCCTTTGGGAAATGGCTTCGTTCCGCCTGTGGACTTACACTGTGGCATGTCTGCAAACACTGCTGTGGTTCTTGTGGAGTTGTGTGTATTAGGTCCGACTTCGCTGTTTGCTGGAATGAGGAGCAGAGACCCCAAACGCACAGGAAGAGCAGGCTGGCATCGCCTCGGCCTCGCGCTGGAGAAGGGACCACACAGACTTGGCCTGGGTTCAGCAAATCTCAACTCTTTAAGATGGAATAACTTAGAGGTTAAGACATATCAAAAGTGTAAACATAGTTGCTGACCTGAGTAGTTTTTCTGGGGGGAGGTAATCCTTTGAGAGAATTCATCTAGCTATACCTTATGATTTGTGCAATTTTCTATATGAATGTTATGTATCAATAAAACATTTGAAACTGAAAAGGCAAGGAGCTGTCCATTCTTTTTTTTTGAGACGGAGTCTTGCTCTGTCCCCCAGGCTGGGGTGCAGTGGCCGGATCTCAGCTCACTGCAAGCTCCGCCTCCTGGGTTCACGCCATTCTCCTGCCTCAGCCTCCCCAGTAGCCGGGACTACAGGCGCCCGCCACCACGCCCGGCTAGTTTTTTGTATTTTTTAGTAGAGACGGGGTTTCACCGTGTTAGCCAGGATGGTCTCCATCTCCTGACCTCATGATCCGCCCGTCTCGGCCTCCCAAAGTGCTGGGATTACAGGCTTGAGCCACCGCGCCCGGCCGAGCTGTCCATTCTTTTGGTAATTTGGGAGATAGAGATACAACCTCATTCCCTCGCCTCTCACATTGCGTAAATATAGCCTCCCCTGATACAGCTCTTGGGCATGGGGTGGAGCACTTCCCCCGAAGGGTATGGACTTGCACATTGTCATCACTGGGAAGAGGCAGTTCTAGCACTGGAAAGAGGAACTTGCTAAGCAGGCCTTGTATGGGGCAAGAGGAATTTCTCCCTCTCTAAACCTCATGGCCCTGGGCCCTGGGAAATTTTGGTAATATGAATTGGTGACTTTGACTTGGGTAGAAAAAGATCTTGTAGAGGAATGCTCATCAATCCTTTACAAAATTGATGCTTATTTGATAAACATAAAATATAAACACTCCATTTAAGTGGAAGGAGTGGTCTGAACCAATAACCAGAGACTGGAAGACTGAGGTGTGCCGGGAACTAAGTGTAGGCTGGCTTAGCTGCAGTGAAGCTTGGTGTGGACTCTTGGTGCTACATCTTTAGAAAGGGCATGTTGGTGTGCTCTCCCGTTCCCATTCTCAGCCCGGTTGTATTGTAATCATCTATTTGTCAGTATCCTCCTCTAGACACTAAGATTGCAGAGGGCAGGCACTAAGGCTTTGTGTTGTCTTAATTTTATTTTTAAAATGAGATGGGGTTTCACTGTACTGCTCAGGCTGGTCTTGAACTCCTAAGCTCAAGGGATCCTCCCACCTCAGCCTCCCAAAGTGCTGGGATTAGAGGCATGAGCCACTGTGCCGGGCCGGCACTCAGTTTTTTACTTTTAGCACAGCATTTGGGCTTAGAAAGTGCTCAGTGAGTGTCTGTTAAACAAATGCCTGCCTCTCTGTGTGCACCTATCTCAGGCTATGTGTCCCCTTCTAAGCAACTTTCCCCTAGAGGCTCAGCTCCCTATCCCCAAGCCCGGTGTGAAGGCTGGCACAAATTCAGAGCTGCGTGGACACCTGGGGGGCTAATAAAGTCCTTAACTAACTGAAAGCAAGAAAAAAAAGTTACGATTACGATTT